>NC_142600.1:60146488-60454774 GCF_041222555.1 Hakea prostrata
AAGTGTGTGATATGGTCCCCCTCCCCCTAATATGAAACTATCAGTTCCAAAAAAAAAGAATGTGCAGCATGGGGGCTTTTCAGTAACTCATCTTAAAAGAATACAAGAGTCATCCTGGTGACAATTCTTCTTTATTTTTTTATTAATATTAAACAAGAATTAGGGATGGATTCAAGATCAAATACCTTAGTAAACTTGAATGAAATGAATTTATACACTAAAGGTCAGGTCCCTCTTTGTGTTCCCATGGTTACTTTCTTGTATTCCTAGTTTCAAATTGGTGTTCTAAACTGATGGAGGTTAACAATCGACTTCTTTCCCAAAAAATTAGAGCTGGAGAGAGTAATGAGAGAATCTGAATTCTCACAGGTACATATTTCATACTCCTTGCTCTATTTATTATAGAGTTCTTTTATTGGTAGCTCCCTTAAGTGGGTGTGAAATTGAAGGCAATTTCCTTAAGTGCCAATATTATTGGTGGCTCACCCTCTTATTACTGGTTAGTCACACTTAACAAAGTGAGTAACTCTCTATTAAATCCTAAAATAAAATGATCAAAATACCCTCATAATATCAATTTATTAAATTACCCTCTCATACCCAATCCTGAGGTGGGGGAAGGGAACCCATCTTCTTCCTAGACTGTACTGGAAACCACGGGCTGCTTGCTTCTTACCAGTAATAGATTCAAACGAAATATAAAGGGAAGGGGGGGGGGGGGGTGTTCATCTCAAAGACAATGAATGGAAGTCCTTCATCTCCTCTGTTCCCTAACAATATTCTTGGCAGAATGAAAATCAGCAATCTTGGCAACATAATCAGTATGACTACCACTAGAAGGTGAAGAGCAAGGCACAAGTAGAATATGGTTTGATATTGCAATGAATGTAACCATGGGAGTGAATGTGATCAAGACCCTGAAGAATCAAGCAGTGTAGTGCCTAACCTTGGCTTCCAGCAATCCATCATTAGAGTTCTTAATTCAGGAATATAGGTGTTATCAACATTCAACTTACAATCCTTGGACCGGAAGATTGGCTTCAGAGCCAGCCTCTGTAGGTTATGTTTGGATCAGGCACTTCTCTGCTCGAGCACTCATCAAGGCCCCTTTTTCTAAGAAGTTACATAAAGAGTGAAGTAGGTTTGACTCCCTCTTGGTAACGTGGGACTTGACGGAGATAAAAAGGTTCCCCACATGGTGGGTCAGCATTAAATGCTCCCAAGATCTTCGTTATCCCCTTGTGGGTAGCAGAAACTTCTAATACACTCAAAGCCTCTCTCGAGCCCAGAGCTGGCGGCTCGATTGACCCCTCTTTTATGAGCTTTGGTCACGTCAGCAGTAGGATAATGTGGGTCTACCTCTCGTTGATGAGACCTTCAGACGGCTAAGTCGTCTGACAACTTGGCTTGCCACCTCATAAGGCCGTACCAACCACTCGCAAGAATAATCCCAATTGAAGGGCCAAAAACAGATATAAGGATCTCCAAAGGTAGGAGCTTGTAGTACAAATGGCAAGTGACTGCATAGGTAAAAGAGGAGCTCTCGAGCCATTACTCTCCTTTATAAATTCACAAAGAACATTCTCTTCTTCATTCTCCTACGTCCTCCTTGGGCATTTACTTTTCAAGGAATCATCTACAGTTTCTCATTCAAGGACTGACTTAATCATTGGAGGTGGCTTCCCGTCTTGAGAGGCGGCCCACTCTCACCTCTCTTTTGATTTCAGGAGAATCAGATAGCAAGTGAACCAGAACCGGAGCAGGGAGAATCATCTTATCCTCAACATTTGGCACCGTTTGTGGGAAATGCTAACAAAAAGTTCAGTAGTTGTTCCCCGTTTGAATCTTTTGTATAACCAAAAGATGGCTGGTGAAAATTCAGGAGAATATGGTTCTAAGTCTCAAAAGAGCCCCTGAGTCAAAAGAAGGGAGCTAGTTGAAGGGCTAGAACCTCAAAGGATACACAAACCTTTGTAAAGCGTGAGCATCGACAGGATATTGTGGAGATTCCTATTAAGCTCCCTCCTTCGGGAGTCAGTCCCCCATTAGTTCTAGATCCCTTTTTACCAGTGGATCTACAGCATGAATGCTTAGGATGGCGGATTCCTTTCTGTAAGACGGTAGCCTTCTCCTCTTCCTACCTTCTTTTGTTTCTGCTATTGTTTTGCCTGAAGCAGCGAATCCCTCCCTTGTCAATCTCAACTATGGGGCCTAGGGAGATGAAGTAAACACGCTTCACGCTCAACAGGAAAAATGAAAAGATAAAGGAAAGGCAAGGCTACGGAGGGAGGTACAAACAGATCTGTCTCCAACAGATTGGGAGCCCATGCAGACAGGCTTTCCTTTCTTGAAGCTGTTGCAAGCCAACCTTAAGCCTGAAAGACGTTGAAGAATCATGTAGCTGAGCCTAAAGGCTACAGCCTAGACTTCATATCTATCAAAGGAAACATCCTACTCATGGCTGTCAGCTGTTGGGAGCAAGGGTGCAAAGCCCATCCCCGGAGGGCGCCTAAGTGTATATATACAGAACAAGGCTTCCTCTCCACTAAGAAAGTGCGGCAGGACTCCACCATATGATTGGACTAAGTCAAAAGGGAAAGCTCCAATGGAATCTAGGGATGAGGACCTTCATGGAATGATTGTAGCATTTGTAAGGTCCACTCCCAAACAACTAAGGCAAATAAAGCAAGCAATATGTGTCACAGGCGCCGTTGGGACCTTTCACAACGACGTGCTTCATTTAAGTGAGCCAATCCCCTTTTCATCAAAAAAGGAGCTTAATGATGTCTATATTCTTCGTAAAGAAGCCACTGTATATAAGGATAGGTTGGCTAAATCATGGGACGAGAAAAATCTTGGTTGGTATCGGATCATCAGCGGACGCTATGTCCTTGGATGCTTTCCCTTTACCATGGATCAACCAGGTAATGTCACCATTAACCACAGCCTTGATATATAGCTTCCTGAGAAGTTATGTTCCCATTAGAGGAAATGCAGCCTGATTGGACTATATGAACTTCCCCTGACAAGTATCTTTGCCCAGTGTGCTTGCGTAAGTGCACAACTTGTCGGCTTGTAACATCCCTTGGGGTCGCCCAGCTTTTAGGGCTGTTGGAGATTTTATCTCTCCCATTTACGTGATACTGAAGTTTCCAACTGCTAAAGGCGTTGGAGTTCGCAAGGCTGGTCAAAGATAGTCTAGGACCTATCACCTGAGCAACCAACCACTCCACTTGCAGAAATCACTCTCATGGTTGACGAACGTGACAATAGAAATGAGAGCTTGATGCAATAGGGAGAACTGGTTAAGAAGGGGCCTTGGTTATTAGGCCTACCCCAAGTATGTAGGGACTAACCTCCTAAAAAACCTTTCCCAAGGGTTATCCCGGGAAGTGACTTCCCAGGAATCATTAGAAGTATGCTTCTTAAGCCTTTCCTCCAATGAGAAGCATTTGCAACTTCGCTGCTGAGAAGCATTTGCAACTTTGTAGGTAAGAAGTGTTCGCAACTTTGCTGGTAAAAAGCATTCGCAACTTCGCTGGTAAGAAGCGTTCACAACTTTGCTGCTAAAAGGCGTTTGCATTGGTTTTCCCCCTCAAGGAGTATGCCAGTTTGCAAGGAAATCTTCCCAGGCGTACTTAATGATATGGTACTATGGCACGTTTCAAAGAAAATACGAATGCTTGGGCGAGAGATGATGAAAAGAGTTTTCCATTTGCAAGCAAAAGAAAGGCAAATCTACCAAAGTAGAAAGAACTCCTGAAAAGACGGGAGCTTCTAAAAACAGTTCTCAAAAAAGAAACATTGAAAAGGAAAGAGTTCTTAATGGCCAATGTCAAGGGTTGGCGTCCTCAAGGACAGTTACAATGATGGTACCGTCAAGATTAATTTGTCGAAGGGGAACAGGCTCTGCTTCCTTTCTGGAGACTTTGGCTTTAGAGGCTGCGGCAGGAGAGTGAGACGTAGGCGGAGGCTGATCAGCATCGTCAGGGGAGGAAGTCATCCAGTGAATACCGAGATATCCAAACGCTTGCAAGTGTCAGCATTAAAGATAGAGTTATTGCAGATTTCTTTCAGCATATCCTCGGGGAGCTTCTCGATCATCATCTTAAAAGCTTGATCTAATCCATGCTCAAAACCCGGTATGGCGGCGTCTAACATTTCCCTTTGGTACTCTTCAAATTTCTTAAAAGCATTTACGGTCTCCTCCCCACTCTCCTTTACTCTCTAGATCAGCTTCACTACTTTAGCTTGAAGAACTTGTTTCTCACGCTCAGTCTTGGTGTACTTAGTGGCTTGAGCCTCTTTCTCTCTTTGGAAGTTGCCTAACTAGCTCTCCAATTCCTGACTTCGCATATGCAACTTGAACCTTTCAGATTCGATGGAAAGCTTTTCCTCAAGAAGCCCTTGGCTGACTTTGTTAGCCGCATTTTTCTCCTCAATCGCCGCATCCCTCTTCTTCTTGCATTGGGCGTTGCTGTTGTTGAGCTGCTTGACTTGATCTTTCAAGTACTCGATTCTCCTTTGAAGTGTGTCCCTTTCCGCCGTGACTTGGTCATGCTCGGCTCTTAGAATGGCGTCATTTCCTTGGCACTCTTTCAAGCCTTTGGTCAAGGTGGACACTTCAGAGGCCAAGAATTTGCTCCGGCGAATCAATCCCTCAATCATTGCAATAGAATGGTACGCACTTCTAAGAAGTGGGAGAAGTTAAGAAAAAAAAAAGAAAAGAAAGAAGGGAAGAAGAAGTGAAGACAAAAAGGAGCTGTGATTGTAAGATAGGCTTATGTAGCCACTCGCGAAGCTAAGGTATACAAAGGAAACTTGTTAGCAACTTGCTTGTCATCGGAAGCTACACCATGCTCCATCCATTTCCTGATCTTTGTGGGTTCATCTAGAAGACCCCCCTTTTCTGGAATTTGCCACTGGGGAACCCAAATGGCGGAGGATGGCCCAACAGGATCCTAGAGAGCCTAATCCTCACTCTTCGTCTGAGACGATGACGCTCCTTGCGCCGCAAGGGAGGACCACAAGATTCTTGAGGGAATCTTGGAAGCATGGGCTGTGGGAGCCTCTAAAACAATTCGATACCATGGAACTGGTGTTACTGTTAAGGCTGATGCTGCTGAAAAAGAAGAAGGATCTTCAAAAAGCTGGGTTTTGGAAGAACGGGACGCAGAGGTCCTAGACATTGAACTGGCATTGGTGGTTCAAAAAAGTGGTGCCTTGAGAGGTCTTTTTCTTGATAGTAATTCCTGGAAGAGATTGCTTCAGAATGCTTGTTGGATCACCTTTCATAACTTCCCCAGAACTGCCAGTCTTCGTCCTTTTCTCTTTGCCTCGGGTTCTCGGGGGAGATGCCGGACAGCTTCTATCCCTGGTTGACTTTCTTCCTGAAGAGGCCTCTGGAGGGCTATCCTCACTTGAAACATCGACAGGATCTTCATCCTCTCCTATTGTTGGTTGATAGACCTCTTTCTTCACTTCTTGAAGTACCTCTTCCAAGGTCTTTAGTTTAGAGTCTGAAGGGATCTTAGGCACAGGACGAGGGAGCCCTTCAGGGGGAGCTGAAGAGTCACTTTCTGTATCTTTGTGCTTCTTATGCCCCAATTTGGCTGCTGTTCATGAAAGGTTGTATCGTTGAAGGAGGGCCTCTTTATCGAGCAGCATGTTGGAAACTGCAAAAGACAAACTTTTCAGAAAAAATTAGTTTATCATCTCTATCTCGCTTTTGGGGGAAAGAGAGGGGTCATGGGGCTCACCGGTCAACACCCCCAGAGTATAAGGGGAGCTTCGAAATCCATTTCGCAACCATGGATGGGCCCCCCTTCCCCTTCACAAAGATGTCATAGCAACACTTTTCCTTTTTGCTCAAAGGTGGCTTGGCATTCAACTTCTTAATATCATTCTGAGAAATAAAAGACCAGGCGGTGGCGACATGCCCTAGAGGGATTCTAAAGGCAATGTACCTGTCCTTCCACCTCTTATAACTATTGGGAAGAGAGTTGTCTTCCAAGATCATGAATGTGAGAGTGGCGGCACCTCACTTACTAAAGCTGTACCACCCCGCTTTACCTATGGTTTTGATGGAGGAAATATAGCTGAACAAATTTAGACTACATCTAATTTTGAAGTGGTAACAACACCCCATGAAGCCAATGAGGTATCTCCATCCATTTGGGGCCAACATTCCAGGATTAAGGCCATAGTACTCTAAGGTCTGTTTGACAATGGGACAGAGCGGGAATCTCGAACCACCTAATAAGGAGTCGATGTATAAAGGGACTTCTCCCACTTCTAGCAGGTTAGCCCTTTCATGGGGACTTGGAAGCCTTACTAGAAACTCCTCCGGGATCCTAAAAGCAGCCTTCATCAATGCAACATGATGCAGATGAAGAAGGCTGGGATAGTCAAGAGGCCCTAACCTAGATTCTAGGGCACGATGTTCAACAAAGAAAAGAAGTCAAGAAAATGCCTCAGAGGCCATACCCACTCTGACAGGAAAGGTGCTCTGTTGCTGGTCACTGGTGTGCCGGATGAGCCTGAAGCGGCTTCAGGAGACGAAATGACGGAGGGGAGTTTGTCTGCGCTGGGGATGGGAACTTCTTTTTCCTCCTTTTCCTCCTGGAAGTCCGATGGGTTCATGGCACTGGAGAAAGGGTTGGTTTTCCTCACAGTTTTTCTCCCCATTACACTTGGTGAAGAATTGATATACTCGCAAGGTAAAAAGAGGGTATGAATGTCTTTACAACACCACGACGCAGAAAAAAGATGGCAGAAGTTGCAGAGCAAAGAGTGCCAAGAAGGAATCACAAACATCTGATTTATAAAGACCTTTTTGGAGCCAAAAGTGACGTTCCAGATCTCCTTTGGGTTTCATACCTCATCGCTTCGATGCTTCAACTTCAAAAAGAAGTTGATGGACACTAGACGTGTGGCAAGAAGACGAGGGCTTTGGAGGACATGTGTACTGTCAGGTGTGATGTGAGTTATTAACGTAACTAACAAATGCTGACAGCATTAACTGATCGTGATTATCCAAATCTTGGGACTCACCAATAAGGTATGTTGCTGGTTCCTAAGAAGTCGTTCTAGCTTCCCAGGTATCCTTTGAGTGCCAAAGTTTTGAAGTTTGAGTTGCATAATCTCCATGACAGAAATCCGTCATGAACACTAGGGGGCTAATGTTATTAGCATTCAGCTTACAATCGTTGGACTAGAAGATTGTCTTTAGAGCCAGCCTCTGTAGGTTATGTCTGGATCAGGAACTTCTCGGCTTGGGCACTCTTTCAGGCCCCTTTTTCTGAGAAGTTACATAAAGAGCGAAGTAGGTTTGACACCCTCTTGGTAATGTGGGACTTGACGGAGATAAAAAGGTTCCCCGCATGGTGGGTCAGCATTAAATGCTCCCAAGATCTTCGTTATCCCCTTGCAGGTAGCAGAAGCTTCTAATACACTCAAAGCCTCTCTCGAGCCCAGAGCTGGCGGCTCGATTGACCCCTCTTTTATGAGCTTCTATCACGTCAGAAGTAGAATAACGTGGGTCTACCTCTCGTTGATGAGACCTTCCGACGGCTAAATCGTCTAATAGCTTGGCTTGCCACCTTGTTAGGCCGTACCAACCACTCACAAGAATTATCCCAATTGAAGGGCCAAGAACAGATTTGAGGATCTCCAAAGGTAGTAGCTTGCAGTATAAATGGCAAGTGACTGCACAGGTAAAAGAGGAGCTCTTGAGCCATTACTCTCCTTCATAAATCCACATAGAACATTCTCTTCTTCATTCTCCTGCGTCCTCCTTGGGCATTTACTTCTCAAGGAGTCATCTACAATTTCTCATTCAAGGACTGACTTAATCATTGGAGGTGGCTTCCCGTCCTTGAGAGGTGGCCCACTCTCACCTCTCTTTTGATTTCAGGAGAATCGGATCGGAAGTGAACCAGAACCGGAGCAGGGAGAATCATCTTATCCTCAACAATAAGGTTCCTTCATAAGCATATTCCAGCAAGACGTTGTAGGTTAACTCCCCAATCTCAGTAGTGGTTTCATTGCCGTAACAACAGAGAATGTAAGGGCATCCTTGAAGCTTAGTGAGTATCTCTCTCTCTCTCTCCCCCCCTCTCTCCCCTTTTGAAGTGTTTCAGAGCTGGAAACCTCAGCCCATTTCACAACTATTAATGGCTGAAAATGCCATTGATGCTTTTTGGACTTGTGTTTAACTATAGCCAAAGAAATAGTATCGAATCTCTCACGCCCAGTTGTTCCACCTCTCTTCCACATTCCTTCATGACTTTGTCGCTCCATATTTGCAGTCCTCAGAGCCATTATTCATATTAGGGTTTCTTCTAACTACAACATAGAAGTAACAATGGAGAGGATTTGTTAAGGGTTTCTGGCTCCAAGTGGCAGGTAGAGGCTACTTCTACTACAAAGAAAGAACTACTCCTGATGTTAACGATAAAAGGAACTCCAAAATTTCAAAGCGTTTACGAAATGCTAATCTATGCTTCAAACCTCTAGCATAGTCTGAAGAGTGAGTCATTGAAACTAAGAATGGTGGTGGTTAATTTCTAGCCGAGAGAAGGTGGGGGTAGTGGTGGTTTCTGGCGGCGGCGGCGGTTTCCAATAAGGTCTAGGAAGAAGATGGGTGAAGGCAAATTTGTTTCACCCACCTAAGAGTTGGGTATGAGAGGGTAGTTTAGTAAATGGATATAATGAATGTATTTTGGTTATTTTATTTTTAGGATTTTATTGAGAGTTACTGACTTAGTTAAGTGAGCAACTAATAATAAAGGGTGAGCCACTAGAAGTATTGGCACTCACGGGAGGTGCTTTTAGTTTCACCTCTAATTAAGGTAGCCTACAGTAAAAAAAAACTCTTTATTATATCATCTTTTTCTTATTCTTAACTGTCTTATTAGAGAATCCTACTTTTAGACTCAATCAAGTGAAGGAAAACAATGTAAGAGTCTTACTTAAAATCAACCAAATAGAATGGTAGTTATTTAAGAATACTGTGCTGCTTTTCCATCACCTTGAGTGCAAAGTACAAGAGGTCTCGCATCCACAAAGATTACCATTAAAAGTACTCATGTTCAATATTTATTCATCAAAAGCTTCAATGGAGGATTCTATCATTCCTAGGTGGATGGCAATTGAAGATTTGTACCAATTTCTCCTTCTTGGATGTTCTCCCAGCTAAATCAGATTCCTGGGGATGGAAATCACTATTGATGGGACGAGATCTGCTAAAAAGAAGGAATCATGTGGCAAATAGTAGATGGACAAGAAATCAATTCATGGAAAGATCATCGGATTCCTAATTCAGATCTAGACATTGGTTGTTACCTTTTGCCCACCTCGCCCCAACAAAGGTGGAACAACTCATTGATTCTTGTATTCATTCTTGGAATAGAACTATATTGCATCAGTGGTGGACACCATACATGGTCAACAAGATTATCACAATACCAATCCCCCTAACATCACAAGCAGACAGGTTAATCTGGCATGGAACCACTTCTGGAAAGGCATACAGATTGGCCAATCACTCATAATCTAACACAGAAGTACATATGATAGTCTGTAACAAACTCTAGAAATTGCCACTAATTCCAAGAGCCATTCATTTTCTATGGAAAGTTCTGCATAACAAATTACCAACTGTTTCATTGTTACTTCTGAGAGGTTGTTCATGCTCACCTCTATGTCTTCATTGTGGAGAGAGAAACACAACACCTGGTCACATCTTCATCCAATGTCCGGTCGCAAAAGCAGTTTGGCAAAATTTGCACTCCTCCATTATGGCAACTGAAGGACTTCTAGTGAATAAAGTACTGCAACTGATCAATCAATGGCATGAAGGCACAGAAACAAAGAGTACACTTTCTAGTTTAACTGCTTTTTGGTTACTTTGGAAAGCTTACACCAAATTGATAGACTCAACTGATCAGCCATCTACAACTCAGACAATATTCCAAATCTAGAAAGGAATTCAATTCTACTATCAGAAAACTCAAACAAATCTTCCGAAGAGAAGTGATAAACCCATTAAGTGGGAGGCACCTATTCCTTCCTAGATAAAGTTAAATTTTGATGGCTCTCTTTTCCAGGCTAAAAAATTTGCGGTATATGGGGGTATAGCTAGAGGTCACCAAGGTCATATGCTTTTCTATTTCAGTCGTGGCATTGAAGCCCAGGACATTCTGAAAGTTGAAGCCCTAGCCATTCGACAAGCCTTAATCTGAGCGATTGACTTCAAATTGCCCAATGATACGGAAGTCTCATATCTAATCGGGTTAGACCCGGAAGGATCCCCACATCCGGCTGGCCACCTCCTGGTTCGGGTCTTCTATCCCCTCGCGTAATACCCGCTTGGGGCTTCACATTCAATCGGGATCATAATCAACTGACTTGATCGAGGCGTGATGAACGTACGACTAATATAGCAACCTTCCCCTACTAAGAAAGTCAACTCCATTGACGATTGCACGGGATTAATAAAAGGAAGGCATGATCTCAGGAGATATGATAGTCCCCGTCGGATAAACTTACCTAATGCATATAAGGTAACATAATTAGTATAAGATAGGGGACATACCTCTCCGGTAAGCATCCAATACACTCTGAGTATAATCTTGTGTAGCTTTTGCACTGGACCTCACTCTATTCATTATCTGACTTTGCCATAGGAGGCGGCTGCCCGGCACACAAGCCGGCCCGCATCTAACCTTTCTTGTAGGACTCATCGTCCCGAATACGAGAGGAAGCTTAGTCGGAGCCAGAAGTTTAACTGAGACGCATTAGTTTGAATCCTGCTCCCTCAAATTGTTTTCCATTGTCCGTTATGAGGATTCGGGGTATCCCGAACCTGTAAATGACCTTTTCTTTGAAAAACTTCTCCATTTGCTTTTCTGTGATGGAAGACAACGGTTCAGCCTTGACCCACTTCGTAAAGTAGTCTATGGCAACCACAAGGTACTCCCGATTTCTTGAAGCCTTTGGTAACTTCTCGACTAGGTCCATGAAATTGAAGTTCCCGACCGATGCCAGGGTTGGAGAATGCTGCTCGGATCAATCTACCTCCCGGCAATGTTATGCCAACTACCTGAAGGAGAAACGGAGGTCTCAGAGTTCGGGAACCGCTTTAACCATAGAGGTTCGTGACGATCGGGATGAAGAAAGCATGCAAAGAGTGGAACCAGTAGAAAAACTAGAGAGAATTCAACTTAGCCAGTCTCTACCCAAGCGAGGGACATTCAATGGATCGGAGCAACCGGACGAATTTAAAAAGGAGCTCACACAGTTCCTATATGACAACGCTGATATCTTCGCGTGGACAGCAAGCAACATGCCAGGGATAGACAGGTGGGTAGCAGAGCATAAGCTCTGGATCTAGAAGGATGCCGCCCCAGTCATCCAGAGACGGAGAAACTTCGCAATCGAAAAGCATGAAGTGATCAGAGTCGAAGTTGACAAACTGGAGAAGTCGGGTTTCATAGAACCGATTGAATGCCCCACCTGGCTGGCCAACGTAGTGATGGTCAAAAAGGCAAACGGGAAGTGGAGAATGTGTACCGACTACACAGATTTGAATAAAGCCTGCCCGAAGGACTGTTACCCTCTCCGAAGGATTGATCTCCTGATTGATGCAACTACGGGGCATGAAGTCCTTAGCTTTATGGACGCCTATTCGAGGTACAATCAGATCTTGATGAGTCGGGAGGATGAAAAGCATACTTCATTCATGACTGATCGGGAGAGTCACTACTACCGAGTGATGCCCTTTGGTTTAAAAAATGCAGGGGCCACTTATCAAAGAGCCGTCAACAAAATTTTCCAACAACAGATCGAGAAAAACATGAAAGTTTATGTTGATGACATGCTTGTGAAGAGTTTGGTTCGAGCAAAACATTTGGCAGACCTAGAAGAAACATTTGACGTACTGAGAACGTACCAAATGCGCCTAAACCCCGAGAAATGTGACTTCGGAGTTTCTTCTGGGAAGTTCCTCGGCTTCATGGTTTCCCAAAGGGGAATTGAGGCCAACCCGGAGAAGATCTAGGCACTGATTGAGATGACACCGCTTGTCACGGTGAAGGAGATCCAATGCTTAACAGGAAGGGTAGCCGCATTAAACCGGTTCATTTCCCGAGCTGGGGAAAAGTCCAATTCTTTTTTCAAGGCATTGAAGGCTACACCCAGTTCGGGAGCAATCACTTGGAAGGAAGAATGCCAACAAGCATTTGAGCAACTGAAAATGTCTCTCGGGACGACACCGGTCTTGGCCCGACCAGTAACTGGAGAACCTCTTATAGTTTATCTTGTCATTTCACTTACTGCAGTCAGCGTGGTATTGGTGAAAGGGGAGACAGTCCAGAACCCGGTCTATTGTGTGAGTCATGTGCTCATAGATGCTAACACAAGGTACTCGGACGTCGACAAACAGGCTTTAGTGCTTCTGGTAGCATCACGAAAGCTAAGACCCTATTTTCAGCACACCCAATAATAGTCCCGACCAACTTCCCACTAAAGAAAATACTTCAAAGACCTGATGTGGCTGGAAGGATGGTTGGGTGGGCGGTGGAGCTTAGCGAGTACTAGATCGAGTTCAAACCGAGGATGGCCATAAAAGCTCAGGTGTTAGCCGACTTCATTGTGGAAAGCACCCTACCACAAAATGAGAATCAGGCAGCCATTACTAAAACATCGAACTTGTGGATTTTACACATCGATGGCTCAATTAGTGCTTCTGGATCGAGAGCAGGCTTGGCACTCAGTAGTCTCGAGGACTTCACGATCAGCTATGCTTTAAGATTTAATTTCTCGGCTTCCAACAATGAAGCCGAGTATGAAGCTGTCATAGCAGGCTTACGAGTGGCCCGAGCACTCAGGGTTCGGGAATTGGAAGTAAGAAGTGATTCCCAATTTGTTGTCAACCAAATCAAGGGAGAATATAATGCGAAGGATGAAAGAATGTCCAAATATTTGGCCAAGGTTGAACAATTCCAGGTCTACTTTGATCGGGTAACTTTCCAACAGATACCCAGAAAGGAGAATGAGAAGGCAGATGAACTCTCCCGGCTATCTTTGGCCAATTACAAAAATTTAGACTCGGCAGTATATATCGAAGAGCTAAATAGCCCGAGCACATAGGAGATAGAAACTTTTATGATCAATAGCGAGCCCGACTGGACAACGCCCTTGGTAAATTATCTTCGGGATAATATTCTCCCGACTAATCCAAAAGAGGCCAAAAGAATTAGAAACCAGGCGGCTCGGTTCACCATCATTGGGGACCAATTATACAGAAGATCCTTCACTGAACCACTCAGTATAAAGAGTGGTCCATCACTATGATGTCAAAAGAATAGAAAGGAGTTAGTCTTCAACCCAACAAACCCAAGACCAAAAAGATAAGTGCTAAGTTTATAAAACCAAGCTCGTGGCACTTGTTTGAGACCATAAAGAGAGCACTGAGCTTGCAAACATGTGAAGGAAACTGACTATAAATGTTACCAGGTGGTTGTTGCATATAAACATCTTCGTCAATGGTTCCATGAAGAAAGTCATTATTGATCTCAAGTTGACGTATTGTCCAACCAGAAGAGATAGCCAAGGCCAAAAGCATTCTAACGGTAGTAGGCTTTACAATTGCACTAAAGGTCTCTCTATATTCTAACCCAAATTCTTGGGTATACTCTTTGGCAACAAGGCGGGCTTTTTAATGCTCAATTGTACCATTGGAGCGACATCTGGTATGAAACAACCATTTGCAACCAATAACGTGCCCATTAGAGGGTGGCGTAGTTAATTCCCAAGTGTGATTAGCAACAAGTGCATTAATCTCTACATCCATGGCCTTACACCACACAAGGCTCTTAGAGGCCTGAGAATAACATGTTAGTTCAAGATCATCTTGACAAGTACTCAATAAGGCAATAGGGAGAGCATGCTTTGTGGCAAACAAACTAGAAATCTTCTTAAGGACACCAGTCTTAGTTTGGGAATGAGTTAGTGTCGTGCGGGCTCGGGTGACAGGCAGTGGGACCAAAGCATACAAGATAACCCTTGGTTGAAGAGGACACTTCTTAGAATGTCAAGAAGGAAAGCTAGCAGACACATTTTGTCACACGCCACTTGTAGGTATCGGTCCTGCCCAACAACCCGTGGGTGCGATCCGTCATAGGATCCATGGTTTTATTATCAATAATAATAAATGCAAGCAGTAATAATCATAAGCAAATATAAGTAGGAATAATTAATTAAAAAGGATTATAGGAGTCAAATGCTCCAAGGAGAAGAATCAAAGATACAAGAAATAATGTAATCAAGTTCCAAAATTTATCGAGTTCAGCGGAAGCAAAAATTAAACTAGTTCAGTTTTATTCTTTTAGCTCGCTCCTGAGCGAGGGTCTTCTCTTCTAATCTAGCAACGGGGGGAACCATCCAACTCTCCTCCACCGACTTCTCAAAGTGTCGAGTTATCTATCTCCTTCTACCATCAATGGAGGCTTCATGACATACATCTCCGTCACCCACGACGCCGCCACATCTTCTTCACAAGAGTTGCTTCAGTCATATGGGACTTCTCCTAGTTCAATATACCTATCTGTATAATATAATGTAACATACAAAGAAAGGAATGAGTTCAAACGAACTTAGTAAGGAAAACACATCTCACATACATATCGACAGTGGATCAAGGTAAGCAGATACATAAAGAATGATATGCAAATATATGGATGCAACTATAAATCTAACTATGCAAGTCTCTATATGGTGGACATGCTTTAAGATATAACACCAGCCCTCCTCTGGGTAGGTCAAGTCACTTTGATCCCTCACGGACTGGTTACCTCTGTTGGGATCCTGAGCAAAGGGGTTCAGTCCTCGTCAATCAACCATGGCTGGGATTTAGGTCCACACTCTTTCACCATGACCATTGGCATGAGTACTAGCGCATGTCGGGGTTTCTAATCCAATGCAAGGTCATACAATAACATACTACATGTAGTCTAGATACTTCCCCTATGGCACCAACCAACTCGGTTCAATATCCTTCTTTACCTAGGAATGAGAACCCTCACGGACTGGCTACCGCTATTGGACTCTATTCCCTAACCCTATGGTCATCCACATATAGTTGGGGCGGATGCTCTCATGACCCCTCATGAACCCCGGCCGCTCCTTGGATGTCCATGAGCCCAAACCCAAACTTATGCAACCCTACCAATGCATGATCAACAGTGGACCACTGAATCTCCGCATGGACTGGTTACCACTGTAGGATGAAACAGAGTCACGTCACTATTTTCATGGGTCATTTGGCTTCAATTCCCCTACCTAAAGGGTAGTAGCATGTATGGGTACCTAGCCATGCAATCTAGACTCCCTAGGTATGTCATCCAACAACCATGATAGTTTTGGGGGCATCAGTAAGCAGTGTCCCTTACCACAACCCCTTATATCCCAAGCAATGGATACCCTCAATCATAGTTACATCACATCATCAATCATCATCGTATAATTTAGCATTCAACATCACATAGTAATTGAAGTATAACTAGTCATTTGCAACACATAGTCTAACTATAACTTACATGAAAATACTGTTACAACAAGTTACAATAACACAAATACATTCAATGATACAAGAATTTAATATAGATCATGTCAACACATATATGCAATAATGTAACCTTACCTATAGATATGTAAAAACTAAAGAAATTGCAATTAGACCTCACCCACAACAGTTCCAGTAAACCTTAGAGATCACCTACATATAAATTACAAAAATACATTAGGTTCAGGAATCAAATTAGAGCAACAACCAACTTCACAGAGCTACTGTGACCACGGTCCGACATGTCACTCCGTGTCGCCATGTCGAACCATGGCAACACAGTGAGTTGGGCGACATGTTGCTCAACTTTTTGCAGGGGTTTGATTTCTGTTTCAAAGGGTATTTTAGGTCATTTTGACCTGAAATTTGACATGTAGCCTAATTTGAGGCCAATAAATACATTGGGAGTGTTATTTTGACCTAAAACATCACCTAAACTAATATTCTTAATCGACCCATGTCCTACTATATGCGGACGAAAGCCCCGAAACTAAAAATCTAAAAACTCATAAAAACCAAATCATCTAAAGTCTACAATTCATTGTACAAATACATAGTCATCCAACCATATAAAGTACAAATACATAGAGTCATCCAACCATGTAAAATCTCGAACTCTCAATTCCAAGTACTGTGCCTAGGTGGATAGAACTCCTGTGACTCGACTGTCTCCCAGTGATGCTCCCCCAACAATCTCACATAATGATCCCATATCATATGATACTGATAGTGGTCCAGATAATCATCAATTGCACCTCTATAGCGGTGATCTTTCGCCCCCAAGAGAATGCCAATTTGAGGGAAGTGAGAATACGGTTGTGGAAGGTGATGCATGCCTGGTGATGCTACTGTTGGTGCCATGGTCTCTGAAAGTGAAAACATGGCCATATGAACAGACAATGGCCTCCTCTTGATACCATGGTCAAAGTAAGTATCGCCACTATCGGTTTGCGAGTGCCCATGATACGAAGTACTAGAGGGGATACTAATTCCCATATCATACTGTCCATGTGAAGGAGGGGCACCATAAATACCCATAGGCCAATAACCTGGTGTGGAGCCTACGGACTCATCCAAGGTCATGGACCCCACCGCTCCTGCTAACTCGGCCGCCTGATCCCAAGGATTAACATAATCATAACCACCTTTGTGTTGTTGTTGGCCCTCATGGCACCCCTTCAATGGTGGCTCGGCCTCGTATCAGGATATTCACGACCACGGTAATAATCACCACCATGATCATAATCCTGGGTGGCATGTGAGAAATTACTCTCCCTAGTGTATCTGAGTGGGGGTTGCTGTGTCTTTGGTAGTGAAGCATGTAGACGCTCTTGAAGGCCTCCACCACCCCCCCCCCACCACCACCACTACCACCACCCCCACCATCATCATCATCCCTCGTAGTCTGACTAGGTCGGAGTGTGTCATCTGGATTGTCATCCTGCCGCTCCTTCGTGCCTGGTGCCACCATCCAATCTCCATCAGCAGTGGCAGCTGCCTTTGCATGTGCCTGACCCTCTCGAGAAGCCATAAACTCATCCACATCAACCCCTGCAACTCGAGCTAGGTCTGGGTCAGGCCTCCCTCCAGGTTGGTCCAACATCGGCTCACCCCTATCCAACATCCACTGAGTGAGGGGATCTTGTTCATTTGCGCCCACATCAAATATATCATCTAGATCGGTGTACAACCTATCATTCTCAGCCTGCTCCCTGACATGTTGCAGCTTCAACCTCATATTATAATGAAAAAAATACCAGATCATTCAAGCACTGGCTTCCCAACCGGTTCCTCCTCTTGGAGTGGATCATGCTGAATGTACTCCAATTCCTCTCACATCCAGAGGCATAGCAAGTTTGAGATAGGATCCTGATCGCCAGTCTTCGAAGGTTTGATGCACTATTGCCCTAGAGATACCATCATTCAGCTGCATTATCACAAAAACATTAAGTTAGAAACTCATAACTTTAATACTTAAACATCAAATCAACTTATCTATAAATTATAATAATAATGCATTTATGCATCTAAGAATCTAACTATATAAGTATTTAACCTGGATCACTGGTTTCTTTGCCCCGTACAACAACATTTGCACTAAAAGACCCAAATGCATCCCTAAATAACTTGATCTGCAATAATACAATCATTAGTATTGATTGGTTAGCAAAATTAATTTGAACAATATACAAATTCTAATCGTTTGAAATTCCCAATGACTCACCTCGTTGTGGCAAAATGTTTGGAGCATCAGATGATATTGTGTACTGTGCCTCGCGCCCGTTGGGCGTGCTGAATTATCACAAACTCATTAAATCAATAGACAACAGATAACTAGATACAAGATAATCATAAACTCATAATATAAAATATAGTAATTTATAAGATGAAATAGTAGATAGTTATCTTACTTGGATCCAGCCCAATCAAACCACTCCTGCGATGCAAACATGGATCTGAGGCCCGACTTCTTATCTTGCATGCTGCTCAAGGCGACGAAATTCATCGCAAATCTTGTTGGACCAGGTCGCACCAACTCACCTCCACATGATCTCCTCATCATTGCCAAAGTAGTGCTATGGTTGTAGATGAAGTTGGTTACCTGTCTTGCCCTTTCAACTGTGTTGTGTACAATGCTGATTTTTCCAATGTCCTTCGGCATTAGGTCAATTGAATGAGCTGCACAAAGCATCCACAAAAGATGATAATCAGGTGAAGCCATCAACACTTCACCGGCCTTCTTAAAGTTGGAGCCATTGTCAGTGACAATTTGCACCACATTTTTCCTACCAACCTCATCTATGACATCTTGCAGGAGACCCATGATATGTCTATGGTCTTTAATATGACCAGTAGCATCCACTGATTTCAAAAAAATGATTCTCCAGCCATAGTATACCATAAAGTTGATGATGGACTTTCTCGTGTTGCCGGTCCATCCATCAGACATGATGGTGCATCCATAAGTTTCCCAATAGGGTCTCATACCATCAAAATACTTCTGCAGCTCTTGCTTCTCCTCCTGAAGGAGGGTGGTTATCAACTCTGTAGGGACCATCATATCCAGGGCCGGCGTCTGGAATAGTATCAATCATATGCCTGTAGTATGGACCCTATGCTGTGTTTGTTGGGATGTGATTGAAATATATCGACTTTGATACCTTTTTTTTTTTTTTTTTTTACCTTCTTTGCCATACCTTTCCATGCACCAGATATCTTGGGCTGCTTGGCCCCCTTTCTCCTAAATATATCAGGATCTTGCTCCATGATCGGGTCCCGACGACTTGGATAATCAATTGGTGGCACTGAACCTGATGTCTGAGGGGCCCGCTGACTCTGTGATTTGCCAAACATGCCAAATACACCACCCTCCCCCCCAGAATCAGAAGGTCTAGCCCCTACAGGCCTAGAGGAACCAGCTCCTGATTCTAGCTCTGGCCATATTCTACTCTTGATGGTGTAATCGTTTGCTCTCTGCCATGGCCCACCGCATGTCTCTCTCCTCTTGATCTCTATCCACATCAACAAGATCAACATCCCTATCATCATCTGAATCATCTAATCCATATGATGACGGTCCCCGCACTGCATCATCTAGTGCTCTGTTGACTCTCCTTCCATCATCATTCTTCTTCCCCTTCTGTTTTTGTAAATCCCTAAGTGCCTTCACTACATCTGAATGGGCCTTTGTGCATGTAGTCACATCCTTTGAACTCCGAGTGATGTGACGCTTGAACCTACTGATGCCACCTGAGTATATTCTCTTCCCACAAAAATTACACTCTGTTTTATTTTTGTCTCCATCAATAGCCACACAGTATTGCCATGCTGGGTCACTCCTCCCTCCTACTGTTGATCTCTCAGGTTGTCCTTGTGGCTGTGTTTGTCCCGTCCCTGTGATTGTCCCCATCCACCCTAGGAAGGCCTAGCTCCCCTCTGACTCCCACTAGCAGACATGATAATTGTTGCATTCAAAATGATGGCTTAACCGCATAAGTCACTTAACAAATAACAACATCAAAATAATTTTTTATACACAAATAAACAATCATATATGAAATTATGAATATTGCATGTATGATGTAAATATGTAATCATGTATTGATATACCTACGCATAAGTGCATAACTGTATAAGTATATAACTATTAAGTATTAAATACTAATTATAAGTATACAAAATGAATTTTTACAAATTTTCTCGGCAAAAAAAATAGGCTACCCATATCAAAACCGGCGATGAAGCCACATGGGCAACACAGCCAATAGTTGAAAAATACTTACATAATTATTTCATAATTTTCAAAACAATTTTCCCCATTTCCCCCTTTTTTTTTCATTTTTCATAATTATTGATATTTTTATAAATATTTTCATAATTTTTGAAAAATAAAATAATTATTTATTGGGTCAAAAAATATTTCAACTCCGTGAGTCAGTAGATTGGCTCACGGAGTTCCACATATGTTTTTTCTATCATCATACAACATTTATACCACTTAAAAAGTAATCATACAAGATAATCAAAATATAATTTTTTACTCACAAAAATAAAAATAAATTACTTTGCGAAAAAAAATTCCGACTTTGTGAGATCATAGATCGGCTCATGGTATTCAACATATATTAATTTCATAATCATCCAACATCATTATAGCATGCATTTTGTCAAAAATTACTTGGAGAAGAATGGTTACCTGTTTGATGAAAAAACTCCTAGATTTGTGAGAAACTCCGTCTGATCGACAGAAACAACGTGATATCCGGCAATAATGAAGCAAGATGTACTCGTAGATGTCGATGATCAGACCAAAATATGGTGAAAAGTGCGAAAATGAGAGAGAGAAGCTATGGAGAAGTGAGATAGGAGAGAGAAATTAAAAAAATCAAGTTGGAAATTCGGGCGAAATTCGCCGGAATTCCCCTATTTATCGCCAAAGGCGATATATTGAAAACGGTCGAAATCTCGACGGTTGGCGATATATCGCCGACTTAATGCTTTGTCGGTGTCGCTGGGGGTACCGTGTCGCCCCCCAGCGACATTGCGATTTTTTGTCCTGTGTCTGCGATTTATCGCCGACACGAGGTACCATGATTGTGACCCAACTGGTCGCTTGGGGCGGTTGGTTGGACAAGCGACTGCCCCTGTTACAAACTACTTCTAAGTCTTAAATTCTGACTTTTGTTCTCTCAATTTTAATCCGATTTTGGGATGATCTAACACCGAATTTCATCCTTGAGGAGCCTACAACACAAGCACGAAACAAAATCCTAGAATTCTAATGATTCGATATTCACATCATCTCCTTCAATCAAATCTATCCTTCATTCAGATGGAAGGATCCGTTTTCGGACATGATCTAGCCAAGAATACTTATGGGGAATAGAACCAATACAATTAACTCACTACCAATACATTAAAGAGGATGGATCCACACCATTCAAAGAGATGAGCAAAGAATATAGAGAGTGTGGGATCACTTACCTCCACTTGATTCGCAAAACTGACGAAGGATTGGATCTTCTTAGCAAACCACGCCTCTCCCACCTTCCAACATGTGTTCTCTGCCTCCTAACCATCCTCAGGCATAATCCTGAATATAATAATGAGCAAAAATGTCAGGATTTGCTATATATAGGATTGGGACAAATTAGGGCTTAAAATCCCACAAGCAGACCTAACGGTCGCTTGGGGTGGTTGATTGGTCAATCATCCACCTTAAGCAACCGCGCCCAGTACTTTTTAGTACTTGGGTGCTTTGCTCAAGGGGTTGATCCCCAACTCAAACCAAACCCTATATACAACTCGTCAGGGAGTTCTTACCTTGATTCCAGACATCTTTAAACACATCTTGACTTCGACTGGTGATCCACTTTCCTAGTGAGGCAGGTTCTTCATCGACAGAATCCAGATCCATGGACTTAGGGTATGAAGTGTGGACTTCAATTCGAATACTCCAAAAGTTATTCCGGCTGGACCTTCGGGTACTCAAACCTGCAATACGGGATCCCAGGTTAGAATTATGGGGGGTTGTTACACATTTGCATTAGAACTAGGTTGAAAATTAGACCCATCAAGACTTAAGTCTAAATTAGAAGAATCAGACATGAGCTGGTTTCTTATTAGGCATAAAATAAGACCCACTATATTGACTTGGGTAAAGGTAAACTAGTAGCAGGCGACACACTTAGCCCAACGGACCCATTAACTAGAGGCAGAGATGGCCGTTGTTAACTACAGGTCCATCATCTTCTGTTAACTAATCATTAGGAATGAGTCCATGTCTACTTTTATTTACAGGCCCAAGAAATTAATCACATTCAAAATAAGACCCACAAGGATTCATTGCTCCAGAACTTTGTCTTGTAGAAGGAAAGACCGCCACATAACCAATGGTAGTGATGAGAGAGTGTGGCCCTAAACCCTAGCCATGGTCGATGAGAGGACTAATATCCCTATACCTTGGTCTTGACACCCAGTTCTGTTAGAGCCATTGGGGTCTATGTGAGACTACCCAAGGGAGGCTAGTGGTGTACTTTAATGCATGTCTACCTAGATAAAGACTAGCATTGGTTAGGGTACAAGAGCATTACTTCATTGCATTACATTCATATATCATATCATTATACTTGTGCCTTCTCATGCTTTGATTTTGTGGTTACATTTACATTGTTGAATTAATCACCGAGTTCTTTAGAACTCATCTCTCATGGAAAATTGTTTTTATATGGTTATGCAAGTGAAGAAGAGTTATGGAGTTCATAGGTATTTCCCCTTGAGCATTTAGCTGAGGAATCATTGGGAGCTGGTCATGACTCGTGGTACAATCCCTGTGCTAGTTTGGAGTACTCTTACGGCTTCGATCAATAGTAACAGGACCCGCCTAGTTCATCATTGGGTTTATGAACTAGAGTTATACCCAATTATGCAAGTTTTTAAATGTTTAGAAAAGAGATTGAAACCTTGGAAGAATTAAACTCCTCTTTCTTTCCTAGTTTGACTTTCCATTTTTAGATAGACAATTTGTCAAATTTGATTACGCTTTCATATTCTTTGAGATCCTTTTGAATATTCTTGATTTTTAATATTAATTAATTATTGAATTTAATTGTTCTTGCTTAAGGTTATGTTATTGTGTGGATTGGTTTGGTGATTGTGTGTGAACCTAATCTTGTGACTGTGGGTCACTCCCTTAGGTATTCGAGTGAATCAAAAACCAGTTGGGATGATGCGTTACGATCAGTCATCTACGCTTGCAACTGAGTTATTGGGGTGAACCCACTCATTACATCGAAAGTAAATCAACCGGGCAGTAGGCGATTCAGCCCACACTATTGCTCAAAACCGGTAGGTTCATGGGGGTCTAGGCCACCCTCTTGCTCACCACTAGTTGGTTCATTGGATTAGGGCCAGCCAATAGCTCACCTTCAAGTTCAAGGGATTCGGTCAACTCACACCCATAATATCAGAAAATAAATCTGCTGGGGGTCTAGTTGTGGTGCATGTAAGGGGCCTCCCCTAGTCATGCATCTATATAAGTTATGCATCATAATGATGAACTACAACAATATACGTGCATGTGTGTTAACCCTGATCCCATTTCATAAACGTATCCAACAAATCACAACTTAAATGCCCAATCCTACCATCTCCATGTTTATAATAGCGTATGTATCATACTAGTATTCATTAGGATAACACTTGTTTTAACAATCAAGATTATAGTAAATCTATATCCACCTAAGTGTTTTAGTGCATACATGACAATAACAAAATTCAATCAAAACATGCATCCACATGGTCATCAATGACAACATCATGTAAGAAATCATAAGATCTGGCACGCACACAACCCCTCACATTGGTTTTTGAGTATGTTCACTTGGTTTGGTGTAAGGGTTCTTGTGTAACCCCTTCGAAATGACGTTTAAACCCTACATAGATATAATTTGGGCTAGTGGACGCGAGAAAATTGTCTTGGAGGCCCCCAGGCCACAATCTGGTTATTCAACAAGGGACGACTGATCAGATCCAAAACCTTTCAGTCGATCTAGTCAACTCGCAGCTCCTATTACTGAATTTCAATTTCAGGTTTCAGGGTTTTTAGTCCTCAAGCTCCCAAAGTGGGTTCATCTCGTTCCACTACTTTCGTTCAAGGTTTTTCAACATGATCGCCTCCTTCTTGCAAGGTTTGCTAGGTTTTCCATGGTTAGGTCTTTCAAAGCAAGTTCGTATTCTGAAAACTAACTGTAGCTAACTAGATTTGTTCTAGGGCTTTTTGTTCCAATCCTGATGCGTCCAAAATCTGTTTAACCCTCAGATTCCTTGAAGTTGGCCTGCAAAACATAGTTAGATGTGGGCCAACTGCATGGTCGGGCAGCCACCTCCGAAGGCTAAGTTAGAAAGTGGAACACCATAGAGCTTTGGCTAGTTGCAGAGCCTAGATTGAAAATGATAATGGAGGGAAACAATTCAGATACCTCTATTGGGTGTTAGGCATTTGTTTATGTATGATTTACCTTCCTTCCTTAACCGTTGGATTTGTTCATGCCTCTTCTTGTTGGCCGTTTGATCCTAGGGTTTTACCCTTCTTTCAGTGGTAAGGGCAGTTACCTTACTTAGCACGATCACCCATCTCGTATTAATGGTAGTTACCTTCTATAACATGATTGATTCGTTCTGACCGGAGTCCACGACCTGACCGTGGTTAAACCTAGTTTGATGTTATTTCGTCTTCATCATGAGCCTTTCCCAGGCCAAGCGATCGGAATAACAGAGGGCATGGTTTTCTTTTTACTGATAGCAATCATTGAGAGGAGGCAGGTAGAAAGCCAAACGTCCTCCTAATCTCCAGACATCGCATTTATTGCACTAGCCTCCAGGTTTGAATCGACAGTCCTTCGTAGTTGTTGGATAGGGTTAATCTTATCCATTAAATTGAATCACGAAACATTGCTCGGTCTTGATTGTTGATCCAAGTGCATCTCAGCTGTACATAATCTAATGCTTTTTGCTTATTGAAACTCCTCCAAACTTCAACTTCAATTTTTACTTTCGTTTACAAACTTGTCTGTTTTTTAGGTTTCTCTATGTTCATTCTGCAACTGCAAACTTTTCAATCTCTAGGCTCCAATCCTTCTGCAGTAAGCTTAACAAGTAAGTTCATCAGTCTTTCCTTACTATTTCTTTCTTTCTCTTTCTTTACTTGCTCTTTTGGGTTCGGGGCTCTGTTCTTGGGATTTTAGTTCTTTCTTCCGCTAGAAAATCCTTAGAAACCCTTTCTTTTTCTTTACAATGGGTAGTGGAAGAACCTGAGATGATGCTTCTGCTAGTAATGTCACCAGAAGAGAAGATTCCAGCGACCAACCTGCCCCCTCTGCCTTCGTTGAGCTATCTGGTGACAGAGGTGATAGGATTACCGACCACTGGCTTGCCTCCATGGGCCCAAACCAAAACCCTAGGGAGCCCTCAGGGAATACTTTAACTTCCTACTCCTAAATACAAAAATATTCTAAAGTTGCTGCCAATGCTTCCCAACCATCTAGGAGACCAGCCCAAGGCCCAAGCTTTTTCATCTCTCATTTCACTAATGAAGAGTTAGAATCTGCTTCTGACTATTACTCACTGCCTCCATCATATCTCCTTCGGGTACCCAACTCGAATGAGAGGGTTAACTCTAACCCTCCTGAGGAGTTTTCCCTTTATTTGGACACCTTAAAAAGTGGTGTTAGATTCCCATTCTTCTCCCCCTTATTCTCTGAAATTTTGAATCACCGGGAAATTTGCCTGGGGATGCTTCTCATGAATAGTTGACGTCACATCGTTGGTTTCCTCGAGCTCTACTTCGAGTTAGGAATTCAGCCTTCTCTTCCCTTGTTTTCTCATTTTTACTCTGTTAGCAAATCCAACCCTCCAAGTTGGGTTTTACTCTCCAAGCGCCACAAGACCGAATTACAATGGTCGAGTGGAATCTTAGCTGAGGGTACCTGCCCCTCCAACCATAAGGGGTGGCATCATTAGTACTTCTTTTTCTGAGCGCCACCATCCGTTCTCAATTTCCCGATTGGCTAGAATAGGCTAAATTCCAATACCCAGGCGAATCGGGCTCTGCCGTTAACTCTCGACGATGAAGGTGCCATAAAGAAGATTAAATCCATTAAGGTGTGTCAAGAGATTCATGGCCTAGTGATGGAGTATGAAGTCGTCCTTCAAATGTGGGGTCTAGCCCCCGGTGAGCTCCCGAACCCACTTATAACTTTGTTAGCTCAATTTTACTTTGAGTTGTTCATTGTATATGATTTGCTAACTCTGTTTTCTCCATCATGCAGTGCCTCCAATAATCCGATGGCAGTGAAGGCCTTGGTTGCTAAGGGGATGGAAGCAGCAGAAGACAAAACCCCTCAGGCGAAGAGGAAAGAGCTCGAGGGTGCCGTTGCCCCCTCCCTGAAGTTTGCTCCACAAGCCCCAAAAGGGGTGTTAAAAATGCTTACCAATGGCGCGGGGAAGGGTAAGGCGCCCGTAGAGGTGGAGGAATCCACCCATGATGATGTTCTCCTCACTAAGAGGAGGCACAACTTAGCTAATGGCGCCGCATCCAAAAGACGACGAATGGTGACCGACGAAGGGGATATCTACATTCTCGGGTGGAAGTTGAAGGTGACCGATCGTGTCACCCGGAGACTACAAAAAGGCTCTTCAACGGGACACTTTTGCGCAGATGCCGGCCTACAACAAGAGCCTGGAGTCAGTCACCGATGAGGAATTCGTGAATTCCTTGGTTGGGTAAGCTCTCTTTTTTAACTTCTATTTGCAAAATACATGTGTTTATGCCTTCCTGAACTTGATTGTCGTCCTCTTTGTTTTTAAAGGGTACTTGCAGATAACTTCCACCGACAGATGGAAGCTATGATTCGGGTTGGGCGTCTTAGCACTTGGTCGAGGTGCCAGGAGGATAAGGTTAGATCTAGAGTAGCTGAGGTGACTCAGTTGAGAGAGGAGAGCTTGAAGCTCAAGGAGGAGAATATGAAGCTGGGGAGGGCTAGCAAGGACTTAGAGGTAGCCATCGGGAGGATCGGTGACCTTGGTCGGGAGGTGAAGAGCCTCCAAGAGATGCTGAAGGAGGCAAGAAGAAAAATTGAAAATTTGGTGAAAGAGAGGGAGGATCTCCAAGCTCGGGCTGCACTTCCAAGCCTGAACACATCTCCATCAAAGCTAGAAAGGCTTGCATTTGGAAGTATCTGAATAGCAAGCCTTTCAATGAGTTTTTGGTCCCTTTTAATGCTTAGGCCTTCAGAGACGGGCATAATGAGGTCTAGAAGGCAATTCTAACAGCTAACCCAGCCTTCGATACCAGTCCTTTCGATGAAGTCTGTCATCCAGAAGTATTTGATTCTTTGACGCAGCCACTTCTTGAGTGGGCTTGATCGAAATATGATCCTCTAGCAACTAACCCAGATGTGGAGTTCTACCTTAGCGACTCCCTTCCTCTTTCTCCCAAGGCCGAAGTGGTCCAAGAAAACCAGGACCCTCCTCAAGAACAAGTCCTGACTGTAGAGCCCCTAGAAAATCCCAAACTTGATCCTGTGCAAAATTGATAATTGGTTTTCTTTTTTCTACCAACTGTGTTCGGTATCTTTTCCCCTTTTTTTTTTTTTTGTAAGAGTTGGCCCCCTCTGGCCATTGAACTATTAATGAAAATTTCTTTTTCCATTGTCTCCAAAATCATTCTTTTCATGCTTTCCTTAGTAGTTCTCCTTTGAATGCCTTAGTAATCTCATAATTGATGTTTGGGTGTATCAGAGATTTGTACTTAGAGAAATTCTAAGAATTTTTCTAAGTGTTAGGAGGCCTTATTTGGGCTATAATTGATGCCTCATACTTAGAAAATTCCAGAGAATTTTTCTAAGTGTTAGGAGGTCTCATTCAGGCTAAGCTGATGCCTCATACTTATAAAATTCTTGAGAATTTTTCTAAGTGTTGGAAGGACTTGACCGGCTAAACCGAAGCCTTTTGAATTGCTCGTGCTACTCTATAACCCTTATATGCCCCCCATTTCAAAGAGGTTTGGTTTCTGAAAATATAAATTGCATTGAGAATGTGAAAATTTGATTTGTATTACATCTTAAAATTGAAATAGTAACTAAGGAAAAAAAAAATTTAAGATGCCTCGCATTCCACGATTGGTCGAGCTTATGATCGATTGTTGGATTCTTCAATTTATAGGCCCCTGAGTCTACTGGCTTCACGATCATGTATGGTCCTTCCCACGAAGGGTCCAATTTTCTTTGATGACGTGGATTAGATGCTAAAGTGCTTCTAAGGACTAAGTCTCCCGAATGGTACTGTCGATGCTTTACTCGGGCATTTTAGTGTGAGGCTACGCTCCTTCAATATTGTTGAGTTCGGTAGATGGTTTTTGTACAAACTTTGTCCAACAAATCTAGGCTGTCTAACAATCCTTGCTCGTTTGCTTTCTCTTCGAACTCCTGTTCTCTAAGGGTGTCGGCCATTATTTCTACTAGAGCCAAAGCTTTTGACCCACAAGCCAATTTGAATGGAGTTTCTCCTATGGGTGTTCGAACTGTCATTCAGTAAGACCAAAGAACATTCAGGAGTTTCTCTATCCATACATCCTTATTGAATTCTAATCTCTTCTTCATTCCATCCAGTAAGGTTTGGTTTGTTACCTCTACTTGGCCGTTTCTCTGAGGGTATGCTACTAAAGACATCCGGTGGTTGATCATGTAAGTCCCACAGAACTATGTGAATTCAGGGTTGTCAAATTGCGTTCCATGATCAGTAACAAGAAGCTTCGGGGATTCCGAATCTATAAATTATTGACTCTAGCATGAACTTCTCCACCTTCTTTTCAGTTATTGTTGCTAGTGGGATTGCTTCAACCCATTTGGTGAAATAATCAATTGCTACAATCAGATACTCCTAACCTCTAGACCCCTTGTTGAATTTTCCCATGATGTCAATCCCCCACATTGCGAATGGAATTGGGTCAAGGATTGACGTTAGGGTGGTTGCTATTTTTTTTGACATTGTCGAATGTATCTGGCAATTCTTTCAGCGGTGCACGTACTCCAAAGCATCTTCTTGCACCTTCTATACTTCTACCAATGCACTCTTAGATCCTTCGAGTCCCAGGCATCTGAGCAGTGGTCCTATATATGATCTTCAGTACAACCTACCATTTTGTATTGTGAACCTTGCCACTTGAATGCGAATGACTCTGGCTACTTTTGGATTCTTGGGCAATTTGTTATCTCAAATATATTCAACGATCGGGTCCATCCAGCATCGTTCGACCTCTATGTAAGATATTTCCCTTCCCTTGGTGCTTGGGAAACTTAATTCCTCAATGTACACCGAAGGTTCTGGGGTCTTTTCCTTTGCATTTGCTAGCCTTGAGAGCTCGTCCGCCATAGTATTTTCCTTTCTCGGGATTTGATAGACTTGAACTTCTTTGAATTCTTTCCTCAAAAGTTGTTTCATTTCTTGATACTTTTGAAATCTAGGCTCCTTCATCCTGAACTCTCCCTATAGTTGATTAACAATGAGCTGAGAGTCACTGTAAACAGTTATCTCAGGTATTGCTAAGGCTTTTGCTAACCGAATCGGGTGTGCTTGAAAATAAGGTCTCAACTTCCTTACTACCATCATTAGAGCCATACTCTATCTCTGAATTTCTTGTTTCAACATCCAAGAGTACATGGCTGACATAGTAGATTGGCCACTACTTCTTGTCCTTTTCCCAAACGAGAACTGCACTTACAGCTGAAGGTGAAGTTGCCAAGTAAACTTGGAGGGTTTCACCTTTCTCCATTCGAGATAACTGGGGTGGTTTCCAGAGCATCTTCTTCAAGCTCTTGAACATTGTTTGACATTCTTCCATCCATCGCACCTCCTTGCTTCCTTTGAGATCTTTAAGAGCTTTGAAGAAAGGTTGACAATTTTCTCTAGATTGCGCTATGAATTGCGCTATGAATCAGTTCAAAGCTGCTACTCTTCTTGTTAGGCATTGTACGTCCCAAATAGTCTTTGGAGGTTCCATATCGATCAAGGCCTTTATTTTTACCGGATTGGCTTCAATCCTTCATTGGGAAACCATAAAACCCAAAAACTTACACAAAGACACCCCGAAGGCACACTTCTCGGGATTAAGCTTCATCTGGTACTTCCTCAAAATGGAAAAAACTTTTGCCAGGTCTGCAATGTATCCTAAATGCTAAAGACTTATCACGAGCATGCCATCAACATAGGCCTCCATGTTCTTCCCGATCAGATCTTTGAAGATTTTGCTCACAGCTCTTTAATAAGTTGCTCTGGCGTTCTTCAACCCGAATGGCATAACCTAATAATAAAAACTTTCACGATCAGTCATGATTGTAGTAAATCTTTCATCCTCCTTGTTCATTAGGAACTGGTTGTATCCTGAATACGCATCCATGAAACTTAAAGTTTCATATCCAGCTATTGCATCAATCAGAAGATCTATTCGGGCTAAAGGGTAGCAGTCCTTCGGGCACGCCTTGTTGAGGTCTGTGTAATCGGTACACATCCGCCATTTTCCGTTCGACTTCTTGACCATCACAACGTTGGCTAACCAAGTTGGACATTCAATCGGTTGGATTAATCCCGAACTCTTCAATTTCTTCACCTTGCTCCGAATAGCCTCGTGCTTCTCAATTGAGAAATTGCTTCTTCTCTATATTACTAGTTTGGCATTCGGGTCTTTTTGTAACCTATTTTCCGCTACCAATCGGTCTATACAAGGCATATCATCTTCCGACCACACAAACACATAATATTCTCCTGAAGAAAACTCTTCAATTCTTCTTTGAAGTCTCTTGTTTGCTTGGACCCAATGAAGGTTGTTTTTCCTTCATCATTGGAATCCAATTGGATTCTTTCTAACTTTTCAATAGGTTAGGGCCTTTTCATTACATCTTTGTCCCAATCATCATGAACTTCAATTGATAGAGTTGCAGCTTTTCTGGGCCCAACTTTATCCTTCAAATACGAGACATAACATTGCCTAGAAGTTTTCTAATAAGAAGTTACCTCTCCTACTCCTTTGTCGGTTGGGAATATGATCTTCATATGTCTAGTTGATACAACTACTCCCTTCGTGAGGGATGGTCTCCCGAGTATGACGTTGTATGTTGGGAGTTCCTGAATGACTACGCAGTTTACCCGAACAGTTGTTTCTTTGGGGGAATTTCCAACTGTTAGGATCAGTTGTATTGATCCCTTTGCAATTGCTGACGATCCAACAAATCCATATAAGTGAGTGGAAGATGGCTTCAGTAAATCCTCCTCCACCTTTAACTTCTGATATGCATCATATAATAGAAGGTCTGCAGAAAATCTTGTGTCTACCAAAACCCTGTGCACCTCCTAATGGCTAATCTCAACCTTGATCACGATCACGTCATCATAAGGTGTTCACATGACTCTCTCGTCCTCTTCATTGAAAATGATGATCTCCTCCACATTTGGTCTTTTTCTTTTCAGAGCTTCTCCTGAACCCATGAATTTAGACTTTGCTTTTAGCTTTTTGAGGGATTCGAGCTCTGGGCCCCCAAATATGGTGAGGATTGGAGATCGACTAGCTTCTACAATCTCTTTTCCTTTCTTGGATTGGGGAGCTTCAACCTGACGGTCTCTGCTTCCCGAGTGCTCCCTTCTCTTCTCACCAGTAGCTCTTCTATCCCGATCATCACCTCTGCCTTTCACAAAATTAGATAAGTGTCCCTGAGATATTAGTCTCTCAATGTCCGCCTTCGAATGCCTACACTCGTTCATGTAATGCCCATAATCTTTATGGACACGATAGTACTTTTCCATATTCCTTTCTCCAGGCTTAGCTATCATCTTCAGTGGCCATCTTAGGATATCCTGATCCTTGATCTGCATCAAGATTTTTGATCGTTAAGTATTCAACGGAGTATATTCTGCGTGATCGAGTGAATGTTGCCTCCATCCCGAACTTGCCTTTTTCCCTCGATCATTGTTTGGCACCTTTGAACCTTGGCCTTTTTTGGAAGCCTTTTGTTCTTTATTGGTTGTCTTCATCTCTCCTTGGCGTGCATCGAGTATCTCTGTTACCTCTACCTACTTCTGGCATTTTTGGACAAGTTTGGGGTAATTGGCTGGCATATCCTGCAACAGTAACTTCAAAAGTCGCCTATTGGAGAGGCCTATGAAGAGAGCTATTTTGTCTACCTGTTCGTCCAAGTTCTCGATCTCCATGGTTGCCTTTTTAAATTTTTGCAAGTAGTCCCAAATAGATTCATTCCTTCTTTGCTTGACAGTGAATAACGTCTTTTTGGTGTTGTTGGTTTGAATTCCACTTTGAAATTGACCAATGAACTTTCGAGCTAGTTCATCAAAATCAGCAACTCTTCTCGAAGGTAGGTTCGAGAACCACTTCTGTCCTGCCCCTGTAAGTGAAGACTCAAACACTCTACACAAGATTTCATCAGAATTACCAACAACAACCATTGTGCTGATAGTAACTCATGTGGGCAATAGGATCTCCTAACCCATCAAATGGAGAGAAGGTCGGGAGCCTAAAATTATGCGGAAACTCATACTGGCAATGGCATCAACGAATGGGGTTTTTCGGATGATTGAGTAAATATCATCGGACCTCCTACCCCTTGTGAGTTGTCCCAGCTTCTGGTTAATATCCGCCAGTTCTCGATCGATGTGTACTGCCCGAGTACCATCTAATCAAAAGATATCACGACCTAAATGTTGAGATGTTGCTGCATGTGTGCATACCCCACGTTCGAGTCTGATATGAGTTCCAGTTCGACTCCCTTGTGCCCGATCTTGAATGTTTTACTCATCCCTCCTAGGCAATTCCCCAGTTCTGCTTACTCCTTATCGATCTTCCCGAACTCCTTGTGGGCCTTGGTTTCTTTCCTGTCCAAAGTTCTGACCTTCAGTTTGTTGCCTATTTCTTCAAGGAGAACGCCCTCTGACTGGTGAAATTCTTATTCCAGCCCTTCGTGCTCGTCCCTGAGCTTCTTCCCGATCATGGAGATTAGGGTGTCTCGGTGCTCCCAGGCGTCTGGCCACCGTTCGAAGCATTTGTTGCATCTCCAAAACTTGGATTTGCATTTGGTTCATCTGTTCCTGGAGGTTATTCGGGTTGTTCAAGAGATCCCCTCCGGCAACTTCTTCATCTTTGTGAATTTCTCCGTCACGAACATAATTTCCTTCATGGGGTTTCCTCTTGGAGGAGAATTAAGATTCTGATTCATCAGTGTTGTTGATCTGGTATCCACCATGGTTTTGTGAAGCATTCCCACAGACGGCGCCAAATGATGTGTCCAAAATCTGTTTAACCCTCAAATTCCTTGAAGTTGGCCTGCAAAACAGAGTTAGATGTGGGTCGACCGCATGGTCAAGCAACCCCCTCCGAAGGCTAAGTTAGAAAGTGGAACACTATAGAGCTCAGACTAGTTGCAAAGCTTAGATTGAAAATGATAATGGAGGGAAATGATTCAGATACCTCTATTGGGTGTTATGCATTTGTTTATATAGGATTTACCTTCCTTCCTTAACTGTTGGATTCGTTCATGCCTCTTCTTGTTGGTCATTCGATCCTAGGGTCTTACCCTTCTTTTGGTGGTAAGGGCAGTTACCTTACTTAGCACGACCACCCATCTCGTATTAATGGTAGTTACCTTCTATAACACGATCACATGCCCCGAATCCTACGGGATCACACTCATCTTCATATCCGTAGAGGTCCTTTTCCCCTACGTAACTAATTGGTTCGAATTCTAGACCGGTCTTGACCATAATTGATCCTTCCCAACCGGAGTCCACGACCCGACCGTGGTTAAACCTGGTTTGATGTTATTTTGTCCTCATCAAATCCTAAGCTCAAGTTGATGAATTCTTGGGTGTAACCCATCAAATTCTGAAGTCTTTATAGAAGGAAGAGGGGATAGCAAGATGACCTTATTGATCATTTTGAAATTAGGATTGACGAAATTCAACAACGCTTGGGCCCCCTACTTGTTCTACATTTGAAGCCAATGGCTTCTTAGGTTAGAAACCATTGGCCTTTTGTAAAATGAACGACAAATCAGAGGAAGGCGGTGGAACTTACTTGGAATTAGTGGTAGCCTCCTACATGTAGTAACCCTAAGAGCTTCTCCAATATGTTGATAATCCTCCTTGGTCTTCTAAGTCTCTAGTCTTTCCTCCTCTCCATTTCTTCCCTAAGCTGTGAATTTCATTCTAGGGGTCTTGGTTGGGTTTAAATAAGCCTAATAGGGGGTATTTGGAGTATTATAGAGTCCTAATCGCTGACTGATTTGAAAATCTCAACTCTGTTTTAATTGGCTGGCAGGGCTTGGAGGTTCATAGCTGCTTGATTGCCACCTAATCCATCCGATCGACTGCCAGGTTTTCTGGCACATAAGGTCTTGACTCCTGTACATTATTTGGGCAATAACTCGGTTGACACATGCCTGATTGTCTTAATTCTTCTTGTGTTGTTTTCTAAACTTCAAGAGTTTCATTTTGTATGAAGGACTTGTATTCCACGGTCGAACTTGGCCTAGTGTTGTTGTGAGCCCAGCTGTATTGTGGTTTGACAAGGCAATTAAGTTATGATACCTATTCCTCAACATCCCTGATATGCATCCCTTGGAAGTAGGCAATCCATCTTCCCAAGCCTGCTGAATTGAGCCCTTTCCTCTTCTCAGATTCCACCATAGCAGTCTCAATTGAATCCTCTCTGTCCTCCAACATCTCTTGTTTTGGCATCTTCCCATCCACCTAGATGGACCATAGTTTAGCAACGATTAAGCTATCCATTGCGGGTCCTACATGGCCACTGTGAGTTAGGATATGGCAAGGTTATTACATATATAGGAGAATTAAGAAGGTAACTTTAGTTTTTGTGGTCATCCCACTTTATAGGCACATCATCTCTTTACTATGTGCCCCTTTACCATCTACCTATGGCACCCCCTTCACCTTCATTGGTGGGATCCCTCACACCCTTTCTGCCCCCAATTCAAACCCTTGTCACTCTGTTTGCTAAATCATCCCCTCACAGACAGCAGAACATCCACCCCCTTATTGTACTCTAGGCTCTTTGGGGATGCTGTAATATTGTTATCCACTCATTCCAACCCCCAAAGCAACAAGATGCCACGCAATGCTTACAGCAAGCGATAACCGAGTTCGCCCCTCTCTCCCCCCCCCCCACTTCACCCCCTAGCAAAGAACCACTACTCATCAGGTGAGAACCTCCACTTCCGGGCAGGATCAAACTTAACGTGGATGGCTCCTCCTTTTTAGATCCAACACAATCAGGATTGGCGGTGTAGCACGCGACTCTATCACTAGGTGGTGTTTGCATTTGGACAAGGCACAAGCTGTTAGGACTCTCTTATTGCTGAAACACAAACTATTTGACGCTGACTCAGTCTTGCCCTAGACTTTCGGATCTCCCATGTCCAAGTGGAAAGTGACAATCAATCGTTTGTTCTCTCTCTTACACTTCCAACATCCTGTCGAAGTTGGAAAATCTTTCACCTACTTACAGATATCCTCAGGCTCGCGGCATCCTTCACTGAATGTTCCTTCTTGCACATCCCCCATGAAGCGAACTTTGCGGCCGACAAACTCACCAAATCAGCGGCCCTTTCTCAGGATTGGTTTGTGTACCACTACTCCCCCCCTCCCTTTTTATCTTGGATTATGCTCTTTGACTCTTTAATGTGTAAGATCCAGCGTGGCTTTCAATTAAATAAATAAAGTCTTAATTTTCCAAAAAGAAATAATAAAATTTAGAGGCGAAGCCCTGGCAGCTTACGAGATTTGAATTGATGACCTCATTATCATGCTTGACCCTTTCTCCATTTAATAATTAAAAAAATTCTTTAGTCATTTAACGCAATGCAAATCATACCTTTAAGAAGATTGTTTGAGATTAGCTTTTAAAAACGGATGAATTTGTGTTTTTGAAAAGTACGATGACCAACATTTCACTGCCATAAATCAAAGGGAGATATATGTAAAATCTCAAGAAAGATTTTAGTTTTCTGTTTGTAGTTTAATAGTGTTAAAATTGTAGTGAAACAGACAGGATAACCGATGTTAATGAGAGTTGGAAAGCTTGTTCAAACCTTGTTTTTTTACCTAACTGGGTCCAATTCTTCTCCAAACTGACAAAAAGATAATATAATTTAACAACCCAATAAATGATGCTAGGTAGATCAGATTCAATTTCTGTGGGCTCCACCCATATTTTAATGCTTATGATCTACGACCCACAGATAAAAGGATCTGATTATGACGTATTGACCATCCATCTGACAATTTTAAACTTTACTTGTTAATTGATATGGTTCATGTATTTTACCCTGCAGGGTCCCAAAAAAATAAAAATTAACCTTCTTATTATTATTATTATTATTATTATTTTTAAAAGATAAAAAAAGAAAATATAATTGTAAAGAAATTCTCCTAAGCAACATATAGAAAAGAAAGCTTGTGGTTAGGTTCAAAAGCATGTAAGCCTAGAGACACAGTAAGGTTTAACGTTAGGGGTAGTGAATTGTGGAGTCCGGATCAGCTCCCCCGACAGGGAGCACAAAGTGCTCCCCCTACGCTTTCTGACCACAAATATCAGTGGGGCCCACGGTGAAAAATATTTTTTTTAAAAAATAAAAAAAAAAGTTTTTTTTTTCACTAGCGGGACCCACTATTTTTGTGGTCAGGAAGCCATGGGGGAGCCGGGGAGAAGATCCGGATTCTGAATTGTGTGCTTTGGTTTTACACATTGTTGGAATAATTACTATTACACTCCTATACTTTGGCTTTATTATTAATCTAACCTCCTTCTTTAAGAAATTACTATTTTCCCCCCTCACTTCTAATAGTGTTAAGTGGCTGTTAATATAGAATATGTAATGTCTATTTTACCCTTCATTAAAATTAAGAATCAATTTTGGATTTGAAAACTATATTGAATGTCAATTATATCCTGAAAATCTTATATTTTAGAATCAATTTTGGATTTGAAATTGTACTAATTGTCTCCATTTAAAATGTGATGAAGTTCCATATCAAGAAAGTTTATGAATGAAATTACCTCTTGAGATCTTACTTCTTCGTCCCTAACTCCATCAAAATATTCATCATGGTAAAGATGAACTATTTCATAGTATAAATTTAAGTTATAACAGCAACAGAAATGATCTAGGAAAAAAGAAATGAATCTTTGTATGTGTATTGTAATTCTTGAAATTTACATAAAAGAACAAAAAAACAATGATCTCTGTTGTAGCGTGACACTTATTAATGGGGGTCTTACTATTGTACTAAAAAATATAAATCATATAGATTTTCAGGTAAGGTTCATCTTCAATGGAAGTGTTGTCCTGAAATTGTTTTTCTTTTTATTTGCTTATGAGAATTTAATTCGAGGATTGATGGGATCACACACTTATGGTTGTTGAAACTCTCATGCTCCACTTAAAATTTTCACAATCACAATGATGAAAGTTTTACAAACAAATTAGCATATAAGATGCTAGTTGTTAGGAAATCTGGTAACATGCACAATAATTAGCATATATTAGGTGATTTTCAATTTTCAACTTTGAATTAAATTTAAATTTCCTCATATTTAATTTTTTTTTTTTTTTGGATGAGGTTCATCCGGGCCAGCTTACGCGCACCACAATTACATCCTCAAAGGAGATTTTATATATATATATAATTAATGCCGCCAAACGGGTGCGAACCCAAGCCCTCCCCTGGGGAAGTTGGGCCTTTAACCGCTTTAGTAACCCATCATTGGCTATTCGGTGATTTCTTTTTAGAGAAGAAAAAATCACTTCTTTCCTTTATTCATTGGTTTCTTTTTAGAGAAGAAAATTGATTTAAGATTATTTTTTTCCCATAGTAAATTTAGGGTAGTATTATAACTTGACAAAAGGATAAATAAGTAAAGAGAAAATTGTGGGTTATTTTTGAGATTTTGAAAAAAATATATATAGATGACACATCATCAGTAAACTAACGGAGCTTAATAGTAGGGACATTAGTAATTATAGACAAAGTTAAAGGTTGGATTAATAATTTTAACACGTAAAAGGGATAAAGTAGTTAAAAAATCAAAGTATAAGGAGGCAACAGTAATTATCCTTGTCTTTACTATTAAAAATTTGAGCAAATCGTAAAGACACTTCAAAATGGAACACCTCACTTTAAGTTTCATAAGCACACAAACCCAAAGTTGGACATGCTTTGGATAAATTAGTCTAACCTGTCGTCATTTTCATTAAATCATGGCTTTATTTTTTCTAATTCTCAAATTACCCTTACATATAATTCCCAATCTCATTCTTGTTTCTATTGTTGGGTGTTCCCTCGTTCAAGTCTTCCTGTTATGAACAAAGTAACCCCAGGTCTTTCAAGTGTTTTGCTAGGTGTTTCCTCTTTCATCCTTCCTCTGGCTTGGCCACGGCCACCACCGTCACCGAACCACTATTGATGCTGTTGTTGCCCCCATCTCTCCCCTTGTGGCTCTATCTGTTGTTTCAAACTTGAGCCCTGCTGCCATAGTAACTCTTCCCACAAATCTGTTATCTCTTAATGAATTACTTGATCTTCGGAGGAGGAAAAATATAAAAGCTGCAAATGGTATTCTTGAATAACGTGCTACAGAAAAGTACCCTCGAGTAGAGTTTCTCCGCTCCCCTGTTTCGATGGGGTTTCTCTTTTCTTACATGCCTCGCCGCCGGTAAGATCATATCGACCCTGGTGTTGAGCTAGTAACGTTTCCTAGCTTTGAAGACCTTCTACGGTCCAAAGCATTCTGAAGTTGCACCTTGGTTTCGAGTGATCTGTTGGACGATGAAAGATATGGGAAATTGTTTTGATATTTGAGCTGAAATCCCTGGTTATTTTTTTGAAATCTATGATATGGAAGACAAAAGTAGGTGCCATTTGAGTTTTTCTTTACAACTCCTTAGGGTGGGGCAGTCTACCCTTAATCAACCCCCAAGGGGGACATGAATATTCTATCCTGGAACTGCCAAGGGCTTGGCCCACCCCTGACTCAGCAGTATCTGCAGAAAGTTTGCAGGAAAGGGAGGCCCAGTATGGTCTTTCTTATGGAGACAAAACAAGACAATGCTATGATACATCATGTGGCAAGGATTTTAAAGTTTAATGATTTTTTCTCTGTTAACCCCATTGGTTTGTTAGGTGGTATTGGTGTCTTATGGAATGGTAATGTTTTAGTCACTATTCTTTCATCTTCTTCAAATATTGTATATTTGCAAATTACCATTTCATCCTCTGGTGCAGTGTTCCGAACCATTTTGGTATATGGCCACCCTCAGGTTGAGCATCGACAGCGGATCTGGTATGAATTGTCATAGTTGGGTTCTTCTGTAAATTCCCCTTGGCTTGTTCTTGGTGTTTTTAATGAATTATTGTCAAATGATGATAAATTGAAAGGGAACCTTAGACCCCAATCACAATTAGATGCATTTAGAATGACCATTGATAATTGCCACTTCTTTGAGGTTAAGTGCACTGGGCCTAAGTTTTCTTGGTCTAATAAGCGTCAGGGGAGGGATTTGATAAAGGAATGCCTCGATAGGGCTTTTGTAAATATTGAGTTTCTGGATCTTTATGGGAGTGTTCAAGGCCATAGACATGCCACGGTGGGTTCTGACCATACCCCCTTGGAAATTTTCCTACACCCTACAAACAAACGCCCTATGAGATTTCATTATGAGACCCAATGATAAGATCATATTGACCTTACTTCTCAGATTTCCATTGGTTGGAACTCACCTAACTTTGGCTCTCCTGCATACAAATTGTATCAAAAGATCAAGAATTGCACAAGATCCTTAAGGTTATGGAGTAAAGATACTTTCCATAATGCCTCAAAGGAAATTTTAGGTTATCCCAACTGTTGGAAGAGAGTCAGACCAAATCTGTTTTTGAGAGTTCTGCTAAGGAAGAATTTGAGCTGGAAAGAGAGATTGAGAAACAACTATTAGCAGAAGAAAATTTTGGTGCCAGAGATCTAGAGTCCAATGATTACAAGAAGGTGATAGTTTTTCCATGCTTCCACTGCACAAAGGAGGCAGGAAAATTCTATCACAAAAATTAAAAACCATCTGGGTAATTGGTTGTTTGAAGACTCTCAAATCAATTATGCCATATGGTATCGTTTCAATTCCCTTATCACCACTTCTCACCCTATCCCTCCCCAAGAGTTTCTCAGTAGCACTCCTGCTTGCCTTACAGCTTCAGATAACTCTCTTCTTTGCTCATACTTTTCTCCTGATGAGATTAAAAGAACTTTGTCTCAAATGAAGGGCACCAAGGCTCCTGGATATGATGGGCTCCCTACTAGGTTCTTTCAAAGGCACTGGGATATCATTGGCATTGATTTCACCCTTGCTATGCAACACTTCTTTAATGGGGGATATATGTTGTGCAGTCTTAATAAAATCATTATTCCCTAATTCCTAAAAGAACCCACCCTTAGGATGTCTCTCCCTTTCGACCCATCAGTCTATGCACTACTCCATATAAAGTCATAGCAAAATGTTTGGCTAATAGATTAAAACCCATTTTGAGGTCCATTATTAGTCAGATTCAAAGTGCCTTTGTTCCAGGTCATGCCATTTCTGATAATATATATCTTGCCCATGCGTTCTTACATTTTATGCGCAAATCCAAATCCAAATCTGGATATGGCTCTTAAGCTGGATCTTTGCAAGGCCTATGACAAATTAGAGTGGTCATACATTGAACATACTTTAAGACATCTAGGGTTTGATTCTAAATGGGTTCAATGGATTATGCAGTGCATCACCATTGTTGAATATCAAATCAAAATCAATGGTGCCCTCTTCAAACCTATTGTGCCACAAAGGGGGAATTAGACAAGGTTGTCCATTAAGCCCTTACATCTTTATGCTCTGCCAAGAGACTTTTTCACAATGGCTCACCTCCAATTAGGTATCCCCCGACTACCAGATTTGAGGCTTTCCCGTTTTGCTCCAGAAATTAACCATCTCTTTTTTGCTGATGATAGCATGATCTTTTCCCCTGCATCTATCTCTAATGCATCACAGATAAATGTTTTGTTGCAAGATTATGAACAAGTCTCTGGCCTTCACATCAATCCTGAAAAGTCTACTGTTATGTTTAGTACCAGAACCCCTCATGACCTCCGGACTGATATAGTCTCTGCTATTGATATTAAAGAGGTCAATTCTTATGGAACCTATCTGGGTCTTCTTTCCTCTATTGGAAAATCTAAATTGCAGACTTTCTCTTTTATTTTGAAGCATCTAGATTCTAAATTATCTGGGTGGAAGGGGAAATTGCTTTCTCATGCAGGGAATGAGATTTTAATCAAAGCAGTAGTTTTTGCTCTTCCTATCTATGCTATGTCGTGTTTTCTCATACCCAATGAAATTTGCAAACAAATGAATCAAATGATCCAACAAATTTGATGGAAAAATGATCAAGGAAGGGGTATTCATTGGGTCAAATGGGAAACCCTATGCAAGGGCAAAAGAGATGGAGGCCTAGGGTTCAGGGATATACATTGTTTCAACAAAGCTCTCCTTGCCAAAGTTGGAGACTTGTAACCAACCCAAACTCATTATGGGCCTAAGTGATGCATGCAAAATACATTAAAGACATGTCGTGTCCCAAAAAATTGTTCATGGGGTTGGCGAAGTTTGCTATCTGAGAGGGATATTCTCAGACAGGGCATTATTAGGCAAGTGGGAAATGGTGCTAATGTGCATATTTTTAAAGACCCATTGCTTCCTTCTTTGCCTTTCCATGGCATTAGTAGTGCCCCTTTGGGACATAGTCCAATTTGAGTGCAAGAGCTTATTGATTGAGACACTTGCCATTGAAAATTACCTTTACTTCAGTCTATTTTCTCCAGGTGAGGTTCAAGATATTTTAACAATCCCTTTATGGTCTTCTGATACTTTAGACTCTTGGATATGGGACATAAACAAAGGATGATAAGTTCACTGTGAAATCTGTTTATTATCCATGTTTAGCTATGGCTGATGATCAAGATAATGTTGCTTCTTCTTCCTCCTCTTCAATATATTGAAAAATTATTTGGCAGATTCCTACTCTCCCAAAGATTAAACAATTTTTGTGGCGGTCATCATATGAGGCTATTACAATTGGGAGCTCCCTCTTCTCGAGGAATGTTTCACTTTACCCTCTTTGTCTAATTTGTGGTCATGGTTTGGAGAATGTATGTCATGCCTTGTTTTTTTGTCATTATGCAAAAGAGTGTTGGAGACTATCCCCCTCCGTATTAATACATTTGATTTTTTAGGAACAAATTTATTTAATTGGATGTATTTTATCAAAATAAAGTTCAATGGCTGTGACAATTTAACCCTAGTGAATCAGATGTGGAGTGCCTTAGCTTGGTGTATATGGAATACTAGGAATGATGTACTCTTTAAAGGGATTGAGGTCTCTATAATTCATACAATGACTACTTTCTCTTATCTATGTGCAAATATACAATCTCATATTATGGAATTTCAAAGGGCTCATGGGGATTCTTATCCAAGGCCTAGTCATATCATTTTTAAAGAACTTGCTCTTTTTCAAATTTTTGTTGATGGATCATGGGATAATACTTCACACAAAGGAGGTTAAGGGTGCATCATGTGGGATTATAATGGTGATTTTGTAGCGGCTCAAAGCAGATGTGGTCATAGTGCTTCAGCAACCTTAGTTGAACTTGAAGCAATTAGAGATGGCATTATTCTGGGCTCTTCTTTAGGAGCGGTTGATTTGCATATTCATTCGGACTGTTTACCTGTTGTTAGGGCTCTCTAGGGTCTCCATTCATCTTTATATTGGATGTGTCTCAGTTTAATGGTAGATATTTTGAAGCGCTGTTCTTTTTTCCCTAGGGTTTCTTTTAGTTATATTCCTAGAATTGGTAATGGCTATGCGGATTTTCTTGCTAAGGGAGCTTGCAGGTTATCTCTAGATAGATCCTGGTAGGGTATATGACCTTTGTTTATTGTGGATTCCTCCCATTTGTATAGGTCTTTTGACCTTAACTCTTTCATTTAATTTAATCGCTACTTTTTTTGTTTTGGCCGGAAAAAAAAAGGAGCGTGCTCCGAACTTGTAGAAGCATCAAAGCAAGATGTTGGTTTTGAAAAATCTGAAATCTCAAGTATGGGCCTCAACTAAAGCTATATATACGCACAATTGATTTTACTGTAATTAATAATTTACGTATGATTAAGAATTTGCGTGTGAAGAGATGTATAGGGTTCTGGTATCTTCCATCTTTAGCAAGAATATTTTGATTTTGAAAAATCTGAAATCTCAGAGATGGGGGCATACGACTAAACTGCTATCCTGCTATTCTCGATTTCGAAAATCTGAAATCGTCCTTTCAGCAGCTTCTAGTTTGCCCTCTTGTTGTGCTTACTGATTTTGATTCTTGAGGTTCCCACCCCTCTGTTTTTAGAACTTCTTTTGCATTGCATCAGGATATCTCCTGACATTGCAAAGCTCTACAACTTTGTTTTGGGAAATCCGATAATTGGACTAATTGCAAGCCTGTGCTCTTTGCTGAAAATCTAAATGCAAGGTATTCAAATGCATGTTACTACAATGAAATTTTTGCACATTTGGGAGCATATTAGTGAGAAGCACTGGTTCCAATTGGAAGCCCAAGGGGCAATTTCAAGCATGTTTGTTGCACCAATGCTGATGAATGGAAAAGATATGCCTAGATATGCTCTATGTTGCAGCTGGGCAGCTGGTTGGCAGCCATCTTGCGGGAGCGCACGCACCCATGGGGTTGTATAATGACTTATTTTTATTTTCAATCCATTATACGTAAGGGTATAATGGTCTTTATGATTGTACAATTAACCATTCTAACAAAATAGGACCTATGTGTAGTTCAAACATAGAGTGGGGTGTCAGTGCTTTAAGGCCTTCATTTCGGGGTGCCGGTTCAATTTGCTCTAAAAATTTTCTTCAATAGGGGAGCTAAGTGTTCACATTCACACATTGAAAGAGAGCCAAAAAGGTCTCTTTAGGGAAATTTCAAAAATCAAGGGGGGACCAAGTGCTACTAGTTCACACATGAAAAGAGGGTTAGATGGATCACCTATAGAGAAATGTCTAAAAATCGAATGGAATGACGACCCCCTTGCCTTGGGGTAGCTTTGCCACTATGTAAACCCCGACTTGAGGGGTTACTCAGTTGGAAAAAGACCGACGCGTCATAGTATTGAAGTCAAGAGTTTGAATCCCTTCAAGGTCAGAGGCAAAACCCCGACTTATATTTAAACTATATGCAAAAGCTATTCCCAGAAAATGTAGTTAAAGTGCACACTTGACCTAGTGAACTTCAGTTTCGAAAGAAAAGAAAGCCCTCTTTACTTCTCACATTCCATCACTTCACCATCCTTTAATCTACGACATCATTTTACCAAAAAAAGAAATATACGACATCATTTTGTCAGATGGCTCCTTCTTGGCTGCAAAGTGAAAGAAAACCATGTGTTCATCAGAATTTGAGTACAAACTAGAAGCCATTCACGATGCTATTCATTTGGTTGCACCATAGGTAATCAAGAAGCTCCGTGTCATTCCCCACCCGCCGGTATCAGTCCCACCAGACAATCGGTGGGTGCGATTCATAGTCACAAGATCCACGGTTTACCATCAATGATAATAAATGCACTCAATAATAATCAAGAGTAAGAATAATCCAAATAATTAAATAAAAAGAATTACATGAGTCCAATACTCGAAGAGAAAGAATCAAAGAAAAAGGAATAAAGTGTATGTCCCAAAATTTATATAGTTCAGTGGAAGCAAAAGTTAAATTAATTCTGATTGTTTCTTTGTGTTCTCTCATGGGCAATGGTCTTTTCTTCTAGTTTTACAATGAAGGGAGTCATCCAAACTTCCTCCACTAACTTCTCAAAATGACGCACTACCTACGTCCTCTTGCCATCAATGGGTGCTATAAGCGCACTCCAAGCATCCGCAGGTGGCTTTGTGACATACATCTCCACTTCCCATTGGCGCCTCCATAGCGACTTCATAGGAGTCATTCTAGTCACACGAAATTTCTGTTGATCTTATATACCCATTTATATAATATAATTCAACACACAAAAATGAATGAGTTCTGATGCACTCAGTAAGGAAACACATCTCACATACATATCGACATTATATCAGGGTAAACAATATATATAAAGAATGATATGCAAGTATATAGATGCAACTATAAATCTAACTATGCAAGTCTCTAATATGGCAGACATGCTTTAAGATATAACACCAACCCCTCCTCTGGTTAGGTCTAGTCACTCTAATCTCTCATGGACTGGTTACCTCTATTGGGATCTCGGGCAAGGGTTCAGTCCTCGTCAATCAACCATGGATGGGGTTTAGGTCCACACTCTCTCACCATAATCATTAGCATGAGTACTGGAGCATGTCAGGGTTTCTAATCCAACGCAAGGTCACATAGCAATGACTAGATGTATACTACATGTAGTCTATATACTTCCCCTATGTCACCAACCAACTCGGTTGAGTATCATTCTCTACCTAGGAATGAGAATCCTCACGAATTGGCTACCTTTGTTGGACTCCATTCACTAACCCTACAGTCATCCACATACTGTTGGGTCAAATGCTGTCATGTCCCCTCACGACTCCCAGTCGCTCCTTGGATGCCCATGAGCCCAACCCTAACATATGCAACCCTACTAATGCATGATTAATAGTGGACCACTGAATCTTCGCATGGACTAGTTACTGCAGTAGGATGAAACAGAGTCACGTCACTGCTATCATGGGTCATTCAGCTTCATTTCCCCTACCGAAAGGGTAGCAACATGTATGGGTACCTAGCCATGCATTCTAGACCTCCTAGGTACGTCATCTAGCAACCATGTTAGTATTGGGGGATCAGTAAGTAGTGTCTCATACCACAATAGATACCCTCCACCATAGTTACATCACATCATCAACCATCATCATATAAATAAACAACTAATAACACATAACAATTGAAGTACATCTCATCATCATTTACAAGACATAATTATTCATAATTCATATGAACCTACTATTATAGCAAGTTACAAGATTATAAATGCATTCAAAGATAAAATAATTCATCATAGATTATGGCAGTACATATATGTAAGAATGTATCCTTACCTATTGAAGTTGGAATGACTTGAAAAAGTATAGTCAAACCTCTTTGACAAGAGTCCCTGTATACCTTAGAGATTACCTAAAGATAGATTACAAAGTTACATTATGAAAGAGAGTCAAAATAGAGCAACAATTGGACTGACTAGGCTTCTGTGACCCAGCCAGTCACTTATGGCAATTGGTTGGGCCAATCAACCACCCAGAGTGTAAAATCCGGCCTTATCCTAACCTTGGCCTGGCCAGGATTTTATACTATTGCAGGTCCGAAGACCCGAAGTGGTGGTAGAAGAGACTTGTGGGCCCTCATAGTTGAAGATTTGATGCTTGATCTAGAGCCTATGGACATTGACAATGATGCCCCTTACTTGAGCACATTGTCAGTGTTGAGTGAAAATCTGCGCATTAATGAAGATTGAATTAGTTGAAGCACTTATTGGACCCCCCGTGATCAATCCGAAGGTATTTCTTGAAACTAGACTTGTTGATTGACTTGTAGGAGAAAACACAACTCAATTCGGATTTGTCTAGCCTTCCAATTCCCTGTTCTAAGTTGCTGTCATGCCTTGGTCAACTGCTTGGTCGACTGCCAGTCGACCAGCAGTAATGGATTTCAAAATTTTACAAAATCACTTCCCATTTTGCCCCTACCTTTTTGGAACTCGTGAATGAGGACCTAAGCTAATCATTTGCACTCTAGAGCACGAAGTTGGATACTCTCTTGGGCTTTTCTTGGTGTTTAGGAAGATCTTTGACTCCAATCATTAGTATTGCACATCAATCATCAACTCAAGGTATGATTCCTTCTATTCTTCTTCTAATCTATTCATTTTCTACCAAATTATGATCTTAAGACCATGGTTGAAGTGCTACAACCTTGCAAACACTTAACCATGATTTTCCCCCATTCAATCCCATGATTATCACCCCATTCTTGCTATGTTATGATTCAATTAGGATTGCTTACATTTCATTACTTTGATTCCTTCCATTTCAACCTTGTCTTGATTCAAAATTGATATGTAAATGCATGATAGGTCTTGGTTACTATGAATTCAGGATTCTAAATTGATTCTTACCATTCACTTAACTGATTCCTATCATTCTTTACAATTTCAATCAATTCCAATTTGATTCTTGATATTTATCATATAGAACATAAGGCTTCGATTTGGGTATTTTTAATTGGACCGTTGGATCGTCATGAAATTTAGTGTGTAGTATCCTCATATTGTTATAATCATGCCCTCCAAATTTCGTGTCGATCGGAGCACCAGAAGGTCAGTTTAGGATCAAGTCTTCATTTCTGCCCTTGGTTAACAAGTCTTGGTCGACTGACAGTCGACCAAGCCAGTCAACCAAGATATGATAACATCCCTGTACTTGGCCGAATTGATTCATTTGACCTCCGATTTGATTGCTTTCTTCTCTAATGTTACTTGTATGTTGTCTAGGGTACCAACACTGATTTTTGGGACTATTCTTGGTGCTCATTGATTTAATTTACTACTCGATTAAGGTAAGGACAGTCGTTAACTCAAGTACATTGATTATGTGAACATGCTTATACTTTGAGAATTTAGTGGTTAGAGTCCTATGTGTACTCCTTTACTATACATGACTAGTATATGCATTTTTATCAGTAGTAGTATGTTACATATCATTTGGAATATCATGTTTAATTATACTTGATGATTTTGCATATGATCAATCATATTATGACATGTCTTTAATTATGTGATGAATTATTGAATTGATATGATATGATGAGATTGAACTTGTGAATGACTACGTATGACTTGGGATTGAGGAGTGTTCTTCCGACACTTCTGTCCTTGGACATCGGAGGGAATAGTATGGGATATTCTCCGAAGGTGTCCATCGACACTTTCCCGGGTTATTGGATGACATACATAGGATGGTCTAGGTGTATGGTTAGGATTTTTCCTTGTCGTATCAGACCCAAATCGGAAGGGTATTGAGACCGAACGACCTGTGGTAGAGTATGGTTGATGGGCGCTCAAGACCGATATCCACTCCCTGAGAGGACTTGAACCATACTGCGGATACCCGAAAAGGGCCATTTATTGGTAGGGTTGCAAATCGATAGACCTGGGCTCACGGTAGCTCAAGACCGGTAACCAACCCGTGAGAGGACGTGAGAGCTTCCCGTTTACCATTTGTGGATGACCAATAGGGTTGATGAGTCCGTAGTCCGAGTTGGTCGGTGCCATAGGATATGCTGACTCTAGTGTGAAGGATACGGAACCGAGTTGGTCGATGCCATAGGGGAAGTATCCGGATCTGACATGATACGATTGAGTAGATGACTTGCATTGGGCTAGGCTATGCCGTGACATGCGCCAGTACTTATACCAATGGTGATGTGAGAGAGTGGTGACTTAACCCCCAGTCGTGGTTTGATGAGGACTTTACCCAAATACCCCGGCAGACCCAAGATATCTTGTATGATTGAGGGGGAGTGACAGACGACCTAAAGAAGTATGGTGCTATGGCTTAAAGCATGTCTACCTTAGAGACTAGCATACTTAGGGTTAGAATCATATATCATCATTGTCTCATATCATCTTGCATCATATCATGACTTGTATCGAATGAACTGTGTATTATGAAACGACTTGCCTTGCTGAGTTCTTTTGAACTCATTCCTTTCGTGCAATTTGTTAGATTATCCTTCAGGTGTAGAAGACTCTGATGGTGCACTCTACGACCCGAGCTATGATCCCGCATACTACCCTTCGAGTGATTGCTACTGTAATATCCAGCCCTATTCTAACCTTGACCCTGACCCGGATCCACTGTTGTATTCAGGTCCGAAGACCCGAAGCGGTGGAAGAAGAGATTTATGGACCATTCTGATTGATGATCATGATTCGGAGACCGAGCCCATGGACATTGACAATGATACCCCTTGCTTAAATGCATTGTCAGTGTTTAAGGAAAGTCTGCGCATCGGAGAAGATTAATATGGTTGATGTACCAAATGACCTTCTGTGCATAATCCGAAGGTATTCCCCGAAACTAGACTTCTTGATTGAATTGTGGAAGAAAACCTCACTCAATTTGACCTTGTATAGCCTTTCAAATCCCTACTTGAAGTTGCTGTTCTAAACCTGAGTTTTCTGCTGAAAATATTTTGGTCGATCCTTTTGGTCGATACCATCGACCAAGGACCATCGACCAAAATATCCCAGTCTGCCAAGTTAATGATTCCATGGAATATTCCTTTTCTATTTAATGTGACCTCGAGCCTTGAGCCTTTTGCAATCATTTTTCTCACCTGAGAACGTGGGGAGAGCTTCCCAAAGCAGCTCCTTGGTTAGTGTGAAGGGTATCTCATCAAAGACACTTAGTTTATCATTGATTCTTGTCTTCATCTTCCACACTAAGGTATGACTCCTCATTCCACTCTCTACCCTACCATTTTCTACTCTTTTCTATTGTCATCTTGTTGATGAGACATTTGGAATGGTGCTACAAACTTGCAACCACCACTCCAAGTGCCTACTCATGCTCAATCCATGATTCCCTTATCCATTCATTGATGCTATGCTTATATCTCATGCCTAGCATATGTATTCCATGATTTACCTATTAACATCATACCGTTTGATATCAAACTGAGCTATAGAGTGTATTATGTTCATGTTTAACATTGCCATATGATTCCAATCGAATTTCTATTAGTTCCTCTAGCTATTGCATGCTATTCCTCATCAATGCAATCAATTCCAACTCATGCCATGATGTTTATCACTTGAACTTGATAACTCAAATTGGGGCTTTTTAATTAGACCATTGGATTGGGTTAATTCCTTGATCCTACTACTGTTGTTAAGTATGCCTCCAAGTTTCAGATTGATCCGAACACCGGAAGACTCATTTCAGACCAAAATCCCCAAAATCCACTATTCTGCCCCGAGGACAATTTTGGTCGATACCATCGACCAAGACCATCGACCAAAGTTGTTGCTTGATGACAACCTTGGTCGGTTTTGACCCAAATGACATCCGATCTTCCCGACTTCTTTTCTAACTTATTATTAATGTTTGTTTAGGGCCTTAACAATTCTATTGGACTATTCTTGGTATTCTCAATTCATCATCAACTCATCCAAGGTAAGGATGGTTATATCCATAAACATATAAGTCATCAAATATTGAACTGTGCTTTATTTAAAGAATGAAATCCCTAAATTTCCTTTCAATCATTATGAGACTGTTACATATGTGTTAGAACAGTAGCATTTAAATCTTTATATTTTTGTTGTGTTACTTTATCATTTTGATTTGCTTATGATTATAATGATTCGTTTCAATATCATGATTTGATTACTATTGTGAATATGCATTGGATGCATGAGAAATGATGAGATTTGATGTGTGATTGCTTACGTATGACTTGGGATTTGGGGGTGTCCTACTGACACTTCTGTCTTTGGGCATCGAAGGGAATAGTATGAGATGTTCTCCGATGGTGCCTATCGACACTTTCCCGAGTTATTGGATGACATACATAGGATTGTCTAGTTGTGTGGCTAGGTTCATCCTTGTCGTGTCAGACCCGAATCGGAAGGGCATTGAGACCGAACAACCCGTGGTAGTGTATGGTTGGATGGGCGCTCTAGGCCGGTAGCCAATCCGGTAGGGGACATAAACCATGCTACGGATACCTGAAAGGGGCCATTTATTGGTAGAGTTGCATATGGATAGACTTGGGCTCACGGGTGCTCAAGACCGGTAAGCAATCCGTGAGAGGACGTGAGAGCTTCCCGTTTACTATATGTGGATGACCAATAGGGTTGATGAGTCCGAAATCCGGGATTTCGCTGACTCTAGTGTGAAGGATACCGGAAAGGATCGCGGGGGCGAGGAATGGACGTATCTGAATCGACTTGACCGACCGAGTAGATGACTTGCATTGGGCTAGGCTTTCTTGTGACATGCGCCAGTACTTGACCAAATGGTGATGTGAGAGAGTGGTGACCGATCCCCTTACCACGGCTTTTTGATGACTTTACCGATCTTCCCCAGGCATTCCCAAGATATGGAAATGGGAGAGTGACTGATGACCCAGAGAAGTACGGTGCTATGACTTAAAGCATGTCTACCTTAGAGACCAGCATTCATAGAGTTAGGCTCATATCTGCATCATATGTTCCATATCACATTGCATTACTATATGTTCTGAATGTGTATGATTTCTAATTATGGAATAACTTCCTTGCTGAGTTCTTCGAACTCATCCCTTTTTGTGCAAATGTTTTAGATTACATTCCAGGTACCGAAGATTACGATGGCACCTCCTATGAGGCGGACTATGATTCCACATACTACCCTCCGGGTAGTGGAGTCGGTGAGGATCCGTATATTGGAGCCGAGGAGGATTACTATCCGCACCAGGGTTAGCCCCACAGTTGTGCGGGAGCGGCAGCGTTGGGTTTACTTCATCCGTACGGTTGAGGAGACTACCATTAGTATAGAAGAAACCTTAGCATAGTGCCCCATTCCCCTGGTGTATTTGTGGAACCTTGGATATTGTAATTAACTTGTCTTTGAATTATTCTGGTGACATTTGGATATGTAACTAACTTGATTTACTTCTTTTCCGCTGCTCTGAGAGGGTGGCTACCACACCTTCTCACCCTTTATGATTTTGATCACACTTTATTATTATCTATATTCCGCACTCTGATTTAGTTAATCTTATCTTATTCATGATACTTAGTATTAACTGTTTTTACCATTGATTATTACTGTTCATGATTGTGTTACCGTGTATGTGGGAGGCATGGACCTCAGATCATTGATCCTTGGACTGTGGATCACATCCCGGGTATTCCAAATGGGGTACCGGCTGGGTGGATGTGACAGCTACGATGAGAGTCAGGATTATTATGCCGAGGAGGATTATGGTTCGTACCAGGGTTAGCCCCACCATGGTGAGGGAGCAGCCGCGCTGGGTTCACTTCATCCACACTTATGAAGAAACAATCATTAGGATAGAAGAAACCTTTCCGTAGTGCCCCATTTCCCTGGATGACTGTAAACATTTGGATATATTGTCTCTAACTCTTATGGATTTATTCTTGATACTGATTGTTATTAAGTTTAATTAACCACTTTTCCGCTATTATTGGAGTGACTCCTGATCACTCTTTCTCTTTGAGATTATTTTTATGTGAAGTTGATACCTGATAATTCCGAACTTTGATTGATTATCTTTTCTTATTCATTTGATCTGTTTATTGCTTACTTTAAACATTGATTATATTGTTCGTGATTATGTTATCGTGTATGTGGGAGGCATGGCCGCTCGATCTGGATCTTTGGGCTGTGGATCACATCCCGGGTATGCGAGATAGGATACCGGTTGGGTGGATGTGACACAGAGCGACTACCCCTATTACAGACAACAATTCAAGTACAAAATTTTGACTTTTGATCTCCCAATTTTAATCCGATTTTGGTATGATCTAAATCCTAATTTCGTCTATAAAGGGTCTACAACATAACCACAAACCAAAACCCTAGAAATTTAATGATTCAATAACCATGTACATCATCTCCTTCAATCAAATCAATCCTTTATTCAGACGTAAGGATTTGTTTTCGGACATGATCCAATCAAGATCATTGATGGAAGAATAGAATCATCACAAATAACTATCTACAAAACCATGGAAGAAGGATTCACACTATTCTAAGAGAAGAGGATTAGGTATAGAGAGTGTGATATCAACTTACCTTTGGTTGATTTTCTAAATTGACAAGGAATTGGATCTTGCTTGCAAACACTCTTCATTCTGTTGAAACGTTGTTGAGGAATCTGCAAATATACTTGAACGCTTATTCTCACAATACTGTCAAATGAGCTGAAACGTACTAGAGGTACTTTCTTTAAGGTATTTAGACACCCCGATTTGTGCTACGGGTTCTACAGTGTCTTCACCCAAAGATCAGTTAGCCCAACCTTTAAGGTTGTACCCCATAAAGGTTACTTCAGGTGTATCAGGTAATGTTCACTGCTGACCAGAACAACAACAAGGAGAGAGAGACAGAAAGAGGAGGAGGAAATTTAGTACTTAGAATGAACTCGGAAATGGCTTTATATAGAGCTCCAAAGGCTGTGGGTGAAAGGGTAAGGTCACATCTCTTTGTTGAGGGTACCTTTCAACTCAACTCCCTTCAAGAAGATACCTATCCAGCTGACAACATAACAGGATTTAGGCAAATTAATAATACATGGGCCCTTAATATATATAAACCATATAATCAGATCCTCTCAACCCGATGTGGGACTAAATAAAACCATGGATAAAAGACACAATTAAAACAAATATTTATATAAATTAAGTTTTAAACATATTTACAACACATTCACCTTCCAACACGTGTTTTTTGCCTCCTAACCGTCCACAGTAGCAATCCTGGATATAATAATAAGAGAAAAAGTCGAGGTTGCCTATTTATAATGGATTGGAGAAAAATAGGGTTTAATTCCCGCAAGCTAACTTGGCCGGTCGCTTGGGGTGGTTGATTGATCAATTAACCGCCTTAAGCAACCATCCCCTAGTACTTTTGGGTACTTGGGTGCTTTGCTCAACCGGTTGATCTCCAACACTAACCTAACCCTTATGCAGCATATGAGGGTGTCCTTACCTTGATCCCGAACATCTTCAATCACAACTTGACTCTAACTGGTGATCCACTTTCCCAGTCCATCAGGGTTTCTACGGGTTCTTATTCTGATTCCCAGTAAGACGGGTTCTTCATCGGTGGAATTTAGATCCATGGGCTCAGGGTATGGATCTTGGACTTCAATCCAGATACTCCACAATTTATTCCGGCTAGACCTTCGGGTACTCGGATCTGTAATACGGATCTCGGGTTAGAAATACAGGGGTTGTTATACTCAGCATTTTCTCGAACTATTGGAGTGTAGTTCAACAACTTAATGGGCATCATTCGGCTTTGGAACCTAATGTATCGTTTGTTTGTCTAATCAGGGTGGTTTTAGACCTATTGCCTTCTTTTGTGCTAATAGCTTAACTGACTGATTAGCACAGTATATCAATAATTGGCCAATCAAATATAGACTCTATATCCTTTATCCTTGCAAGTAGATGACTATATATATATATATATATATATATATATATATATATATATATATATATATATATATATATATATATATATATATATATATATATATTCTCTTCACACTTCTCTACCATATATTTAAAAGGGGTCCACCTCTGAGTACTAGCAAAGTGGACTAGAGGATGATCCTCCCCCTAAATATGTGAGTAGAGGTGTGATTGGAACGTATTCCTCAACCTCGCGAGTAGAAGATCTCAATTCATATTAATCAGTCAAAGTCTTGGCTTTCAAGACTAAATATATAAAGGGTCAGTCACCAACTTCTGCTTATATGTGAAAATTGGTTAAGGCTCGACTGAAACCAATAAATTGACACCTTTAATGAATTATTCTTTATTTTTATTTTTTAGAATTCTTTATTTTGTTAACCCTTCAACGAAAGTATAAAAATTGTTCCCATTTTCATATTTCTAATTCTTTTCTTATCTTTTTTATTTCTAAACAGCATTAAAAAAACGAAAAACGAAAAAAAACACATATCTCAACTTTTATGGCTTTTATGGCTTAAGAGATGTTTATCAGAAAAAGAAAAAAATGCTTAAGAAATATATTTATTACTTAAAAAAGAAAAGAAAAATATATAGTAATGTCGTCTTGCTATTGGAGCTAACATGACAATAATTAGAATTTTTAATCATCACTTATAAAATAAATTAATCAATAATTAATCATGTAATTTTTTTCTTTCTTTTTTCCCTCCAATTAAAAAACTCCATCTTCTCCGAATCAATAATTAATCCACTAGATATAAAAAGAAATCATGAGAGACATCCTCAAAAATAGAATATACACTTATAAGGAGTTTCTGATATGATAGTTGTGAAAAGAGTTTTTATTATTGAAAATTTTATTATTTTCTGCTTTCAGCTCGAACTACGTGAGTACCATGTAAATGATACTATTTTTTATACAATCCCATAAGGGCCAGTTTGGTTACATGAGTTTTCTAGATCTGGTTGTTAGGGTTGGTTGAGATTCGAATCGTTTATTCAAGTTTTGTTTGGAAGATACAAATAAGTAAGATTTTTCAATAATCTTCTCTCCCCCCCTCCATTCTCGCTTCTATCTACCCTTTCATATTCTTTATTTAGGATTTAAATTTCAGCATTTACTTACTGTTATCCTTTCCCCTAGGTCCTTGATCAAAGATGCCTACAGTCATGCCTCTCTTTGGTTAAGGTTTCATTTTATTATTATTGCTTTGTTTATTGCTTTGTTATTTACTTTCTGTTATTTCATTTTTTCAATTTCTTTTTCTCTAATATCCTTTCACCCAATCAGTGGACTGTAAGCTACGGCAAAGGGTCCATGGTCAAAGTCATTATAATTATACTCTCATTCCCTCAATCCAGAGCTGACACTCGAATCACTTCCCTTTTATTTTTAGTGTTCGCATTTTTTTTTCCTGTCTTTTATTAATGTGTTGGTTATGTTTGCTTTATTTTTTGTCTTAATTCGATTGCATTAGATGTATGGAGAAGTTGAATTCTAAGTGGCATATCTCCATGAGATCGACCAGTTAGCTACACGATACTGTGTGCTTGCGGTTATTTTATTTCACAAATAAGTTTTTTGCGCCCTTGTGGTTAGTAAAGTGGTTAAAGGCCCAACCTCTCTAGGGGAGGTTTTGGGTTCGCACCCATTCGGTGGCATTGATTATATAAAAGTTCTATTAAGGATGTAATCGTGGTGTGCGCAAGCTGGCCCAAATGAACCTCATATACAAAATAAATAAATAAATAAATAAAATAAAAAATCTAGAGATTTCAAATCTGAGGAGTCATAATTTATAAAATTAATTGTTTGGTTAATCGAATATGTGAATGTGCAAATGTTTAGATTTTTTATAGTAGGAATGAAATCTTTGGATTTCACCCCATACCCATAAATCTACAGATTCACATTTTTAGTGTAAAAATATGAATCTAGAGATTTTCACAACCAAACGGGTATAAATCTTGCATTCATTAATCCAGAGATTTCAAATCTCTGGATTCATGTAACCAAACAGGCCCTAAAGGGATGAGTGTGGATCATCTAGTGCTCTCCCGATGACTTTACAACCAAAACTATGTGGGGGCCTAAAAGTAAAAAATAATAAAATATTTCTTAGAAAAAAATCATCACTCTAATCCTATGGCCCCCTGTAATCTGTGTCAATAACCGTCGGGGAGCACAAGACTACTCCCCGTCGGGGAGATGATCCGAACTCTAAAGGAATTGGCTCTATTAATAAAGACCAGTTCTTCATAATATAATATCAAAAATTTGAATCTAGACTTAAGAGGCAAAGTCCTACCATATGTATAATAGCTATCCCCTCTCCCTCTATAATGGGACTATTAATGTTATGAGCAATTTTCCTTTTCTCCTCTCCCAAAATGTGAATCCCTTTTCTTTTTTTTTTTTTTGGTAAACGAATCCCTCTTTTGAAGCATAATAAAAGAGACATCACGATAACGATATTCTCCAACCTCATTTCAATTCTGTTTACCAAAACCATAAAAACAACTTCTATCTTAAATCTAATTTTTATACCTAAACGAAGTGACTTATTCTATTACATTGGATAGCGTACCAAGAAAATTACTACTGCTATTAGTGTGGTAGCAATAAAATTTCTTGTGGAAACCCTGTTTTTTAATATTTAAATTCCTTATTGTATGTATTATATTATTTTTCAAAAGTAAAGTTATCCTGCTTTTCCATGGGCGGTGAAAGTCGAATTTATAGAAATAATTATTTTTTCCAAATCAAAGTTATTTTCTTGGTAAAAAATCAAAGTTGAAATGACTTCATAATTTTACTTTTTCGGCATCATTACAAAAGGGTGGGAGAAAAAAAAAATCTCCATTGTGCATATCTAAAGAGTTGTACAAAATAATGCACTCTTTATATCAAATAAAATGCTGAAATTGAAAGCTTAATTTTGAAGTTGAAAAGTTCAAAATAGCTTTTTAGTTCTGCTGTTTTTTCATTCTTTTATTTGGTATATATGTGTACTATTGTGTATAGCAGATGATATTTATTCAAAAAAAATAAATATATAGGACTTATATGTAGTGGGGTGAAAAATTAAAAAAGGAAAAGAGAGGATTCTATAGAGAAGTTTCAAATGTGAGTTTTCCTTTTGTTAATTCCCTCACTTTTTGACAAAATTCCTCTAAATATGTAAGACTTTAAAAAAGAATGGAATGGAAAAATAGCATGTCTCATCAAGAGACAATTTTCATTAATGTTGTCAACTTTTTCAATTCAAAAAACCAAATAAGCAATACTTTGAAATTTTATGAAAAAATAAAAAATTTTCACTCCTTTTTCCCCACCTCACTTTAGATTTAGCAAACAAATGACATCTTAAAGTCGTGATAAGTTTGTGCAAGACTCCTTAAAGCCTTAATCATGACTCTACAGGACTTGTTAAGTGACATGAACCTTGATCTCAGCCACAATAAAGAAGTCAAATTATGGTAGAGTTTATGTGTGTCTCATGTAATTGTCACTCTTATCATATGATATGATACTAGTTGATATGCAACTATATTAAATACAACCAATACAATACATATCGACACATCTCTCTTTCTTTCTTAAACGATACAAATTGAATTGCACTAAAATGTATCGGCCAATACAATACAATACTCAATACAAAATAGTATTCTCTTAAAATCACTCGACCAAAACAACATTTGATACCAATACTTTAAACTTTACTTAATAACCATTTTTTTATGTTTCATTAAATACTTAACAACCATTTAACACTATTCAAAATGAAGAGACAATAATAGTTTTATAAAATATATGATTCAATATGATGAGGGCTTTATTAATTATCCCTATTTTTACAAATTCATTGAACAAAAGAATCATTTCAAGCATCAACAACTGTTACCTAATAGTTTTTTTCATAGGAAACCCTTTTGCCTGACAACCGAACCACATAAAGTGTGACATGTGAGGGAGGTACAACTTTTATTTCTGAACCTTAAATGGGTCTTCTTATGAGAACCAGTTTCTAGGGTTTCTCTCTCTTATTCATTTTGCTTTGCCCACCCACCTGACTAATTTTCTTTTGCCCATTAATCCACCACCACTGTACACAAATGACCCACCATGCTCTCTCTTTCAGGTTCATGACCTCATTCTCCTTGAAACCTAAACGAATGCAATTCTTAATTACTTCGAAAGATAAATTATTAAAAGATTATCTACTTCTCTGAACTATTCTCTCCACTATTGTAACCTTTCTGTCCTAAACTTAACTGAATGAGTTTGGACCCCACTTCCCCCCCCCCAAAAAAAATAGTCTTAATTATTATATTAAGTTTGAAACTAGCTAATACTTCTTTTATAATGGTCGATGGATGATGGTTGAAGTCTATATGACCCCACAAAAGAGATGAAAAGGGAATACTATATTACTTTAGAGTTTTGAGTTTGTCTTTGAATAATTGAAAAAGATTTTGAGTCTGGATCTAAGTTGAGGTCAGTGTTTTCTTCATGCTTTTTCACCACAGTAAGGGTGAGGGGGTGTATATGCTTCCCTTCTGACGGAAGGCTATTCGGATTTGAGATTTTCTAAATTATTATGGTGGCTGGTTTGAGTACGAGAATTGTGTTTTTTTTTTTTTGTATGAAAAGAATTTATTGAAGGGGGCAAGACCGACAGATAGCATCCTGATTACAAAGATCCAGGAGCCATGTAGTGGAATTCGACCAAATCATCCTACTTGCCAAGGATGAGGCCTTCCTAGCTAGAGCATTTGCCACAGTATTAGCAGCTCTAGAGATGGATTCGATGACAAAGGAATCCGGACCATTAAGGAACACTCTAATATCCTCCAATATTGGAGACACAAGGAAGGGATCCGAGTATGGAGGTTCACTAATGATTCGCACCAGCTCTTCACAGTCAATTTCTATGCAAATGTTGGAGGCCCATGCACACTAAGTGCTCCAAGCCCATCCTTAATGCCCATGCTTTGCCTTCCAAAACTGAACCACACACCACTTGATTGGAGCAGGCCCATATCATCCGCCCCAAATGGTCTCGAAGGAACACACCTGCACCACCCCAACCGGTATCTTCAGCCCAAGAAAAATCTGTATTCAGCTTCAACCATCCTTCACACGGTGGCACCCAGTGATTCTTCCTCATTTCCTTTCTAGAGTCCATCATATCCATGGTACTCCAGAATTCTGCATGGCTTCTTTCTGCTTTCCAAATCACCTCCTCCGGCGGCCATATAGCTCCTCTAAAAATGAATTCATTTCTTAATAACCAAATATTCCAGCAGATATACACCAAGAGGCTGAAGGCTTCGAATTCATCTTCCTTGGATTTGAAACAAATCTTTCTCCAAGACTCGATCAAATGGGCTAGCTTGAGTTTCTATTTCTCAGGGACAAGATAGGATAGCTTACATCCAAACCAAACCACTTTAGCATATGGGCATTCTAGAGGGATATGATCCATGGTTTCCAAGTGGTACCCACACCTTCGACAGCTAGGATTGATTGGAACCTGTCTTTTCCTTAAGTTGTCACCAGTAGCATGGCCTTGGGCAAGGACCTTCCACATGAAAGATTTCAGCTTTGGTAAACATTTGCATATCCATATCTTCTTCCACACATGTGGTTGAATTAACTCCCAATCATGAACTCTTGAACTTGAAGCTGCTCTTCTTGCCTTGTGATCTCTCTCATTAAAAAGCATGTGGTAAGCAGATTTAACTGAGAAAATACCTCTCTTGTCTCCACCCCAAATGACCTTATTGCTTACTTGATTCAAACTTATTTTGATCTTCAAAATAGCTTCAATGTCTTCCCTTTCAAAAAGTTGTTCTAGTAGAGTTACTTTCCAAGAGTGATGCTCCTTGTCAATTAACTCACCTACCCACTTCACAAGACAGTTAGGGTGTTTAGGGGTGCTAACCTTTAAACCATGGATTGACGGCATCCAATTATCCTCCCAAACATTGATATTGCTTCTATCACCAACAACCCAAGTAAGGCTTTCTTTAACACCTCCCTCCCCTTAAGGATGCTTTTCCATCCCAAAGAAGGCCGATTCCCTTCCTTAGCCTCCAAGAAAGGAACATTTAGGGAAATAGGAAGCTTTAAGAACTTTAGCCCATAGTGAATCAGGATTTTCCCAGAGTCTCCAAGCAACCTTAGCCAAAAGAGCTTGATTATGCATTGTAGGATCTCTGAATCCCAGACCTCCTCTCTCCCTCTCTCCTTAGACCGACACAAGCGAGTCCAAGATATCCAATGCATTTTATTTTCTTGTTCCTTTTTTTTTTTTTTTTTTTTTTTGTAGTCATTTTCTTGTTCCTTTTGACCTCAATAGAAGTTAGAAATGGACTTTCTAATGGTATCATGTGTAGATGCGGGAAGCCAAAAATGAGAGGCCACATAAGTAGACATGGAACAAGCAACATACTTGATCAAAACCTCTTTCCCCGCTTGAGATAGCAATATTTGTTTCCATCCTTGCACTTTTCTAGAGACCTTCTCCCCAATATCTTTAAATACATCTTTTTTTGAAACACCAAACTCCGTTGGAAGACCAAGATATTTCGATGGACCATCTCCATATTTTACCTTCCTAATACGAGAGAACCACCTTTTGATTCGCGAAGGGGTGTTGGGAGAGAAAGTGATGCATGACTTGTTGAGATTCACCTCTTGGCCGCTAGCATGACAATAAAGCTTCAGAGACTGTCATTCACTTATGAGAAAAGTAAACAATCATCTGCAAATAGTAGATGTGAAATAGAGGGCCCCCTCCCTTTGACTTTGATGCCACAAATTTGTTTCTCAATTTCTATTTTCTCAATAATTGATGTGAGTACCTGAGAACATAATATAAACAGAAAAGGAGTAAGGGGGTCCCCCTGTCGTATACCCCTAGAGGGGGAGAAAGACCCCTTTTCAACACCATTCACTAAAAGTGAGTACGAAACCGATGAAATGCATTCCATTACCATGTCAATCCATTTGACACAAAAGCCAAGATTCCTTAAAGCTGAGGCAATAAAAGACCACTCATGGCGATCATACGCCTTCTTCATATCAAGTTTTAAACTTAGCACCTTCTTTTTCCCTTTTATTTTATTTTATTTTATTTTATGTTTGACATAATGAAACAATTCATGGGCTACAAACACATTATCTGAAATTAGACGATTGGGAACAAAAGCTGACTAAATGGGGTCAATAATACCTTCCAAACTGTTTTGAAGCCTTCTTACAAAGATCTTTGAGATCACTTTGACCACAATACCACATAAACTGATTGGTCCAAACTGTTCCACTTTCTCTGGTATCTCCACCTTCGGGATTAGGCATATAAAGGTTCTGTTAAGCTCCTTAAGGATCACACCTGTGACAAAAAAATTCCTTCACAACCTAGCACAATTCCATATTAGTTATTTCCCAATATTTTTGAAAAAATAAAGGAGGTAACCCGTCTGGTCCTAGCGCTTTTAGTGGGCCCATATCGGATAGAGCATCGAGGATTTCTTCATTATCAGGAACATGACATAAAAACTCATTGGTCTCTGGAGAGATCCTATTATGAACATTGCTCATGGCCTCCAACAAGGCATTCGGCTGCACTCCTTGAGATGTAATTGCTCCTGCAAAATGGGATAGCAAAATATCCTCTAAATCCTCTATAGATTCAGTCCACTCACCATCTTCTTTCCTTATCTTTAGAATGCGGTTATGATGCTTTCCTGAACTATTGATGCATGAAAAAATTTTGAGTTCATATCACCGCTCTTAAACCAATCCAATCTACTTTTTTGATGCCAAATAATTTCTTCTCTGAGCAATTCTTCCTCCAACTATTTATTGACTTCAGATTCCTCTACTTGATTGAAGTCCTCTCCACTTTGGCCTTGAATTTCTGCCAACCTATTCTTTAAAGAGATGATATTGTGTTGCACCTTGCCGAATACCTCTTTGTTCCACCTTAATAGTTCACCTCTACAATTGCCCAACTTCTTGGAGATGACATGCCCCTCATGGCTTAGATTAACTGTTGTCCAGGAATTTTTGACAACCTCATTACAAACCTTATGTCTAGCCCACATGGCTTCAAATCTGAACAGGTGTTTTACCTCTCACCTTACCCCCATTGGTATCAAGAATAAGTGGGTTGTGATCTGAGGAGACTGCCGGTTTAATCATCATGCTAGCATTATCGAACAATACTCTCCAGGAGGGGTTACACATGGGTCGATCCAATCTTGTTCGAATATTGTCCTTGCCTTTTCTCTTATTGTTCCATGTGAAAGTGAAACCATTTGCTCCAAGATCAAGAAGCCCGCATCTACTCATCATATCTTAGAATTGTTTTATGTCTCTCTCCCCCCCCTTCTATTACCACCAGACTTTTCATGCCAGCCAATAATTGAATTAAAATCTCCAATACAAATCCAAGGGTCAGATCGAACCTGACCGATATTGATTATGGTGTCCCATACCTTTTGCCTCATTGAGCTACGAGGATCCCCATACACACAAGTAATATAGAAAGTCTTCTATTCCACTAAAGCTTCTACATCAATGATTCTGTCATTTGAAAATAAAACCTTCAACTCTACTTTGCTGTCCCATAACAAGGTCATGCCACCTGACTTACCAGCTGAATTCACCGGAACTGCTCGTCCAATTTCAGCCTTCTATGAATCTCTTCAATTATACTTTCTTGACATTTGGTCTCTGATAAAAACATTATCTCTGGACCATCAACTTTGGAGAAGTTTTTCAATGCATGAATTGCTTTGGAGCTCCCCACACATTGGCAATTCCAGCTTAACATCTTTATGATTCCTCGTGGGATTGATTTCCCCCAGTCGCCATTGGTTGATCCAATAAAAAATGCTCTCCTTGGATAGTACTTACTTCACTATTATCACAAGTGTCTGGTATACTCATCCTTTGCTTCCTTCCTTTCTACTCTCTTTTCTTAGCCATCCTCTTCGGTTGAGTTCCTGAAATAGTGAGGAGATGCCTGCTTCTTGCCTGACTTTTCAAATTCATTCCGATTGATATGGTCTGGTCTGAAATTGATATGGGCCTTTCGGGTTCTGCTATTGGGTTTGAAATGATGGCCTGGTTTAATTGCATGCTGAGCTCTCCATGGGTAGCATGGTTCACTAATCCAGGAACGGGATTAGATGGAACCATATTAATTTGTGGGCTAGCCATTTTATCTAGCAGATTTTGGGAGTTCAACTTACTCAGACCGGATTCAGAAATGTTATTTCCATGTAAGCCAGGGACGGTTGGATGAGTGGGATTGAGATTTTCGAGATGAGAGATGTGAAGAGGGTTGATGGGTTCCTTTTGGGATAGTGTGCATTGGGTTAGGTGTTGTAAGAGGGAGTGTAAATCTGGGGAATGCTCTGGATTTTTCTACAAAAAATCTTGTATTGGGGTAGGAAAATGGTTCTGGTGATTTGCAGGTGAGCTTAGGAGTTGATATGAAGAAGGAATGTTTAAATCTTCAACCTGGAAAGTGCTCTCTGAAGTTTGTTTCAAAGGTTCATTTTGTCTCCTATTAGCTTCCTCAGAAATCGTGCCAAAGAGAGGGTTAGCCATATGGCTAAAGGAGCTTCTGCTACCTATACCTGTCTATTCAAGTACAATGTAGGTGTGCTCGCTGTCACTAGTCATCTGACATGTTTTGTCCAGATTCAAGTTTCGTTCAACTTTCGGACGGTGGCCATCATCTTCCATCTAACCGGCAACGCTGCTACTGCCGTTGCTGCTATCAGCCTCTCACATATTCTCCTGCTGTGTTGTTTCTAGTTCCATTAAATAGAAGAACGCTGAAGCTTGTCGAATTAGCCTTTCATCAGGTACAACTCCTCGTAACTCAGCACTACATCTAGCAATTGGTCCTTCATTACACTTCCTTCTTGGGTTGCAACCATGATTTTTTGAATGTTCCTCACTCTCTTCATACTTCCTGGGACATTTCAGTTCTTCATGACCAATCACACCGCAAAAATAGCAAAACACTGGGGCCTTCTCATATTTTAGAAGTATGTTAACTAGAGCACCTCTCTGCCTATGAACTGTAACTGATGACTTGAGGCGCTTTCTGATGTCCATTTTAACCTTGGTCCTTACATAGTGTACTCCGTTACCAAACTATACTCCTTCAACCACCATAGCTACCTTGGTTTCACCCAGTTTTTTGATAATTTTCTTCAATACAATGTTATCTATCATATCCACTGGAATAGAATGTAATTGAACCCATAAATCTATGTAGTAGAACTCCCATTTTTGCTCTTGGTTCCAATGTTCTAACACCATGAGGTTGCTGGCGACTGACCAAGGTTCTTCAGTGAGGACATAGTTCCTGTCCATTATATGGTTGAAGTGGAATAGGAAGGTACGATTATCTACTGGTGTGATTTCAACTTTCTGAAGACGGTTCCACGTTGATAGAAGACCTTCATAAATGGCTTGATGCCTGCATGTTTGACCTTCAATCACATGTCCCGCAAGAGTGTTTTCCCATAATTTCTTCGCCCTGATAGTATCAGCACCATCTAGTCGAACATCATCACTAGAGTCATCACTTCCTTCCTCACTGGATAAGGAAGTAGCAGGTGGAGGTCTAGATGGGGGGGGGGGGGTAGTGGTGTTTTGAGGTTGTAAGAAGGGAATGAAATCACCAGGTTTAGTTGTGGGAGGTTCACCAATTAACGACATAGTTAGCAATCCGTAGGAGATTTACCAGGGGTGGCTGAAGCTTGAAAACAGAGTAGTATAGGAAAACAGAGGCTGGTTGGTTCCACTAGTTTAGCTACCGGATTTATAGGCACTCACAAGGAGGAGCATAACACACCACACAGGACGGAGTGGATAACACGTCAACTTTATGAACGGGTGTGTACGAGAATTGTGTTTCACTCATACCTTTCCATCACACATTTAAGAGATAGATCTATCTTTGAGCAATGACAAGATAAACTAGTGATGAATTCTTCTACTAAGTATGTGGTGGAGGAGAAGGGAGGGTGGAGAAAGTGTTGCGAAATGAAAAATTGAACTTAAGACTTCATTGATCTTATTATCTCTGTATAGAAAATTGTTACCAGTGTGGAAAAAATATATCCACCAAATCTTGTTTCAAGTTTATCATGTAACCCTTATTCTCCTCATGAGAGGGTTTGAAGGATAGTTTTGTCTTGAGCAAATATGGTATAAGGTCATCTTACCATGGTTGAAAAGCACGGGATGGAGGTGGAGTTAATGAGGAATTGATTCCATTTTGCCAAACAAAGTTAGTTCAGATAGGTTAGAAGTTTTTAATATGACAAAGGGGCTTTCTCAGTAATGTGATTTGTGTCTAGTGTCCACTAGAGAAAAGATAGCAGTAAATTGAGAAAGTATCAACAAATTGTAGTTTGCAACGTGGTAATTCACTCCTTAAGGTAATATGGGAAAGGTGATATATCTTCAAACCGACCACACCAAGAAAAAAATAAATAAATAAAAAGAGGGTGATAGTATTTGAAACTATGAGCCGGGTAACGGATGCTGAGGCAATAGTATCATTTGATAAAATTTACTTTTAAATGAAAATAAGAAGAAATTAGGTATAAAGAGAAGCAAAAAAAAGTTGGAGAAGGAAGTTTGGTTTTAATAATTCAAATTCGTCCTAGTTAGCTTTAAGTTTAAACAGGGATTGGGCTCAAAATTTTGATTCTGAGGAAAAGGACAGAATCATTAGGTGACACTCATTAGGGTTAGGGCTGGTCAGAGTTTATATTATGATCCTTCTACGTGGTAAAGCAAATTTTAATTAGAAATTAGGTTAAAATCTCGTGGATTTTTTATTATTATTTGATACAGAAGTTTCCTATTCGACCGGGTAAGACCCGGCTGGGGCTCCACATCTAGTCGGTTCTTTCATGATACGAGTTTCCTACCCGATTTGGTCATACCCGGCTGGGGCTCCATATTCAGTCGGGATGAGAGCCGACTGACTTGATCAAGGCACGATGAACACTCGACTAATATGGCAACCATTCTCAATGAGGAAAGTCAACTACTTTGCTGATCGAGTGGGAACGACGATAGAAAGACGTGATCTCAGGAGAAACGGCAGCCACCGTCGAGTAAACTTACCAAATATATAAAAGGTAACATGAACATTATAAGAGGAGGAAACTACCCCTCTGGTAAGTATCCAATACATTCTGAATATCGTCTTGTGTTCTCTTGGCACGAGACCTTAGATTGTTCACGGTCTGACTTAGCCATCGGAGGCGGTTGCCCGGTACTCTAGCCGGCCCGCGTCTAACTCTTTTTGCAGGACTCATCGTCTTCAGCTTGAAGAGGGTTCAATCAGGTGCAGCATCAACATAATTGATACGCATCAGTTTGGCGCCGTCTGTAGGAATTATTTGTTTTATGGGTAAGTAACAGGCTTACTTAAGAGGCAACACCTAAGCGGAAGAGTTAGACTACATCACTAACCAAGTAGTGGAAAAGGACTAGATAGTTGGTTCTTTTAACGACTGGGCCTTCTAGCAACATTTCGTGGATTATCTAGATATATATATGCCAGACAACCAAACAACAACCCTTTCTCTTTTTATTTAGATGAATATTTTCATTTCTACCCTCCAGAGTGGGGATTTCAATTTTGGGGTTGAACCATTGAAACCGAATTCAAACCGGTCCATTAAGACCTGAACTGAACCTGTCTGAGGCTAATTGATTGGGGTATGGGTTAGGGACTAAAAAACCTATTAGTTTCGGGCTAGTTTAGTCTAACTCGTTAACTCAAACCAAACGGACCAGCCACCAATTAAACCGAGGCATCGAAAAACCCCACCTTTTCGTTATAGTTTTTATTTTTAATATGTTTCTACATATGATTATTATGTTTTTTTTTTAATAGAATTCTGAAACAAGTTAAAAAAATGTTGGTTTATTTGGACATTAAGCCTAAGAGGCAAGTCTCAAGGTCCAAGTATGATTTTTATTTTAGACATACTAAAATGGTTTGACAATGAGTTGGTAATGTCTTAGAAATGATCCTATCCGAGACTCAAACTAAACCAACCCAAAACTGATATTTCGCTAATGGACAATGTATGGATGTGATGTTTTCACTCTAAAACTGAAAACTCCAAACCATAATTGCGACTCGACTGGACTATTGACACCCTTAATCTAAGATAATGGTGTCAATTTGCAATCTGAACCGTTAAAATCGAACCAAACCGGCCCAAAGAGAACCTTAATTAATGAATTGTCTTTAGGATGAGGGGCAAAGCCAAAACGGTTTTGGGCTGGTTCGGTTCAGCCTATTAGCCCAATCCAAATGGCCTGAATCAGCCCGTTATTTACTTTCTTCCTTCAACAATATGGTTGTTTCCATCGATCTAATTTCATATTTCTTTCTTCCATTATCTCTCTATTATATTCCCTATTTAATTCAAGAGGAGAAGAAAAAAGAAAAGAAAGATGAAAATCAATAAATCATTAGGCATGGAGTAACTTTTGTTGTTAGTTGATTAACACAAACCGTTGTAGTCCAAACCCAAACTGTACCAAACTAAAACCTAATTGATACTATTAAAATTTTTTACCCTGAAATCGTTAAGCTCAAATAGAAACCGCACATTGACACAATGACACCCCTATGCCAAGGCTTAAAGGACCAATTCATCTTTTGATGAAAGAGAGCAATTTCAATATGGTAAATGGGGCACCTTAAAAAAATCGTGGTCATAGAGTGCAAAAGCCTTTGTTTAGGTTCTTTTACCCTTATGGGTAAAGACTTTGTGTTTCACTCACCTTTGAACATTGATAAAATGGATATTACGTTAGCCCTTTTTCTAAATGTGTAATGGATCTCTATAGCCTCGATTTCTCTGATCAATGAATTTGTTTTCTACCAAAAAAAAAGAAAAAAAACTATTGTAATGGAGATATAAAGAGAGCACAATCTTCTACCTATCGGAATGAAACTTCAAACTGGGTGAGGGTAGGGATCTAGTCAAAGAAAAGACGTTGGGACTCTTCACATTCACCATTTCCCCCATTTAAAAATGGTTCAGTAAATTTTAATCATATTTTTCTTCTTTCATTTCATCTTGTCAAAACAATCTTCTCCAATAAATAGACCGGCCTTGCTAGGGTCCTGCGCAATAAATGCGCAGGACCATCAAGCCATGCAATTTAGGCGGTGGGATCGGAATTTCAGTCGAAATTTTGATCTCGACCGTCGAAATTCAACGGTCGAGATCGAAATCTCAACCAAAATTTCGGATCCTACGGCCAAAATTTCGGCTTGATGATCCTGCGCATTTAATGCGCAGGATCCAAGCTTTATCGTAAATAGACTTGACTTACTGTATGGCTAGGCAAAGCAAAAGTCTAGATCCGGATAAGATCTTTTGACTTAAACTTTCCTTTTATTGGTTAGATAGATGGATAGGTATGGTTTTGTTTATTATTTTTTTGTGAAATATGTATTTTTATATATATGGGGTGGAAATATTACATATATGACATCCAAAAGGTTCAAATTTACAACTTTTTTTTACTAGATCTTATCAATCAACCAATCTTACATTGGCTATATCTTTGTTTATTCATTTATCTCTTTCAATTTATAAACTTTTGAATTCATTCACTACAAACACAAAATCTAATGAAATTTGCATCACCAGTGATTGATACGAATATTAATTTTTTATGTGTTTCAAAATTCTATATCTATTTTAGAAAATGATCTATTTAGATATAGTTTGCTTGTAATAGTATCCATCCGATTAGTATAATCAACACTTCTTTTTTTTTTAGTACAAAGACGCTTCTTTTTTGTTTTTATTAATATTGAAGATGAGAATATTAATATGCCTTAGCAAGAGTCAACCCCACGACCTTAAGAGGTGTTAGTTTCACCACTAGAACAGTTCTACATTTGCTATAATCAATACTTTTAAATGAAGAGGTTGTAGGTTTGACGTTTGCTAATGAAATACGTAATATTTTCATTTTCATATATAAAAAATGCATTTGTACAAAAAATATATATTAAAATTTGACATTTTTTTATTAAGATTTTAGATTAGACTTTAGGACGGCCTTTAGGTGTTCTTGAGAGATTTCGATTGTAACTTTGTTTTAGTAAATAATGCATCACTTTAGTTATTCGAAGACGATTGTCTTGAATTTTTATATCATCTTACTCTAATTTCGTTTTTCTAGTAATATCTTTTTGGCAATGTATCCTCAGATATATACCAATATCAATGATAAGGGATAAATATTAGGGATAATTACTGTTGCCCCATGTAGTTTAATTTTATTACTAATAAAATTTTGTTCTTTACGAAATTACTTTTGCCACACTTCCTTATAACGGTATTAAGTAGCCGTTAAGTTTGAATGTGTAATGTCTAATTTGCCCTTAATTAAAATTAAGAAATCAAAAGACGATTCTACCTCATTTATAAAAACCAGATTAAATGTCAATTTTACAGATATAAAAGATACACGTAGAGAAAACGATTGAAGAACATGTGTATACGCACACAGTACTAACCTGACTAAAATAAGAAGCTCTTGAAACATACGCATTTACGAACATGATAAGATTAGTAAATAAACAGAACGAACCTTATCGACCAAACATAAACTATAAAATGCCCAAAGAAGAGACCTTTTTTAGGCATCTTGAAAACGCCTGAAATGCAGAAATAGAGGAAACTATTCTAATCTTCACCCATAAAAAAAGAAAAAAGAGAAAACTATTCTAATTTTCTTCCTAATTCTCAACTATTCAAGTGGATGATTCAATGAATTTGAAAATACAGTTTCCTAAAGTTTGTATGAAAATGCTTTTAATGGAGAGATCATCTTATTTAATGCCTTCTTTATGATTTATCAAATGGGAGATCACATGTGGCTCATGCTATCATAGCCAATTCTGAGCATGTCAAATAAAACTGTCTTCCAAATTTGACCCCTTTTTTTTTTTTTTTCCCTCTCATGCTAATCATGTCTAATGTCTTGGCTCCTTATTCAAATTGTTCACCTCAATGCTTAATCATGATCTTTTCCATCTCAGAAAAGTGGATTGAGGTTCATCCTTTATGGTATATGAATCTGTTGAAAACAATAATAATCATAAATATACTCTTCTTTTATTTATTTATTCTTTTCGGTCGCAAGTGGGTGATAACTAAAATACATAAACCGTGTAAGTTGGATTTAGGGGTGTCAATAAAATTTTGTCGGACAAATTGGTCTAAACTTGCCTTCATCTGTGCAAATTAACTCAATTGGCAAATGCCAACACTTCATGACTAACAAATAAGAGATCAATACTTCAAATCTCTTTGGGGTATCGTTAATCCATGCATACTGTTTTGTTTCCAGGGATAAAAATTATGGTCCGGTAAAGATAAATTAGGGATGATACAATTTTTTTTTTAGTCAAAAAAGAAAAGATAAGTCAAGGTAGGTTGGGCTTACGAAAATCCCTATGGTAAGCCTGACATGATTAAATGGTGGTTGGGTTTAGAGTTCAAATCCCTAGGGTAGGTTTAAGTTTAAAATAGCCAACCCAATTCGGCCCATTAACACCCCTAGGTGAACTAAAACTGAAAACCCTTTATTTTTAATATTTATTTAAGACAATTTCCCTCATTGCATGGATTTAGGATGTTTTAAAATGATAGTTGTTGGTGCAAGAAATGTTATCTTGGCTTCAAGGTTCGCTCCAGATTCAGCCCTTCTTCCTGAGACTAAAGCAAAGTGAAAGTGGGCCGCCTCTGAGGACATGAAACCACCTCCGACGATCGAGTTAGGTCAGGCCAGCAAATAAAGGACTCCATAAAGGAGTGCAAACCCAAAGAGATGATGAAGATCAAGCTCTTGAAGGCTTGGAAAGTAAAAGAATAATGGCTGGAGTGTGTAGAGGTTACCCCCGTTCCTGCTCCCTGATGGGATATATAATGGATTCATACCTTTAGAGATAGCTTGCCTATCGTCTGGAAGGTGGAGGTGGCCTCTGTCTTCTATGGGCTCCAGGCGCCGCCAAGACAGTCTCCTCAGCCATCAGGAAAGTCCAATCAAGGCGCCTCGTCCCTGTTTTACGATGTGTCGGAGCCTCCTAAAAGGAACAGATATACTATCGTCCCAAGGCTCGAGGAGATTTTTTGGTCATGTAGTGTCTTTGATATAATCGAATTCCCATACGGGAATTGGATCTAAGCATGTGGGCCTTGTGCCACATAGACCATCCCTGCCTTGCTGGAGATGATGAGCTGGCCTGGACCTTTAGACCTACTTCCTAGGAGGTGAATTCGTGGCATGAGGATAGACTGAAGGAAAACCCAAGCCCATCAGCCATTCTAGGTCCAACCCAGGAATTATCCTTCTGGGCCGAAATGGACATGATGATAACATTAGCCCCCTAGTCTTTATAGCGAACTCTTGGCATGGAGATTATTCATTTCCCGCCTTAATGTGCTTTAAAGTCTTGGAGAGTCTTCTCGGGAGAACAAAAATGGCTTTCCACCAAGTGGCCTACTTCTTCAACAAGTTTCCAGGCATGATGAATTACAAAATTTAATGCTGGCCAGGAACCGCCGCTGATTATGCCAACTACTCATGCCTTCACTGACGGTGTGTGCATCTTCCCAAGACCTCTGTTCGATCGCCAGGTGTTTCAGTTATTTGCCTCTTGCTAGGGACGAAACGTTGTAATGATGAGATGTGAGGATCTGAAAAAATCCCCAAGCGCTGCACTCGGTTCCCTAAAAGGTGCATCTTATAATTAGACGTTCGTGACCCTTCTTTGGTATTGTTCGTACTGCAACTTTTACCGTTCTTCTTTGAATCCTAGCAAACAAGATTGAGCGCATCCATCAATCCCTAGAGAGGTCTATCAGCATCTTTTTGGACGAAATGGGGAAGAAGAGCACGAGGAAGACCAGACCCTTTACCAACACCGCAAACCCTCTGAGTCCTTCGACCGAGAAGAAAGAAGAAGAGGGAAGTGTTGCCCTATAAGTCGGTGGTTCCTCTTCGGCTGTTCCATCCACTGCCCAAAAGAGTGCTCCTCTTGACCGTGCTGGTATGGCTACTGTAGCCTATCTTCGGCTTCTATCTTTTGTAGAAAAATGCTCTTCTGAACCCAGACTAGGGCCTTTGGACTACCCCAGCCTTCTCTGTCAGTCACACGTGACATTGATGAAGGCTGCCTTCAAAATCCCTAAAGATTTTCAGGTTAGGCTCCCTGGTCCTTGTGAAAGGGCAAACTTTCTTGCAGAGGGTGAAATCCCTCCTGTATTTTGATTCTTTACTGGGTGGTCTAAGACTCCCTCTATGCCCCTTTGTTAAACAGACTTTAGAGTACTATAGGCTCAATCTAGGTATGTTGGCCCCCAATGGGTGGAGATACCTTATTGGCTTCATGGGGTGTTGCCACCGTTTTGGTGTAGAATGTAGTTTAGACTTGTTTAGGAGTCTTACTTTCGTTAGGCCTATTGGCGGAGTTGGCTAGTACAGCTTCAGTAAGCATGGTACGACCACTCTCAAATTCATGGTTTTGGAAGAAGGAACTCTGCCTCAGACCCATAAGAGATGGAAGGAGAGGTATATAGCATGCAAAGTCCCCCCCAGGATACATCTCTTGTGCTTGGTCGTCCATCTCCCTACAAGACATTAAGAGGTTGAATGATATGCCTTCTTTAGGAAAGAAAGAAGAACATTTTTTCAACATTTTCCTGAAAGGAGAGGGGGGTACATTCATGGTTGTGAGATGGACTATGAAGCTTCCCTTATTCTGTGGGGGGGGGGGGGGGTGATGATTGGTGAGCCCCCTAATCCCTTTTTCTTTCCCAATGACAGAGATCGAAACTATATACCCACTTACTGAGAGGTTTTGTCTTTTGTAGTTCCTGCTATGCAGATTGACAAAGAAGCCTTCCTCCAGAGATACAATCTCTCTCAAACGACTACTAGATTGGAACATGAGAAAGTCTAGGAACCGAAGAATGATTCCCCAACCCCTTCTGTCGTGCTCCCTCAGTCGGTGTTGAGGATCCCTGTCGACTCAGAGTTGAAAACCTTGGAGGAGGTTCTCCAAGAACTGAAAAAGGAGACTGGTCTTCCTGCAGCATGAGAAGAAGAGGACCCTATCACTATTTCAAGTGAGGACTGTGCATCCCAGGCCTCTACGAAGTAGAGAGCAAGCAAGGACAAAGGTCACAAACGATTGTCGTCGCCTCCCAGGACGAGAGGAAAAGAAAAAAGAACGAAGATTGGTGATACTGGAAAGGGTCCGAAAAGCGATCCAGCCAGCATTCCAAGGTTATCCTCCGCAGGGAAGACGAGCAAGGAAAAAGTTATTCAAGGCACCCCTCCAAGAACTAGTAAAGTCCCTCTTGGCCATGGGACCCCTGCATCCTGTTTTCCTGAATCACAAGCTTTTGATGATTCTTCCCTTCGTGCTGCCCCTATGGCAGCACAAACAGCAATCCTCGAATCTTTTGATGATGTAGCTCTAGAGGCTCCTAGAGCCCGTATGCTTCGGCCACCCCCTAGAGTGCTGAGGTTTGCCTCCGCGTCACAGGGCCGCTTAAGGCTCACGATCTGCCAGCAAGACTTAAACCTCTGAGGGCCCAACTAAGCCGCAAAATGCCACCTGGATTCCTCGGTGGAATATTTCGACAGAAGGAGGCCTCTCCGGCCATCCTGTTTAGTCGAGAGAATGGCTGGAACACGGCGTGGCCCTAGATGACAAAGTAGTGGTCGACAACCTTCCACTGCACCTTTTATCTTCCCGTTTAGCTGATTAAAACATCTCTTCTGCAATTCTAGATCAACTTTTCTTTCTCCATAAATTTGTTCTCACACATTTTGCTTTTTGTTTCTCAAAAATGTTTATGAGAATGCCTTCCTGACCAAAGGTATACTTCGCCAGAGCAAGTTTTTGTCTTCTAAAGTGTCGTTTGAAGTGAAGAATTCCGCAGATCTGCAACACAAGAATGTTGTCCTGGAATCTGACTATACTGGACAAACTGCTAAAGCAACTGAACGATGCTAAAGAGAAAATCCAGTAGCTAATCAATAGTAGTGCCCAGTGTTTGAAGCAGAGAGATGAGGTGTCACACCCCACCTGTCGGTCTCGGTTACCCGCCCGACAACCCGTGGGTGCGATCCGTCACAAGATCCAAGGTTTTAGTCTATCAACAATATTTAAGACAAATACAGATAATCATGAGCAAAGAATATTCAATAACTGAATTAAATGAATTACAGGAGCCCAAAATGCTCCAATATCAAAGGAAATAAATAAAGAACAAAGGATAAAACAAAAATGAGGGCAGGGGAATAATTCAAAAGTATTTATATCAGTTTCTTTCCAGTTTGTTTCTCTAAGTCAATGAACTTAGACTCCAGTTTAATAAGGTGAGGGGTTCTCCAATTCTTCTCCAGTCTCAGTGCGAACTGCCTGACCACCTTTCGCCTCTGACCATCAACCGGTGCGATAAGCGCACTCCATGCACCCGCAGGAACTCCCGCACATGCTATTTCCATCTCCCATCGGGGGTGCCACATCTTCTTCAAACGGGATGGTTCCTTCATAGGGAACCAGCCCATCTTCAGATATAAATCCTTCTTCTGTATAGGCTAAAAACATACAAAGAATAAAGGAATGAGTTCTAAAGAACTCAGTAAGAAACAATCATATATCTCATCCATCATCCAAAAATGCCATGATACAACAATAATATGAATGAATGCAAAACATGAATGATGCTATGATTTCTAACTATGCAAGTCTCTAATAGCTGACATGCTTTAAGATAAACACCAGCCCTCCTTTGGGTAAGTCTCATCACTCTGATTTGGCAAGGACTAGTTACCTCTGTAGGGATCCAAGGAAAAAGGGAAAGTCCACACCTGGCTCACAAACCATGGTTAGGGGTTAAGTCCACACTCTCTCACCACGACCATTGGTAATGAGTACTGGCGCATGTCGGGGTTTCTAATCCAATGCAAGGTCATAATGGTTACATGTCTACATGAAGTCCAGATACATCCCCTATGGCACCAATCAACTCGGTTCAGTATCCTTCGCAACCTAGGAGTAAGAATCCTCACGAACTGGCTACCTCTGTTGGACTCTACTCCTTAACCCTATGGTCATCCACATATTATTGGGGCGGATGCTCTCATGATTCCTCACGACACCCGGTCCGGTCCTTGGACATCCATGAGCCCAACCCTAACATATGCAACCCTACCATTTCATGACCAACAGTGGACCACCAAGTCACATCACTGTCATCACGGGTCACTCGGTTTCAATCCCCCTACCGAAAGGGTAGTAGAATGTAGGGTACCTAGCCATGCAATCTAGACTTATCCTAACAACGTCATCAATTAATCATGATAGTGCTGAAGGTATCAGCAGGCATGTGTCCCATTCCACAGCCTTCTGATATCATCAGCCAAGATATCCCAAAAGGAACACCCCAACTATCATAACCATATACCAATTACCAATATCATATAACACTCACAATTCACCAGGTAATTATGAAATCAAAGCAAACAACAGTAGTATATTAGAAATAAATACAACTACAACAGCATATAACAATAGAAATTAGGACTAACAACTATCAGATTAACATGTTCAAGTATATGTATGTAGATAAGATAGACTGTCCTTACTTGCATATAACTGAAACGTCCGTAAAATGGAATCCAGTAACTATTAGTAGACTTTTCTTTTAAACAGTAATCACCTAAACACAGGGTTATTAGAATACATAAGTTACATGAATCAATTTGAATTAGAACCGAAATCCAATTGGTCACTGTTTACCAGCCGGTCGCTTGTGCCGGTCGCTTAGGTTAAGCGACCGCCACTAGTGACCGCCCAAAAACAAGTGAGTTTCAATCCGAAACTCAGGCTTCTGATTACTCGATTTCAATCCGATTTTCGAGTAATCTCATCCTAAGTCTTGAATTAAACACTCCCTAAGCCAAAAGGTTGAGAGAAAATAATCCACTATCATCAATAGATTACCCATAACCCTCTCCTTGATTGGATTAACCATCTCACGGAAGTAGGGTTCCGTTTACGGTTATTCCATCTCAAGTAGATTAAAAAAGAGGGTAAAAATATCCAAGGGGTAATCACAGAGACGAGGGAAAAAAGGGTAAAACCAATCTAATGGAGAAAAGAGAGTAAAGAACGAAGGGTTAGTTCAATACCTCACACCAGAAAGCCAGAGAAGAAGAGAACTGATCTTCCAAGTCACTGTCAGTACTCCAGAGACTCTTTCGGATCTTCCCCGCAGCCGTCTAAACTCCCAAATAAGCAACCACGAATAAAGTAATCGTTAATTAGACGGAGGTTGCCTTTTATAGAAGTCTGGGGGCAAAGTAGGGCAAAATCCCCGAAAACAGACCGGGCGCCCCCATGTAATTTGCCATACAAGGGTGCTTTTACTAGGGGCTTGATACCCAAGGCCAACCTAGCCCTAAATAAGAGATGGGGGAGATCTTACCTTCATTCCGGACATCTCTGAACAACACCTGACTTCCAGAATTTCCAACTCCAGCCAAGGCAGGCTCTTCAGATAAAGGATTAATATTCATGGGTCCTGGGTATGGATCATGGGCTTCAATCCGGATACTCCACAAGTTCACCCGACTAGACCTTCGGGTTCTCGGACCTGGAATACGGATCTTGGGTTAGAAATACGGGGGGTATTACATTCCTCCCTCAAAAGAAATTTCGTCCCCGAAATTACAACATACCTGAAGGTCCAAAAAGGTGAGGATACTTGGACCGCATCTCATCTTCTTTCTCCCAAGATGCTTCCTCAAAAGAGTGATTCTTCCATCTGATCTTCACCAAAGGTATAGTCCGATTTCTCAACTGCTTGTCTTTTCGATCCAAAATCTCAGCCGGTTCTTCATCATACGTCAAATCTGCACTCAACCCTTCCGGTTCGTGCTGAAGTAGCTGTTCTACACTTGTCAAGCATTGCCTTAGCATAGATACATGGAAAACATTATGCACACCAGCAAGAGACGGGGGCAAAGCCAACCGATAAGCTACTGGTCCAACCTTCTCAATAATGTCAAAGGGACCAATATACCTAGGGCTGAGCTTTCCTTTAACATTGAAATGCATGACTCCTTTCATCGACGAAACTTTCAAAAACGCACGCTCACCAACTTGAAACTCAAGGTCAGACCTTCTTTTATCTGCATAGGACTTCTGTCGAGACTGAGCAGTTTTGATCCTTTCTCTAATCATATCCACCATAGTGCCGATGGTTTCGATTAGATCAGGGCCAAGAACACGCCTTTCCCCAACTTCATCCCAATACAGAGGAGTTCTACAAGTCTTCCCATACAGAGCTTTAAACGGGGCCATTCGAATAGTAGACTGATAACTGTTGTTATAAGCAAACTCCACCAAGGCTAGGTGGTCATCCCAGTTACCACTCATATCTATGACACACGCTCTAAGCATATCTTCCAAAATCTGTATGGTCCTTTCCACTTGGCCATCGGTCTGAGGATGATGAGCAGTACTCAAATTCAGCTGAGTACCTAGAGCTTTCTGCAGACTATTCCAGAAACACAACGTAAACCTCGGGTCTCTATCTGACACAATGCTAACCGGAACACCATGCAATCTCACCACATTATCAACATAGAGTCGGGCCAACTTATCCATAGAATAGGTGATCTTCATCGAAATGAAATGTGCCGATTTGGTTAATCGGTCCACTACCACCCACACCGAGTCATTCCCTTTTCCGGATCGGGGCAGACCAGTGACAAATCCATAGCAATGTCTTCCCATTTCCAACTAGGTACTGGAAGAGGTTGCAGAAGGCCAGACGAAGGCTGCCGGACAGCTTTCACACGTTGACAAGTCCCACATTTAGCAATGAAATCTTCCACATCATTATTCATGCCAGACCACCAAAAATACCCTTTCATATCATGGTACATCTTCACGCTTCCAGGATGAATAGTAAAGATGGACTGATGAGCATCAGTCAAGATTTCACTTCTGAGGTCTTCCACTACAGGAACACAAACTCTTCCTCTAAAAACAAGAGCACCATCAAAGGCTAGGGAGAAATCTTCCACGTCCTTAGTCTTTGAAGTGATTAAGTCAATCTTCTTCTTCAATTCTGGATCAGCCGACTGTAGAGCAACAATTCAGTCCCTCAAACTCGGTCGAACTGATACGGCTACCAAAATAGCACCAAAACTTTCTGACAAAATCTCAAGTCCAAATCTTACAATGGAGAACAATAAGGGCTTACTGAGACACGTCAGAACCACACTTCCTCGATTACTCTTAATACTTAAGGCATCAGCAACCACATTAGCTTTTCCTGGATGATACTGAATATCACAATCATAGTCCTTCACCAGTTCAAGCCATCTTCTCTGTCTCATATTCAACTCCTTCTGAGTAAAGAAATACTTGAGACTCTTGTGGTCAGTGAAAATAGATATCTTTTCACCATAAAGACAGTGATGCCAAATCTTCCGAGCAAAAACCACAAATTGCCACCTCCAAGTCATGAGTAGGATAATTATGCTCGTAGTTCTTCAACTGCCTAGAAGCATAAGTTACCACCTTCCCATGCTGCATCAAAACGCAACCCAAACCAACTTTAGAGGCATCGGTATACACTGTAAAACCTCCAGAGTCATCTGGTATCGTCAACACAGGAGTGTTAGTTAACCTTTTCTTGAGTTCTTGAAAACTCTCTTCACATGCTTCCTTCCACTCAAACTTGACTCCTTTTCTGGTAAGCTTTGTCATAGGTGCTGAGATTCTGGAAAAATTCTCAATGAAGCACCTATAATAACCTGCCATACCAAGAAAACTTTGATTTCCGTGATTGACTTAGGTTGGTCCCAATCAGTCATAGCTTGAACTTTTGCAGGATCAACTTTAATTCCGTCAGCAGAAACGATGTGACCTAGGAACATAACTTTAGGTAACCAAAAGTCACATTTGCTGAACTTGGCAAACAACTTCTTCTCTCTCAAACGCTGCAAGGCAAAACTCAGATGTCCAACATGTTCTTCTTCGCCCTTTGAATAGATCAGAATGTCATCAATAAATAAAATGATAAATTTATCCAAGACAGCCTGAAATACTCGGTTCATCAAATCCATGAACGCAGCCGGTGCATTAGTAAGACCAAAAGGCATAACTCGGAATTCATAATGCCCATATCTAGTCCTAAATGCAGTCCTGCACACATCACTGGACTTTACTCTTAACTGATGATACCCAGATCTCAGATCGATCTTCGAGAACACAGAGGCACCTTTCAATTGATCAAACAAGTCGTCGATCCTAGGGAGAGGATATTTATTTTTTATCGTCAACTTATTCAATTCCTGACAGTCTATGCACATTCGCATACTACCGTCCTTCTTCTTCACAAACAACACCGGGGCTCCCCACGGTGAAACACTGGGTTGGATAAACCCTTTGCTTGACAAATCATTTAACTGAGTCTGAAGTTCCTTCAACTCAGTCGGAGCCATCCGATACGGAGCTTTCGACACAGAAGCTGCTCCAGGAATTAGATCAATTGAAAATTCTAACTCCCTCTCTGGAGGCAAACCAGACAAATCATCGGGGAAAACATCAGGAAAGTCCCTGACAACTTCGATATCAGACAACCGTTTCACACCTTCCGAAACATCCATAGAAGAGGAAAGAAGTCCAACATTCTTAGTCCACTGCCTGACTTTCACAGTCGCAGCCACTATCTTCTTACTCAACTTCTCTTGACTACATTGATACTCAAACGGACTATCATTCGTAGGATGAAACAGTACCTTCCTTTTCGAACAAAGGATAACTGCACCATACTTAGATAACCAATCTTTCCAAATATCACATCAAAATCAGACATGTCTAACTTGATCAGACGGGCTTCAAGGGTTCTACCAGCAATAACCATTGGACAAGATTCAACCACTTCATCTAATCTAACAACAGATCTGGTTGGAGTACTAATTACTAGTCCTCTTTCCAACTTCGCAAGTGTAACAGGAATACGACTCACAAAAGAAGATGCTATGAATGAATGCGATGCACCAGTATCAAATAATACGAAAGTAGAGGTAGATGATACTGAAATAATACATGTCATAACATCGTGATCTGTGTCAGACTCAGAACCAACAACACTGTATACTTTACCAGAGGGAACACTCGAAACGGGCTTCAAAGCTGACACCTGAGAATTCGGCTTCTAAGTGCAGTTGCGAGAATAATGACCCTGCTTCCCACAGTTAAAGCAGATCAAATCCCTACCACTCACAGGAGCTGCTAAAGAAGGATATGCAGGCCTCTGGTTATTAGCCACCGGACGAGGGTTAGCATAGATCGGTCCAAGACCACGACCACCGCAACAGGACGTGGCACCGGTGCACCACTAGAACCATAGCTCGAAGCGAGCTGAAACGGAACTAGCTCCTCTAGGCTGAAACGAAGGGGCAGTATAAGGAGCAGGCCTAGAGAATCTCCGGTTACGGTCACCCGAATGATTCCTGTTCGAAACAGAATGCCGGAGCAGATAATTCTCTCTCTCATTATCTTCTACCTTCTTCGCATTCTGTACCATCTTAGCATAATCCACAATAGGATGAATTGCCAAGTAAGTCTTCAGTGACGGCCTCAAACCTTTGAAGAACTTCTTTGCCTTCTCACGGTCACCTTTGAAAGCATCAGGGGCAAAGTAGAACAATTCTTCAAACTTCTTCTGGTATTCTAGAACAGTACTAGGTCCTTGCGTGAGTGCCATGAACTCCGCTTCCTTAGCATCTCTCACAGACTCAGGAAAGTAATTCTTGCAAAATGCATCCTTGAAAATTTCCTAAGTAAGAACCGGGTGCGAAGCTTCCAAAATAGGTCCGGTAGCATTCCACCACGCATCGGCTTCATGTCTGCGATCTCGCTTTCGCACAAAGAATCTTCGAGCTTCATTGCAACGGAGGTTGCGAAAAGCTTTCTCCGTCTCTCGGATCCACTTGTTAGGGAACAATGCACCCGATGAAATACCAGTAAAAGCAGGGATCTGAAGCTTCAAGAAATGCTCCATCAACCTTGCATGCGGACCAGGGGCAAAACCGTCCACAAAAGTACCAGCTGCGAAGTACCGGCTCCATTAGGATTAAGAGTTGCCCGGGCATTCTCTGCGAGTAGCCGCAAAACCTTGCATCATAGTAGTAAACCGATTATGCTGCTGATGCATCATATTTCCCGAATGTTCATCACATCCCGAATAGAGACTACTTGCGGTGCCGGTGGAGGATTCCCACCGGGTGGAAGGAATTTCAACTCGAGGAGGCTCAGTTTCAGTGTTTACTGTAGGTATCTCAACACTGTTCTGATTCCCACTACCTTCTTCTTCATCTTGACCATTAACAGCACGATTCCTTAATTGGACCATTCTGCGAAAGAATTCCAAAGATTAGCAACACTCAATGATTAAGTCCGGAAAAGATTCCACAAGTCAAAATTACTCCACAACATGGCCAACATTCACAAACAGAAGAAGTAGCAAGCACAAATTCCAAAAATCAACAAAACAGAGCCAAAATCCAAAATTCTCAGGCAACAAGAATCGGACCGTCGCTTGAGCCGGTCGCTTAAATCAATCGACCGCCAGTAGCGACCGCCCCAAAATACGCACAACAACAACTTTTCAAATACGGTTTTTGGGTCTCATTTCATTTCTACACTTCTCAAAACGCATTTTGGGCTCTGGGGATTTCGTGCAAAGGGTTAGGAAGGTATTTTGGAGACTCCGTTGGCTTTGGATCTACTTCCCACGCGACGCATACACGCTACATAGGTAATCATCTCATGAAACCCTTCATTTCTATGGTTTGCATGATAGAACTACAATGTGTAACTGTTTTTAGGTTTTCTTTTGTGCAAAAATGTTTCTTTTACATCTCATAACATGTCTAGGCATAGATCTACTGTTCACTATGCATTTTTACACAAATAGGTAATTATTAGACATCTCATGGCTTCTCATTTTGCATCTTTTTCGCCTAAAAATAGATTTTCTCACTAGATGGCTGCCTGCGGAGGTAGGAGAGTACCCATTCGCGGCCGAGGTCGTGGTCGAGGTAGAGGTGACACACATGACCCAGTCCATCCAGACTACTTTAGATCACTGGAGGCACAGGAGCTATACTTTGGCCACTTCAGTCATCGTACGATCGAGTATGGTCGACTAGTAGTGATTTCAGAGGTAGCACAGTTCCAGATCGAGAGTAGATTTGAGGCTGTGGGTTGGAGAAGTACCTTGTTTTTGAACGAGGATGCCTATCCCAAGCTAGTCAGGTTATTCTACAGCAACCTGACCTTCCACAGAGAGATGGATGGAGAGCACGACACTAGGCTAGTGATTGAGAGCCGGGTGAAGACCACAGACATACGCTTCACCACAGAGGAGCTGGCTCACATCCTAGACGTGCCATACATCCACGACGACAGGAGATGGTTCGAGCCGGGGGCTGAGTCAGACGATGTCATACACTGGGAGGAGAGAGCTCTCATCTTCTCGAGCATTTGCCCACAGGAGTGCAATGGGGTAGAGTCAGTGACCGAGCTGTATCCCTCATGCAGGATCATCTCCAGGATCATAGCACGGAACTTGCTGCCTAAGGTAGGTCATCAGAGTGAGATTTCACTCATGCAGGCTATGATGACCTTTTCAGTGTACACTCGCTACCAGATAGACTTGGCTTACATAATCCAAAATGCCATGATCTACCGAGTGACACATCCGGGGGGAGCAAACCTTGGATACGGGCGGCTTCTGACACGGATCTTTGAGCACTTCGAGGTCAACTTCGAGGGAGAGGAGGCTGTCCCAGTTGGGCATGGCGGTACGATAGGGCACAGATTGGTCGCTCAGATGCACTTAACGGGCGGACCAAACTCACTGGAGATGCCAGCCGAGCAGGAGGACATGGATGTAGAGACTGATGATGAGGATCATACAGACTCGCCACCACCTTCCCAGTTCGAGACAGGAGGCACATCCGTGACTCAGGATACTTCGGAGGTCGCACCACCTTGGGCTAGGGTTCTGTTCACTCGAATGGACCAGTTCAAGCAGGGGCAGGTAGAGATGAGGGGCCAAATAGCAGAGTGCCTTGACATACTCCGCCAGATGAGACTAGCTCCACCACCACCACCACAGCAGTAGATAGGTCTAGGTTTTGATTCACTTTGATTCAGTACTGACCTTAGGGTTTAGATATGTTTATTGTAGTTTTTATTCCGCACATGTTCATTCCCTAACATTTTGTAAAGTGTAAAGTACGCTCCAAGTTATGTAAAGCTTTATCTTATTAATGAAACACAATTATGTTTATTGCACTTGTATTATTGTCTCTTATGCATTTTCTTGATAATTACAATGTGAGAATGTATTTCACTTGACTTATTGTAAGTTATTCAAAATAAGATCCACTTACTTTATCAGTTTGTTTCTAACAAAAGATGTTCTATTACTCACTCTAATTCTTTTGAGTCACTTCTGGATCTATGACTCAGATTGCTCATTTAACACTTGTATTAATTATTATTGACTTCGTAAAACCGAGGCTCTGATACCACTCTATCACACCCATGGGTTGTCGGGCGGGTAACTGAGACCGACAGGTGGGGTGTGACATGAGGCATTGAAGGGAAAGGATGCGGCGGACAAGCTGAATCAGCAATTGGTGGGAGATAACCTTTCCAATGAATCAGAAAGATTTAAACTCCAACTGCAGAACCAAGAACTGGAGAGTCTCTTGACCTCCTCCCAGAAGGAGATAGGAACCATAACATCCAAACTTTCTAGAAATGAGAAGCAAAACCAAGCTTTCCAAGTTGAGATCAGGATGTTGGTTGCGAAACTGAAGGATGAGGGCAAGGAATCTATGGCAGCATTCAAGAACTCGGGGGAGTACTGAAAAGAGATGATTGATGCCGCAGTGCCTGGTTTCAAGCATGGTCTTGACCAGGCTTTTAAACTGATGGTCGACAAGCTCCCGGAAGACTTGCTAAAGGAAGTTTGCAAAGGCTCCCTTTTTAATGCAGATACTTGCAAGCATCTAAGATTCCAGTGTTCAGTTGGATGCAGTCTACCTTGAAAGGTGCCGCACCACCTCTGGCAAGCTCCTCAGATTCTGCCCCTGAGGCCAAAAATTCTTCAGCAGAGTTCGAACCAATCCCTCTTCAACAAGTTAATCCAAACGGATCCGTGATAGTAACCGTCCTGGAAGATGCTTAACCTTTTGATAGTTAATCAGCAGACCATTCCTTTTCAAGAACTCTTTTTTTTTTTCTTTTTTTTTTGGTAAGAGTTCTCTTTTTTGGACTTTTGGCAGTGCTTTTTATAATGAATGGAAGTCTGTTTTTGTCAACCTTTAGACTTGCTACTGCTACTTTTTTCCATTTGCAAAGTCAATCAGGCTCATTCTGAATCGCACGTGGCCCTAGCGTATCTTCCTCAGGGAGCAAGTCGACTCCCTTTCTTATAATGTTACTTAGCCTTTGTTCTTATGACAAGTTTTGCAAGAGATTGTACCCCGTCAATACTCAAAGCTTTTGAGGAAAAAAGATGCTAACGGATATATTAAAGCCCTTCAGTAAAGTTGTAAAACTTACAAACGCTTCTCGGAGAAGTTGCTGATACTTTTCAGCGAAGCTGTAGGCATTTCATCTGCAAAGTCCCAGGAAAGTCATCTGCGAAGTCACAGGAAAGTAATCTGCGAAGGTTGCAGGGAAGTTGTCTGCGAAGCTGCAAGGAAGTCATCTGCGAAGGTTGCAGGGAAATTGTCTGCGAAGCTTGCAAGGAAGTTGTCTGCGAAGCTTGCTGGGAAGTCATTTGTGAAGCTGCAGGAAGTCGTCTGCGAAGCTTGCAGGGATGTCTTCTATGAAGCTGCAGGAAAGTCGTCTGTGAAGCTTGCAGGGAAGTCGTCTGTGAAGCTGTAGGCTGCAGGGAAGTCATCTGCGATGCTTGCAAGGAAGTCGTTTGCGAAGCCTGCAGGGAAGTCGTCTGCGAAGCTTGCAGGGAAGTCGTTTGCGAAGCTTGCAATGAAGTCTACTGCGAACCTGCAGGAAAGTCTTCTGCGAAGCTTGCAAGGAAGTCATCTGCGAAGCTTGCAGGGAAGCCATCTATGAAGCTGTAGGGAAGTCATCTGTGAAGCTTGTAGGGAAGTCGTATGTGAAGCTGCAGGAAAGTCATCTGCGAAGCTTGCAAGGAAGTCATCTGCGAAGCTTGCAGGGAAGTCTTCTGCGAAGCTGCAGGGAAGTCATCTACAAAGCGTGCAGAGAAGTCGTCTGCGAAGCGTGCAGGGAAGTTGTCTACGAAGCTGTAGGAAAGTCATCTACGAAGCTTACAGGGAAGTCATCTGCGAAGCTTGCAGGGAAGTCATCTATGAAGTGTGCAGGGAAGTCTTCTGAGAAGCTGCAAGAAAGTCATTTGTGAAGCTTGCAGGGAAGCCATCTACGAAGCTGCAGGAACATCATTTGTGAAGCTTGCAGGGAAGTCGTCTACAAAGCTTGCAAGGAAGTCGTCTGCGAAGCTTGCAGGGAAGTCATCTGCGAAGCTATAGGAAAGTCATCTGCGAAGCTTACAGGGAAGCCATCTGCGAAGCTGTAGGGAAGGCATTTGTGAAGCTTGCAGGGAAGTCGTTTGCGAAGTTGCAAGAAAGTCTTCTGCGAAGTTCCAGGAAAGTCATTTGTGAAGCTTGCCGGGAAGTCGTCTGCTAAGCTATAGGAAAGTCTTCTGCGGAGCTATAGGAAAGTCATCTGCATAGCTTATAGGGAAGCCATCTGTGAAGCTGCAGGGAGGTCATCTACGCTGCTGCAGGGAAGTCGTCTGCGAAGTTGTAGGAAAGTCTTCTGCGAAGCTGCAGGAAAGTCATCTGCGAAGTTGCAGGAAAGTCTTCTGCGAAGCTGCAGGAAAGTCATCTGCGAAGCTTGCAGGGAAGTCATTTGCGAAGCTTGCAAGGAAGTCATCTGCGAAGCTTGCAAGGAAGTCATCTGTGAAGCTGCAGGAAAGTCATCTACGAAGCTTGTAGGGAAGCCATCTGCGAAGCTGTAGGGAAATAATCTGTGAAGCTTGCAGGGAAGTTGTCTGCGAAGTTGCAGGAAAGTCATCTGCGATTGCAGGGAAGTCATCTGTGAAGCTTGCAGGGAAATCTTCTGCGAAACTGCAGGAAAGTCATTTGTGAAGCTTGTAGGGAAGTCGTCTCTCAAGACTATGATTAGTGGTGATTTAAGAGTTTCTCCTGAACAAGTGTTGCGAGCATTTGTTTAATAGCAGTTACCCCATAGACAGGTGTCCGAGACCCATGAATCAGCAAAATGCAGTTTCGCAGAAGCTCATCAGGGGATATTTTGAATATTTCTTCCCCTTAAGGCCCATTTTTGACAGTCCATTGACTCTTCTTTAGGCTTTGTAGCAAAGATATGAACGAAGGCATCGTTGGGGATTTATTGAAATCTAACGCGTGGGGCCCGAGAGAGGTATTCGTCGCTAAGGACGTTCCTTAAAGATATGGGTGTCGGCATATAGCACATAAGCAGGAGCGCCTTCCATAATCAGCCCCCCAATCCTGGTGGCTGATAAAGCTTTGTCCTTGAAGAAATGGCGGACTACACTAGCTCCTGAGTGAAAGAGATCAATGCACAGGGAATAGATGGTTCAGCCTCCAAAAGAAGATTGCAAACCAGTGTCCCTCCACAATCTCCTCCTCTCAATTCCTAAGAGACTCGTTGCTGGAAGATGACTTTGGAAAGTCATCACACATCACATGCATCTTGACGACGAGGCACGTTCGAGGATAACGCCATGAAGATGAAAGCCATAAAAGGAGTACATTGAACTTCAGATCTGGGAATCCCATTTGGTTCGTCAACCCTCGGGTTAGTCTCACATATGGGAATCAACAACCCTTAAGCTCCTCTCGCCCTCCTAGCTCATGTCCAAGAAAAGGAACAACAACTGAACTTTTTGTTGACTCTTCCCACAGACAGCGCCAAATGTTGGTGCAAAAATGTTTTCTTGGCTCCAAGGTTTGCTCCAGATCCAGCCCTTGCTCCTGAGACCAAAGCAAAGTGAAAGTGGGCAGCCTCTAAGTGCAAACCCAAAGAGATGATGAAGATCAAGCTCTTGAAGGGTTGGAAAGTAAAAGAATAATGGCTGGAGCGTGTAGAGCTTACCCCCGTTCCTGCTCCCTAATGGGATATATAATGGATTCATACCTTCAGAGATAGCTTGCCTGTCGTCGTGGAAGGTGGAGGTGGCCTCTGGCTCCTATGGGCTCCAGGCGCTATCAAGACGGTCTCCTCAGCCATCAGGAAGGTCCAATCAGGTGCCTCGTCCTTGTTTTACGATGTGTCACCTCCTAAAACGAACAGAGATACTGTCGTCCCAAGGCTCGAGGAGATTTTTTGGTCATGTAGTGTCTTTGATATAATCAAATTCCCATACAGGAATTGGATCTTAGCATGTGGGCCTTGTGCCACATATACCGTCCCTGCCTTGCTGGAGATGATAAGCTAGCCTGGACCTTTAGACCTACTTGCCGGGAGATGAATTCTTGGCATGAGGATAGACTGAAGGAAAGCCCAGGCCCATCAGCCATTCTAGGTTCAACCCAGGAATTATCCTTCTGGGCCGAAATGGACATGACGATAACAATAGTAATAAACTCTTATGCCGAGATAAGTTTTTATTGCTTTCTTACAGTTGAATAAATAAATAATGATCCCAAATGTCAAGAAATACATAAATAAATCGTTTTTCAAGTTGTGGCTTGGCTTAATGGAAGATTATTTATGATTTGTCATTTCATAAAACACATATTAATCCATTGATAAAGAGCCTCACATACATCTTACTGGACAAAATCAATGAAAACCACTGCAATTATTCTAAGTTTAAACTCATGAGGTGTTATTTTTATCAACTAAGCCAACATATTGAGATTGGAAGAGAGGAAGTTCAACCATAAGACCTCTTAGTTTTTTATTTTTTTATTTTATTTTTTAAATTGAAAAATACAAACAATTTAACAAGTATAAATGTTCGAACAATTGATATACACCCAATTTACGGTGTGTTCAACGATAAACGTATGTTGACACATATTGATAAGTTAAGATTGTGATATGGCATAGTCAAAAGGTTTTATGTTTATATTTCCTAAGATGACTTCTAATCGTAGCAGGTCAATAGCTGCTGTTATAGGCCACCTTGTCTTTGCAATTGGGAGCCAATTTTCCAATTGTTGACAATTGCTCCAAATAGTTGTAACCTGTATTCCTTTAGTTTGTGTTGCTCGCATCTCATTCAGAAGTCCAACAATAATACCTTTATCTTCATCATCTTCATTGTTGAAATTATTACTGCCCCTTTCCACTGCATACTTGAATTGATCAGACCCCAACTGCACCTAAATTGTTGGTGGTTTGTTTGTTTGTTTGTTTATTTGTTTTTTTTTTTTTGGGGGGGGGGGGGGTAGGGGAAAAGATTCTTCCACACATAAGAATCGTATCACTCTTGATTCTTAAGTCTTTAGATATCCTGCTAATACATTCCATATTAGTGTGATATCTATGGTTATGACTCAATATTTCCTTAGTTCTGGGAGGATGAATATTCAAAATCTTGAGTCCATTTATTAACATAGTCTATGACTAACATAGGATTGGGTTGGATTTTTATAAAAACCACCTCATTTCTAACATTCCAAATACCATACCAAGTTATTAACCATATGGACATAAACTAGTTCAACAAAGGTTTATCAAGTTGTGAATGAAAATAAATGCAAATGTCAATCAAATTGCGATGTGGCAGCCTGTCCACTCATAGGCCTAGATGACCTGTGGCCCAAACTCGCAAGGCCCAAGCACAATCAACAAACAAATGCCAAACTGATTTGTTGGTTCGACCACGCAACATACATAAAGAGTCAACCCTTGTCCATTGAGCCAATATCTCCTTAACAAGGACCCCTCCGATGCACAAGACGCCCAAAAAAAAAATTGAAAATTTGGGTGTATCTTTATCTTCCGAAAGAATTTCCACCAAGCAGCATTTAAATTGTTCGAAGGACATGAATCAGCATGAGTTATCTCTTTGTAGGCTAGTTTGGTAGTGAGATGCCCAGCTGTAGAGAGTGTGGACTTCCATTCATCCTAGCAATCAATAAGGTTCAATCCGTTGATATTTGGTGGAATATCAGGAAGCACATTGGTCAAACTAGACTCAAAAGACGAGCATTAGTCAACCACCTAGGCAAAGGTCTTGACAAAAAAAGCTAGGCATATTCCCTCCTAAACAAGTCCAGAGAGCTTTAGGGAGTCAAGGATTGAATAAAAAAGAAGTTTCATGTCCATTACCCACTCTTCTAATCACCATTTGGGCCAACAGAGGGATAACCTTTCCAAGGCTATTCCAGGTATGAGAAAGATTTGCTATAGATTTTTGGGTCAAAGATGGTAGACTTGGGAAAGTATTTGGCTTTTAGGTATCTAACCCATATTGAGTCATTCTCAGTCAAGATTCTCCAACCCTGCATTATTAACAAGGCCTTATTTATGTTTTCCAATATTTTAGAAATTAGGCCCCCTGGCTTTTTGGGGACACAACATTTGTCCCAAGAAATAAGAAAAATGTACTTACAGAATTTGATTGGCCCAACCAAAACTATTGGCAAAGGGAATCCATTTTATCACAAACAATCTTAGGAAATAAGCAGTATAGCATATGAAAGACAGGCAAAGCTTGTATTACAGATTACATCTGTCACGTCCTCCTAGCCGGTACCCTATCTGGCATACCCGAGAGTGTGATCCACAGCCCGAAGATCAGGTATCGAGTGATCAACCTCCCACATAAACAATAACATAATCATGAACAATCATAATAAAAGTGCGGAAGATAAACCATAGATTCAATAAAGAAAGAATGAATCATAAATGAATCAGAATAATAGATATAATCAGAGTGTCAAACAAATAAGTAAAGTGAGTCAAAAATCCCACTCTACAACCAGCGGAAAAGTAGCTCTAAAGAATAAACTAGACACAATCTAATCCCAGTAGCAAGTACATTGGGTAACTAAATTGTTCTCCACTTTATAGACAACATCCTTATAAGTGTAAATCTCATAAATGGCACAAGGACGCTTCCACTCGATGGTCGGACTAAGCATCGTACGGAGCATAACCACTCGCGGGATCTTCAGAGTAATTGTGGTAACCGCAATCACCTTCCTGGAGATATGCCTCTTCGCCTTGCGCTTCTTCATAGGGACCGTCATAGTACTCGGTACTGCAGGATAGTCTAACAAACATTGTACAATAAAGGAATGAGTTTCAATGAAACTCGGTAAAGGCGATTAAAAATCCATAATAACATAAATGGCAGGATTCCAGAACAATCATAAATGCAATATGATATGAGACAAACAATGAATGAATGAAACTAACTCTATGTATGCTGGTCTCTATTGGTAGACACGCTTTAAGTCATAGCACCGTACTTCTTTAGGAAAGTCCACTCACATCCTCAACCATTTAAGATATCTTGGATTCTCTCACGGATCATTTCACCGGTCTTGAGCAGCCGATTGGTAATGGGTCCTTCATCCCTCAGGACAAACCATGGCAAGGGGTTAAGTCAACACACTCTCTCACAACCATTTGGTATAAGTACTTGGCGCATGTCGTGGGTAAAACCTAGCCAAATGCAAGTCTTCTACTTAGTTACATCAAGTCAGATCCAGATACGTCCATTCCTCGTCCCTGACGATCCTTTCCGGTATCCTTCACACTAGAGTCCCCATAGTCCCTGACTACGGACTCATCAACCCTATTGGTTATCCACATATGGTAAACGGGAAGCTCTCACGTCCTCTCACGGGTTGGTTACCGGTCTTAAGCGCCCGTGAGCCCAAGTCTAACCATATGCAACCCTACCAATAAATGGCCCCCACAATGTGATTCCTGTCCTCTCACGGGTTGGTTACCGGTCTTGAGCGCCCATGAATCCCCATTGCTACCACGGGTCGTTCGGTCTCAATACCCCTCCAATTAGGGTCTGACATAACAGGACATCCTAGCCAAACACTACTAGACAATCCTAGATATGTCATCCAATAGTTTAGGAAGGTGTCCAGAGGGCATCTCCGGAAACATCCCATAATATTCCCGTAGTAGTCCAAGGACAGAAATGTCAAAAGGACACCTCTCCTTTCCAAACCATACTTAAGCATACACATGCATCAATTCATATCATCACATATATGGTAACTTCATATATGGAAAGAAATCAATAATTACAATCACTAGTATACAATTGGTAAGTAAATCATACATGAATCAATTTAATATGAATAAGTAATGCTACTGTAATCAAAGTTATGCAACAGTAGTATATCATTGTAAGAATCTAATTTAGGAAACATGTCAATGATATTCAAATATAGAAACTAGATTCATGCTATCTATGTAATTAAGGAAATAACCATCCTTACCTTTTATAACTCGCAAAGGAATCCTAAGAAATCAAGTAAGATCTTGGCAAACTTGAGAAGGAGGTCCTAAACAAGTATATACAACATATTAGGAAAGATCCCTAACAGAAAAGATACCAAAACATCCACCACAGACCAATTCTGGAGTTGCTGTACTCATTGGTCGAGTGGATTGGTCGACTGGCCCAGTCGACCAATCAGTCGACCAATGCTGACAGCAAGACCAAAACAGGGAATTGAAGGCCCAGATCAAATCCTATCCTAAAGGGGTTTTGCACACAAGTCAAGTGACTTACCTAATAGGTAGAAATGCCTTCAAACCAAGATAGAGAGCACTCCAAGTCCATCAACTAATCCGATCTTCATCAAGATTCAGTTTCCATAAATAGAACTTCATCATCAACTTTCATGGATTCAAAGCCAGACACCAAGTCCTCCACTGGGATGGCCCAAAGCTGGCTTCTTACTTTACTCCGGGTCATCGGACCTACAAATAACATGGTTTCCGGGTCAAGGTTAGGGCTGGGTTTTACAACATCAAAACTACTCTACCAGCAAAAGAGAGAGAGAGAGTTAACTTTGCTAATCTCAACTGCATTTTTTTGAGAAGAGAGGCCAACTCTTCAGACCGTGCCCTACCATGAAAAAGAGTAGTCCCTAGGTAGGCAACCTTAGAACTCATCTTCGGGCCAAGAATGTTAAGTTGTTTATTTTTATGGGAAATAGGCACATTCCTACTAAAGAAGACTTCACTTTTTTCCAAGCTAATCACTTGACCAATGATATTATGGAGGATATCTAAAATTGTAACAACCCCCGTAATTCTAACCCGAAATCCGTATTGTAGGCTCGATAACCCGAAGGTCTAGTCAGATTAAGTTGTGGAGTGTCCGGATAGAAGTCCATGATCCATACCCTGATCTAAGCCCCCTAGAGCCTTGAAACCAGCATAAAAAGGGGTCCCATTGATTCTTACTGACAAAGAAGTGGAAGGGATGAGGGTCTTGACCAAGTCACACCACTATTGGCTAAACCCTATATATGCTATGATTCTAAAAATAGAACCCCACTCAACCGTATCATATGCTAAGACCTATTTAGTTTTACTGTCGCAACATAGAAGGCTACCACCATTACGCTAGAAACACATTTCCAAAATTTTTTTTTGACAATTATATGTTAAATCATGTGAAAACCCATCTCAACACCCACCACCTTTGGTGCTTGATCAAGTATGTGTTGTAGAACTGCTCGAATTGTGGATTGTCAAATTGTGTTCCGTGATCGGTGACAAGGATTTTTGGGATCCCGAACCTGTGAATAATAGACTCCAACATGAACTTTTCCACTTCTCAGTGATCGTTGCTAGAGGGTTCGCTTCTACCCACTTGGTGAAATAGTCAATTGCCACTATGAGATATTCCCGACCACCAGATGTTGTAGTGAATTTTCCCATAATTTCAATTCCAACATCGCAAAAGGGATGGGATCCAGAATTGATGTCGAATCTCAACCAGACTTTTTTGACACTGTTGCATGAATTTGGCAGTTGTTGCAACGGTGAACATATTCCATCGCGACCTCTTGAACTTTTGGCCAGTATAACCCGAGCCTCAGGATTTTGTGTGCCAAGGCCCGACCGCCCATATGTGCCCCACAAATCCCTTCATGAACCTTTGCTAATGCAGTTTTTGATCCCTCTAGCCCCAAACATCTGGGTAGTGGTCCAAAATAAGATCTTCGATATAATCTTCCATTTTGCATCGTGAATCTTGATGCTCGTACTTGAATCATCCTGTCCTCTTTTTCATCTTCGGGCAACTTGTCATCCCGAATATACTCCACGATCAGGTCCATCCAACATCGTTCGGTTTCGATATACGAAACCTCTTGCATTTGATTGCTCGGGAAGGCCAGTCTTCGATGTAAACTGACGATTCAAGTGTCTTTTCTTTGGCGTTAGCTAATCTTGAGAGTTTGTCCGCCATTGTGTTCTCCTTCCTCGGGATTTGACATACTTTCAGATCTTTGAATTCATTCCATAATGCCTGTATGATCTCCTGATATTTTTGCAACCGAGGCTCCTTGATACCATACTCTCCTTGCACTTGATTGACAATAAGCTGGGAGTCATTGAAAACAGTTATTTTAGCTATTGCCAAATGAAGTCCTGCTATAAAGGCTTCGTATTCTGCCTCATTGTTGCTCGCTTTGAACGCAAATCTCAAGCGAATTATAAAGCCCATCGGACTTTTGAGTAGGATTCCCGCTCCAACCCCATGTTTTATTACTCGAACCATCCACATAAACTTCCCACATGGTCGGGATGCTTGGTTTGGTTTCTTCCTCCAATGGAATTGTGATTTCTACAACAAAATCTGCCAATGCTTGGGCTTTTATTGCCGTGCCAGGTTTAAAGTTTACTTGAAACTCACCAAGCTCAACCAACCATGTAATCATTCTTCCAGAAAAATCAAGCTTATAAAGAACTTTTTTCAAAGGAAAAGTGGTTAATATCTCTATTGGATGTGCCTGGAAATAAGGCCTTAACTTTTTGGCCGCCACCATGAGTGCTAGTGCCTGCTTCTCAATTTGTGAGTATTGTGTTTCTGCATCTAGGAGTATATGACTGACATAATAAATTGGCCATTGCTTTCTTTCCTTTTCTCGAACGAGTATTGCGCTTATGGCGGAACGTGATGTTGCTAAGTAAACTTGCAAAGTTTCACCTTTCTCCGGTCGGGATAAGAGAGGTGGTTTGCCGAGCATGTCCTTCAAGTTTTCGAACGCCTTCCAACATTCATCAGTCCATCGTGCTTCTTTGTTTCCTTTCAAATCCTTCAAGGATTTGAAAAATGGCAGGCACTTGTCTCTAGACTTTGATATAAATCGACTTAGAGCTGCAACTCTTCCTGTTAAGCACTGTACATCCCGAATGGTCTTTGGAGGCTCCATGTTGATCAAAGCCTGTATTTTGGCTGGATTAACCTCTATCCCCCTTTGAGAAACCATGAATCCCAAGAAATTTCCTGATGATACACCAAAAGCACACTTTTCTGGATTCAACTTCATTTGGTAGTTGCTCAGTATCGAAAATACCAATGTTAGGTTAGCAATATGCCCCGACCATACTACGCTTTTCACTAGCATATCATCGACATAAGCCTCCATATTTTTCTCAATCAAATCTTTGAAAATCTTATTCACTGCCCTTTGGTAGGTAGCTCCTGAATTCTTCAAGCCGAATGGCATAACTTTATAATAGAAATTCATGATCGGTCATGAAAGCTATAAACTTTTTATCTTCGCAACTCATCAGGATATGGTTATACCCCAAATAGGCATCCATGAAACTCAATGTTTCATATCCGGCCGTAGCATCGATTAAGAGATCAATTTGGGGTAAATGATAGAAGTCCTTCGGGCAAGCTTTGTTAAGATCTGTGTAGTCGGTGCACATCCTCCATTTTCCATTTGACTTCTTGACCATTACCACATTGGCCAGCCAGGTCGGGCATTCAATGGGTTTGATGAACCATGAATTTTTTAATTTCTCAAACTCGCCCCTAATAGCCTCGTGCTTTTCTATTAAGAAATTTCTCCTCTTTTGAACCACTGGCTTGGCTTTCGGATCTATCCAAAGCTTATGTTCTGCCACCTTTCGATCTATCCCTGGCATGTCCTCGGCTGACCATGCAAATATATCTCTGTTTTCCTGGAGAAATTTCTTCAATTCTTCTTTAAACTCCTCCAACTATTCGGACCCAATATGAGTTGTTCTTTTTTCATCCTCAGGATCCAGCTGGATTCGTTCCAGCTTCTCCACTAGTTCAGGCCTCTGCATCTCATCCTCGTCCCAATCATCGCGTATTTCAATCAGCAATGCTGTAGTCTTTTTTGGACCATCTTTATCCTTGAGATATGCTATATAGCATTGTTGGGAGATTTTTTTTATTAGAAGTTACTTGACCAATTCCTTTATCAGTTGGGAATTTGATCTTCATATGCTTCGTCGAGACTACCGCTCCTAGCTTTGCCAGGGATGGCCTGCTAAGGATGACGTTGTAAGCCGAAAGCTCCCGAACAACTAGGAAATTTACCCGAATTGTGGTTTCCTTGGGGAATTTCCCACCAAAAGGTACAGTTGAACCGACCCTTCGGCTATAGCTGACAAACCAGCGAATCCATACAAATGTGTGGATGACGGCTTCATTAAATCCTCCTCGATCTTCAATTTTTCATAGGCTTCGTAAGACAAAAGATCTGCCGAAGACCTTGTGTCAACAAGTACTCTATGCACCTTTCGGCGACCGATCTCTACTTTGATCACGATCGCATCATCATGAGGTGTACACACACCCCTCTCGTCTTCTTCATCAAAAGTAATAGAACTTTCACTATTTGGCCTCTTCCGTTTTTGCGTCTCTCTAGTCCTAACGAACTTAGACTTAGCCTTTAGCTTTCTAAGGGACTCCGGTTCGGTCCATCAAATATGGTAAGAATAGGAGATCAACTAGCACCAATCACTTCCTTTCCCTTCTTTGATTTGGGAACCTCAACTTGGCGATCTCTACTTCCCGAACATTCCCTTTTTTTGACAGCTGCTCTTGGTTTAGCCTGTCACCCTTTGACAAAACTGGAGAGATGCCCTTGAGATATCAATCTCTCAATATCGACCTTCAGGTGTCTACACTCATTGGTGTAATGCCCGTAATCTTTGTGAAAATGGCAATACTTCTCCATGTTCCTTTCTCCTTGTTTTGTTATCATCTTTGGCGGCCATTTCAAAATGTCTTGATTCTTGATCTGCATCAATATTTCCGATTGTGGAGCATTCAACGGTGTATACTCACTATGATTGGGAGAGCGCTACCTCCAAACGGAGCGTGGTTTCCTTGCCAGATCATGGTTGGACTATTTCGGTCTCTGATTCCTTTTAGGTGCCTTCTGCTCTTTATTTAAGGCCTTTACTTCCCCTTGATGTGCATCAAGGATTTCAGTCACTTCTGCCTACTTTTGACACCCTTGCACCAATTCGGAATAAGTGGTAAGCATATCTTGAAGTAATAATTCTGGTAACCTTTGACTTGTGAGCCCGGTGAAGAGAGCAGTTTTGGCCACCTGTTCTTCCAAATTCTCGATCTCCACTGTGACTTTGTTAAATCTTTTCAGGTATTCTCGAATTGATTTGTTCTTCCCGTGCTTGATTGTGATTAATGTTTCCACTATCTTCTTGATTTGGATTCCACTTTGGAAACGACCGATAAACTTTTGGGCTAACTCCTCAAAATCGACAATTCTTCCTGATGGAAGATTTGAGAACCACCTCTGAGCCGCCCTGCTCAGGGAAGAAATGAACACCCTACAAAGAATTTCATCAGAATTGCCCACTACTGCCATAGTTTGCTGGTAGTAACTGATATGGGCAATGGGATCTCTTGAACCGTCAAATGAAGAAAAAGTTGGGAGTCGGAAGTTATGAGAAAATTTGAATCCGGCTATAGCCTCAACAAACAGAGTCTTTCTGATGACCGAATAAATGTCATTGGTCATCTTTCCTCGGGAAAGTTGTCCCAACCTCTGATTTATATCAGCAAGCTCTCGACTAATGTGCACCAATTGTCCACCATCAGTCTGAATGCTTTTTCGTCCCGAGCGTCGAGAAGTTGGCGAGTGAGTGCGAACTCCTCTACCGAACCTTATTATTGTTCTGGTTCAGCTGGCTTGCGGCTGATCATGTCGACAATCCCTTCTGGGCAGTTCTCCTATTCTTAACTCGCTCGACCGACCTCGGTGGTTCCTTTGAATGTCCTGTCCATAATTTTGGCCTTCGGCTGGTTGTCTATCTCCTTGCTAGGAATGCCCTCGTGCCGGAGGTATAAGCATCTCTGCTTCTCCTGCACGTCTTCTAGCCTCCTCTTGATCAGGAGCTTGAGGAGCCACCACTTGCCTGACCAACGTACAAAACATCTGGTTCATCTCCAGAAACTGAAGCTGCATTTGGTCCAATTGTTGCTGAAGGGGACTTGGAGGGTTTAAGCATTCCTTACCACCTAATCGTCCATCCTCATGAACCTCTTGAGCACGACTTCCTTCTGGAATATCTTCTGGATCATTTCTCTCTGGAGGGCAAATGCTCAGTTCTCTTTCAGCCGTCGTCGCTGCTGCTGATCTGGTAACCATAACTTTCTGAAGCGTTTCCCACAGACGGCGCCAAATAATGCGTCCAAAATCTACTTAGCCTTTAGATCACTGATGAATGACTTGCAAAACAACGTTAGACGTGGCCCTACCGTGGGGGTTGGGAGGCCACCTCCGGAGGCTAAGTCAGCTAAGGAACTGATCACAAAGCTCTGGCTAGTTGCAGAGCAGAAATTTGAATACGATTATTGGGAATACGATTGAATTACCTTATTTGTACATAGGTTAATGTTTATATAGTTTTTACCTTCCAATCCCGACAGTTAGATTCGTTTGAGCCTTTTCCCGGTAGTCGTCAGATCTTTACAGTTAAGCTTCCTTTGTTGAGTAGTGGGTGAATTCCCTTATTTACACGATCTCTTGCCCTAAGTGCCTGGCAGTTACCATGTTCTGCACGATTGCCCACTTCCATGAGCGGTAACAACCGCTTCTTGGTGGGTTATCTATCCCGAGTTTCATGGGTTTGTGTTAGCCTTCTGGATGTGCAGGATTCCTTCCTTATCACGTTATCGTTTAGTCCGGCTCGTTAGAACCCCGACACGGTCGGATCGCTCTTGGCCGGAATCAAGGATTGAACCGAGGTTGGACCCGGTTCGATCATGATTTTCCCGTATCAGAAAGTATTTGGCTTTTAGGTTTCTAACCCATATTGAGTCATTCTCAATCAAGATTCTCCAACCCTACATTATTAACAATGCCTTATTTACTTACCAAAAAAAAAACAAGGCCTTATTTATGTTTTCCAATATTTTGGAAATTAGTCCCCCTTGCTTTTTGGGGACACAACATTTGTCCTAAGAAATAAGAGAAATGTACTTACCAGAATTTGAATGGCCCAACCAAAACTATTCGCAAAGGAATCCATTTTATTGCAAACAATCTTAGGAAACAAACAGTATTGCATATGAAAGACAGGCAAAGCTTGTATTACAGATTACATCAAACTACTCTACTAGCAAAAGAGAGAGAGTTAACTTCACTAATCTCAACTGCATTTTTTTGAGAAGAGAGGCCAACTCTTTAGACCGTGCCCTACCATAAAAAAGAGTAGTCCCTAGGTAGGCAACCTTAGAATTCATCTCTTTCATGCCAAGAATGTTAAGTAGTTTATTTTTATGGGAAGTAGGACATTCCTACTAAAGAAGACTTCACTTTTTTCCAGGCTAATCACTTGACCAATGATATTGTGAAAGATATCTAAAATGGTTTTGATGAAACATACGTCTTCAATAGTTACTCTACAAAAAAATGAAGGTATCATTAGCAAAGAAGAGATGTGGAATATCTAGTGCATTTCGAGCAACAGAAATTCTTTTAAAAGCATTTACTTTCCTAAATTGATCTAACAGTGATGAGAGTACTTCCATCACCAATAATAAAGAGGTAAGGGTTTATAGGAATCCTTATCTAAGCCCCTAGAGCCTTGAAACCAGCATAAAAAGGGTCCCATTGATTCTTACAAACAAAGAAGTGGAAGGGATGAGGGTAGTCTTGACCAAGTCACACCACAATTGGCTAAACCCTATATATGCTATGACTCTAAAAATAGAACCCCACTCAACCGTATCATATGCTAAGACCTATTTAGTTTTACTGTCGCAACATAGAAGGCTACCACCATTATGCTGGAAACACATTTACAAATTTCCTTTTTTGACAATTATATGTTAAATCATGTGAAAACCCACCTCAACACCCACCACCTTACCCACACTAATAAAAACAAGCCCCACCTAATAAAGGTCTCCCTACTAAGAAAAGTCTTTTCTTCTCTAATTAGAAACCGCTGGTCAAATTCTTCACATACATTTGATGCATTTGGACAAAAAAAAATTATATTCCAGCCCCCATTTACATGGCATTTAAAAAAAAGTGATGGAGAAGCCTTCTCCTGTCAAATCCATTTAATCTCTCTTTCATTTTATGCTATGGGGTCCCCTCTCTTCCCTTCGTTATTTCATATGCTAATATGCTTCAACCAAATAAAAGACACTTGTGCCTTAAAAACATTAAATGAAAGACACATGCAAATTTCAATTTTAACACCAACTCTTTTCTTCGTATGAGTCAATATATGTATCTAACAAGGACCACTCTCCCTTGGGAAGAGATCCTATCCACATCTATATATCTACATACAAAGAAAAGAGCACAAGAACATCAATGGAAGGTTTCACCTACATGGGATTGAGGGTTAACAAAGAAAGATACCGGAAATGAAAAATGTTACCTTATGGTATAATATCCAAATTTATCTAAGGATTTGACCTCGGGATGGATCAGAGCCTCAATCGAACCAAAAATAAGCTTAAGAGGCAAGCCTTAAACTACAAAAATAATTTATAGAGTTTTTTACATGTGGATCTTCTTTTTTTGATAAAATAGGCCTATTTATTAAGGCAGCAAAACCTAGGAAATGGTAGAAGGTTCCCCCAACCAAGGAGAGGAAGATGGCCAAAAGGGTCATGCTCACAATCAAGGGGGCCTTCTGAGCTAGGAGATCCGCAACAGCGTTGATCTCTCTAGGAATACAAGCAAAGCAAAAGGATAGAAAGGCAGACTTTAAAGTGAACGATAAATATCCCCAACAATTGAGATGATATCAAGTGAAGCTGTGTTGTTTGAGGATGTAACAAAGTTAATAAGGGTCGTGCAATCTGATTCCACATGTATATGATCGATGGCTTCTGATATGACAAATAATAAGTCACTTCGGAGTGCAAGGGATTGTGCCATGTGGCATTTAAGTAATCTAAAGGTTACCCAACATACTAGAGTTTAAATAAAATTTAAATTTATTCGAATCCGTGAGGGGGCCTCTCCCGTAAGTGCTGAAGTTGATTTCGGAAACAGCCACCAGCACCTGGTGACCTGGGCTTGACTATTTTTAATGAGAAAGCCCAAGCCCGTTCTGTTACTAGCATCCATAAAAGAACTGTCAGTATTCAGTTGCTGGATCTAGGTGGGCCGCAATTTGTGAAAAGGTCAGTTACATCCTTCCATTTGTGCTCCAGAATTCCTCAAATGCCTTCCATGCCGTTTCAGCTACTTGGTGTTGGACTTGGGCAACATTTAAAAATGGATGCAATTCTAGCAAGCCATATATGCTAGCACAAAAAGAAACAAGCACTAGAGAGCCTTCTTGACTCCATCTTTGATTTGTGAGGTCTAGAAGCCAAATGTTGTAACCATTCTTGTAGGGACGGAGCTGGAGGCTGAGGGATATAGTTGAGTGGACTCGCAAACCATACAACTCTAGCAAAGTTGCAACCAAGTAGAACATGACTAATATCTTCAAGTCGGTTAACACAACGTTGGCAATGAGGATCAATTGGGACTTTCCCGTTGGTATACCATCAGCACATGCTCTCCATATAAAATTCTTTATCTTGGGAAGAGTGTGGCATTTCCATATTGGTCTCCATATCTTTTTACTAACCGATTTCCAACTTGGCCGATGGGAAGATGAACATTGAGCCGGCTGAACCCTCTCTTTTGCATTCACTCGAGCATTATAAGCCGACTTGACAGAGAATTTGTGATCTTTAGATCATCTTGTCTTCTTGTGGAAACAAACTTAGTTTAATACATCGGATGGCAGTGGCATCAGATGGATGAAAGAAAGAGATAAGCAGGTCCTCCCTCCATGTTCTATCTAGAGGATTGATGATATCTGCAACTGATCATGTCACTAACCGATCATAAATAAAATCCTATACTAATCTAGCTAGCAGAAAGTACGGGGTCGAACTATGGGAACTAAAAGGCCAAGTTACTACGATTGAATTCAACAAAACCTAATTTAATTAAATTTATTAATCAATGCAAAAACCTTAACTATGAATACGTGAAGATCTTTGGGATTTCGAATCCCCAATGCTTTTCACTAACCGATATAACTCTATGCTTCAAAACAAATGATGGTCTTTCCTAGATATGCTCTATCTTTGCAAGACTATCGTCCTTCGCCGAAACTTGGCACGCTTAGTTTGCTTAGCTATAGAACATCTTTGGTCAGACTCAAACACAATCAATTAAAAGATATAGAATAATCAAATTAATGAAATAAGCAATGGTACTACATCCCAAAGAAAAGTAACTAGCTACTCATTATCACAAAGTTCATAAAACAAATAAAGATGAAATTTAGAGAGAGGGTTGTAGTCTTTGTCTTGATTAGTGAGAGAGAGATGAGAGCCAAGATCCATGTTCGTTGTCTTCTCCTCTTCTCTGTGGTTGGCTTCTCTTTTATTTATCTTGCACGCAATGTATTTGACATTCTACCCATCCATTTGATCTTTATTCGTTTGGATTATGGGAAAACGCAAAACTAGAAAGTTGTAGATATGTTCGTTATCTTTCCATATCATCTTGAATCACCATAATCCGATTTCATACGAGAGAGATATGCCAAAAATACTCAAGGTGGGTCTGTTTATATGATTTTCAGATCTTATTACCAATTTTGTCATTGGACCTCCACCTGTTTCCAATTTGGCAAAGATTCATGCTCTCTTTGCATTAATTAAGTTGGATCTCACTATTCATGATTTCTTGGGTAGCAAGATTGAATCTCATGATTTTATTTTAATTAAAATCCTCTAATATATTTGCCAACTTTGTTCCACATTATCTGTGATAACTAAAATCACCTTATTCCTAAAAAAGACACAAAAATACTCAATTTTTTTTTGCTAAAAGGGTCATTTGTATTAAAAAGCGAAAAGAAAAATAACAAACATACTATCAAAGTGCCATCCCTCAAACCTGCAACATCAGTTGCCCCCAAATACACCCAACCTCACTGGATCCAACTCACATAATCATAGATAATGAATCAAAATCTAAAATGAGAGCGACCAATAGCTTCTAAATCAAGTTCTCTCCTTATCAATGCTATCCAGGGTATATTAACATCAGTTTGCTCTAACTTTCTTATTTTTCCTTAGGCGACTAGGCTTACGACCAAGAGAGCTTGACGGAAGAACTACTTATAAAAGCTGCTGCTCATCCATACTGGAGTGAACGACTAAAGAAGAGCCTTCCAAACCATATGAATTTTGTTGGGCCCCACACAATCCCACTTGATGCTCAACTAATGGATCATTGTCTACAATCAATTTTTGCTGGAACTCCACCCTACTTAAAGTAGCCAACTTCAAATTCAATTCTTTATTCAAAAAATTTTGAATTTGAAAAGAACCCGTTCCAAGTGAGAGAGAAAGACCAGGAGAGGAGAGCTCACCCGAATTTTGTTGGACCAATAGATCATTAATTCCATCCAAATTTTGCTGGGCCCCACATGGTCCCACTGATGCTCAACTAACTGATCATTATCTCCATTTAAATTTTGTTGGGTCCCACTTGTTCCAGTAGAGCAATCCACGCTACTTGAAGGAGTTGTAACCAACTTTGAATTCGATTCCGAATTTTTCTTGGCCAATAAATCATTATCTCCAACTGAAATTTGTTGGGCCCCACATGGTCCCACTTGATGATCAACCAACTGATCAATATCTCCATTCAAATTTTGCTGGGCCCCACTTGTTCCAGCAGAGCAGTCCACGCTACTTGAAGGAGTTGTATCCAAATTCAAATTCAATTCCGAAAATTGTTTGGCCAACTGATCATTATCTCCAACTAAATTTTGTTGGGCCCCACATGGTCGCACTTGATGCTCAACCAACTGATCATTAACTCCATTCAAATTTTGCTAGGCCCACTTGTTCCAACAAAACAATTCACGCTACTTGAAGGACTTGTAACCAACTTTGAATTCAATTCCTTGTTCAAAATTTTTTGAATTTGAAAAGGATCCATTTCAAGAGAGAGAGAAAGATCAGGGGATGAACTCTTACCCGACTCAACTACCACCTCAAAAGGAACCACTCTATTGGATTTGAGTTTTACATTCAAATTAGAAATTGAATCAACCGAAATCTTCATTGATGAATCTCTCAAATCCTCCAAACCTACATTCTCTAAGCCACACGAATGGGATGTTGAAGTGAACTAGGAGTCTGCGTTTGCACACCTACATTAGGAATCCCATCCACAGTAGGAATTTTTTCTGGAACGCTTGAAGGCTGCACCTGCAACTCCTCCACCTTAGAAGAGAACTTACAATGAAGACCCAAATGGCCTTCCCAATTACACAAAGAACACCGCTGAATACCATCCTCAAAAATCACCTTCTGAAGAAACTAAAAACTCGAACAGTCCCTGGTTAAAGACGCTCGATCTGAACCTTATTCGCACAAACAACATCAACCTCCAATTCGATCAAAACTCTAGCATAGTGACCAACAAATCCTTGATGAGTACGTCTATCAAGAGAAACAGGGCGACCCACAGACTTTGCAATTGAAAGAAGCACTTTCTCATGCCAATACTCAAGAGGTAAATCAGGGAAACGAACCCAGACCAACTTACCCGCAGATTGAGGAGAATGGATATTAAAGTCCGGCTACCATTGCTGAAAACAAATGTATTGCTTACCCACATTCCAGAATCCTTTGCGCCACACCTTAGTCATATCTACCTCACTATGAAACTGAAAGATGATAAACCCTTTCCCCAAGGAATGCAAGATCACCCCCTTAGAAAATTTCCAAGCACCCCTAGCAATCTCTCGCAATTCATCCATGGTTGTGATGCGAAAATTTGCTCGTCCAATAAAAGAAAACTGGAATTGATTTCGTTGTAATTCGTATTCCTGTTGTGGGATTACAATCCTATGAAACTTTACCGCCTGTATAGGAGAAGGGAGGGAATCAATATCAGGTAGCACTGAGGTCCCCACACTCCTGCATAAGAAATTTTCCCACCTACAGTGGAACCAACACCATTGACAGGCACTTCAGGAGGCTTCAATCGCAAGAAGACTGATTTCCTAGGCACCCCTGAATTCCCAGAGCTTCGTTCTCCTCCATATTTCCTCACCATCAATCTTCATACTTTAATTATATTCAATTAACTCTCTTTTAATTAACTATGAAAAATTAAATCAAATAAATAATGATAAATGCATGCTTATCAAATTACCCCCACACTTAAGTGTTTGCTAGTCCTCTAGCAAAATGAAACAACATAAACAATATTGAAAATAAATAAAAGAAAAAAAAACCTAACTCACTTTCGTAGGAATCACGATTGCACTTAGTGTGTGCAACAAGCTTTTAAACCCCTAGGTTATCCTAGTGGATGAGTTGTGTCTCATGAGTGTTTGCAAAGAATATACACAAAAAATTCTTAAGTGCTTTTCTAATCATTCTGGCAATAATAAGTGTAAAAAGACAGATTCCAAGACAAAGACACTCCATTAAAGATTGAAGGGAATATAGGCACCCCCACACTTAAGCTCTTTACAGCCTCTCTTGAGTCTATCTCTAGGCAAACAATTCAATCTAGAAGTCTCCACTTATATTCAGCCCACCAGTTCACCCTCAGATAAGACTAATCTAGGTATCAAATAATACCAAGAACTCAGGATCTAAGCAACATTGACCTTCTTAGACATTTCACCTTTATAAGCACATTAATTCATTTATTTCTTTAATGCACACAATTCCAGTACGTGCAATGGCTTGCCTCTTAAGCTTTCTAGATGGTGTGAAATCCAACCCAAACCCTAACCCGAAAATCCATTTGTTTGTAGGTCCGAAGACCTGAAGTGAAGGTAGAAGGCAATTGTGGGCCATCTCAGTGGAAGACATGGTGTTTGACCCATAACCCATGGAGATTGATGATGGAGTTCCCTACTTGGATACCTTGTCTGATTTGGGGAAGAAAATGCATCTAATGTTGAAGAGCTTGGTTGATGGACTTGAGGCTTAGTTAGACATGTTTTGGAAGGTACCTCAATGCTAGGTAAGTCACTTGTTGAGTTGGGAGAAGCCCCATTGAAAATTTTGAGGTTTGGAGCTTGAAATCCCTGTTTTTGAGCTTGCTGTTAGTGTTGGTTGATCACTTGGTCGATCAGACTAAGCGACCTAGTGAGTGACCAACAGAGACAGGGGCTTATGTGTAAATCTTTGATTTTTAGGTTTTTGATGCTCTATTTATTAGAACTTCGTGGTAAACAACCCCATATTGTTCCTAAGCCTTTGGAGAACGTGGGAAGCCTCTCTCAAGCATTCACATTGGAGTTGTGGAAGATCCTCATTGAATCCTCAAAGCTTTTCGGCAATTCATTTTCTTTAAGGTTGGTATTCACTACTACTCACACTTCATCTTCTATTTCTTTTGATTTCTTCTAGTCTCTTTGATTAGGAGGATGATCATATGTCATTTCCATGACTGATCCTCCAATCCCTGTTGTTCTAGAGTGAATCTCCATACACTTTATAACTTTGTGAATCTCCACATGATGATTTCGAAGGGAAATCAAGTGTGATCTTCATGATTGAATATCCCTTCTATGTTTTTGATTTCTAAAGCATGCTAGAATCATTCCCATAATTATTTCTATCTATGATCTACTGTTCTTTTCTTTCTAGAGTGAATTCTCATTCTCTCTAGCCTCTCTGTAGAAATCACAGATTGATTTTGGTAAAACCTAGTTTTTTATTAATTTAGAATTCTACCCTAATGATCATTGTTGATGCCTAATCTATGCTAGATAGTCTTAGACTATTATTCTAGAGTTTCCCTTAAAATTTCAGAGTGTTTCGAATCCCAGACGTTGAGTTTTGGATCAAAATTTAGGGTTTCTATCCGTACAGAACACTGCTGGTCGATCACCTGGTTGGTCACATGACAGACCACCTGACTAGCCCAGTGTCAGTTACAGCAAGTTGTGGCCTGTTTTGGTCCGTTTCACTTCCAATCTCAAGGGATTTTTTCATAATGCTTAACCTATGTTTGTTTAGGGTTTATTTGCTAACTTTGGACCTGCCCTCTTTCTCCGGAATTCTTCGAAGTTATTTAAGGTAAGGATGTTTGTTCCCAAATAACCTAAAATATATGTTTTCTTGTATTTATATCGGATTGCATGATCATACTAATGTTCTTATAATTTTCTTATAGTTATATTGCTGCTGTAATTGATGTAACTACAGTAGGACTTGCTCATGTAATTTAATTATTATTTAATCATGTATGATTGGTTATTTCCCTATGATTGATTCATCAGTTGTGCTCATGAATGACTGATTTGGAATGTGATTGCTTAAGTGTAATTGGGAAATAGGGAATGTCTTTTTGACATTTCTGTCTTTGGACACCGGTGGAGGTGGTATAAGCCACTTTCCTATGGTGCCCCTTGACTCTTTCCCTGATTATTGGTTGACATAACTAGGGCTTGTCTAGTAGTGTTTGTCTAGGATTTACCCTGTAATATCATACTCGATTTGGAAGGGAATTGAGACCGAGTAACCTGTGGCAGCAATGGGGATTTATGGGCGCTCAAGACTGGTAACCAACTCGTGAGAGGACATGAATCACATTGTGGGGGCCATTCATTGGTAGGGTTTCAATAGTAGACTTGGGCTTATGGGCACTAAAGACCTTTAACCAAACCGTGAGAGGACATGAGAGCTTCCCATTTACTATTTGTGGATGACCAATAGGGTTGATGAGTCCATAGTCCGAGTTGCTAGGATATGATGACCCTAGTGGGAAGGATATCGGAAAGGATCGCGAGAGGCGAGGAATAGAAGTATCAAATGTTGACTCGATATAACTAAGTAGAAGACTTGCATTGGGTTAAGATTAACCTTGACATGTGTCAATACTCAAACCAATGGTGATGTGAGAGAGCGGTGACCTAAACCCCAGCCATGGAATGTCCGAGAGGGATGCAAGACCCAAGTACCACCGGAGAACCCAAGATACCGAGATGGTTGAGGGAGAGTGATTTGAGACCTACCCAGAGGAGTATGGTGCTATGACTTAAAGCATGTCAGCCACTAGACCAACATATATAAAGTTAGAAACATATTTGCATGATTGTCTCATATCATACTGCATCCTTTATGTTTTGCTATTATGTTATATGTGTTATTGTGGAATAAACTGTCTTGCTGAGTTTTTTTGAACTCACTCTTTTTTGCAACATATTTGTTAGATTTATCTACAGGTTTTGAAGACTATGAAAGACAATTATATGAGATTGCCCAGGATGACTCATACTACTCCCAAGGTGCTAGCTGTTATGACTATGACAGTGAGGACTACCAAGGTGACTATGGAGTGTATCAAGATTAGTCCAATTCTAATGCTAGTATAGCGGCACTGGGATATTGAGACTTATACTCATAGAAGGATTTGGTTTAAGTTTAAAGAGATATTAGTTTAGAATTTGTTTACTTCCTTTATTTCCATTTTTGGAAGTAATCTTCTTTTTAGTTTGAGATACTTTTCCGCTACTATTGTAGACTGATTTTCCGCTACACTTTACATTTGATTTATTCTATTGGTATCATTTTCCGCACTCTGATTTATATTGTAAACTCTCTTTTAATCTTCTCTTGATTATTCTTTTATAAGACTTAAACACTGATTTAGTCTTGTTCTTGATTGTATTATTGTAAATGTGGGAGGTTGATTTTTTCAGACTGATCTTTGGGGCTGTGGATCACATACTTGGGTATGCCAGATAGGGTACCGGCTGGGTGGATGTGACAGATGGCCTATGTAACAAGTGTTGGGTCAGTTGCTCTCAAACCAGATGGCCTTAAGGGACTATTGGTGAAGAAGAAGGTGCATAGAGGGGCAAATGGAGGTGAAAATTTTGTGATGAAATCAGAGGATGAAGGAGGCGATACTAAGGAGTTGCAGTGGAGACAATGAAGGTGCCGTTAGGTTGCTTTGGGTGTTTTGAGTGTTGGTGAGTTTTGGTTTTGAAAATGAGGGGTTTAATGGGTTTGGGTTGGTATTGGTTTAAATTGGGTTGAGTCAGTATGGGTCAGCAATGGTTTAGGAGAGGTTTAGAAGTGTAGAAACGATGGGTTCGTTGGGTTTGAGGTTAAACCGGGTCAAGTGAGTGGTTTTATCCTTGTTGTGGTGTTGCTACATCATTTCTACAGCAACGAACACAGAATTCTATTTTTAGCAGAGAATGCAAGACCTGTAGCTAACTGAAAAATCTTTGTTGTAGCGTTGCTGCAACATCGCTACAGCAACGAACACAGAATGTAATTTTCAACAGAGAATGTAAGACCCGTAGCTGAGGATCAAAACTTTGTTGCAGCAAAGCTATAACAAAGATAGTGAAATCTGCTGGGTACTGAAACATGCTCTGTTCAGCAGTTTGGTTTATTGCCAAATTTGGCAAAACAACCACTCAATCTCTTTTTGTTCCCCACACTCCCTGCACATCAAAAATACATGTCATCAAGTCATCATCCAATTTTATTATCAAGTGAAGATTAACAAAGTTGGAAACTACCCACTAACTTTGTTAAACACCTACTTAACTAATAAAAAAAAACATAACTAAAAATAATGAAATTGGGTTGCCTCCCTTTTTAAGCATCTTGAAGTATGATTGAAGATTTGTCACGCTCCAATGGTGCACCCCAATAATGCTTGATCCACTGCATGCTCTAGTTCCCAAGGCCATTTAATGATTTCTTCTTGTGCACCTTCCATAATTGGACTCAAACTCCTTTGCTGCTTCACATACCTGTTGCAACATTTCTCCAACCAAATTTTAAGCTTGTACGCTGAAGGATTGATCTCTTGGATCTCTATTATATTCCATCCTAGTGCTCTTCTACACTTCTTCAGCACTTCAAGTAGCATATCTTCCTGCTCCTCTGTTAGCACTGCTGAAACAATAACAGGGAGTGTCTTGGCTTCAACCAAATCGGTATATTGAAGGTGTTCTGAGAGAGGTGTGAACTCTAACGTAGGTGGTTATTCAATTGATGGTTTAGGGGGTGGAGTTTCACATTTAGCTAACCCAAGAGGCTTGAGTGCACTCCCTCTAAATGCCTTAGCTGGTGTTGCCTCTAACCAAGCCATATATCTACTTCCTTCATCTTCCACTTGTTCAATTTCTATTGCCAATGAAAGCTCTATTGGGTTTTAATACACTCTTTCTCCAACTCTTCTGAAACCAGCTCTTCAATGACATCCACAACAAAGCACTCTTCTATTGCATCTGGAGATCTAGGATTTTCTATATCACTTGACAATGATCCTTGAGGTCGATTGCTTAAAGCATTAGCTAGCTGTCCAACTTAATTCTCCGAATTTCTCAATGAAGATGCTTGACTCTGAATCATTGCATCATTCTTTGCCATATACTCCTTCAATAGAAGCTCTATTGATGAAGGGGGTTCCATAGGCTGAATTTTTACTTGTTGTTGAGCACTTGGAAGCTGATGAGGTCGAGGTGGGATGGAAGATGGGCCTACATTCTGCCCTTGAGCATTCCAAGAGTAGTTAGGGTGCCGCCTCCAACCAAGATTATAGGTGTTGGAATATGGGTTATTGGCATTGTTGAAATTACCAACATAGTAAGCAAATTCTGGGTTAGATGGACAGCTATCAAAGACATGCTCCCCACCACAATATGTACACGAGACTGCTGTATTTTGTTGAGTTTGTACAACTGCAGCCAAGTTTACGGATTTTAACACACTAGTTAGGGATGACACTTGTGCAGTTAAAGATGTCACTGCATCTAACTCATAAATCCCTGCCACTCTCTTATTTGCAGCACCTCTCTCAGCTGGCCATTGATAGTTGTTGTTGGCCATTCTCTCCAAGATCTCATAAGCTTCATTGTAAGACTTTGCCAATATAGCCCCATTTGCTGATGCATCCACTATGGATCGAGTTTGTCCACTTAAACCATAATAGAAAGTCTCCATTTGAATCCAATGAGGAATACCATGGTGAGGACATTTACGCAAGAGTTCTTTAAATTTGTCCCATGCTTCATGCAAAGATTCACTATCCAGTTGTTGAAAACTAGTGATATCATATCTAAACCTGGCATTCTTTGTTGCAGGGAAGTACTTCATCAATAACTTCTCTACTAAATCATTCCATGTGGCTACTGATTGTGGAGGTAAGGAGTTCAACCATGCTCTTGCTCTATCCCGCAATGAGTAAGGGAATAGCTTCAATCTTAAGGCTTTGTCAGTTGCTCCAGGTATCTTGAGAATCACTTATTTCCTTGAAGAGTCTAAGATGAAGATGAGGATCTTTTGTTGGCAACCCACTGAATTGTCCCACAGTTTGAAGCATTTGGAACATCACCAGCTTAAGTTCAAAATGTAGTGCTTGAATATTTGGCCGTACTATGCTTGGATTCAGCTCATGTAACATGGGGACAGCATATGCTCTGATGTCCCTATCTCTATCATCACCCTCAGTATTATTCTGATTATTATTTGATGCGTCCAAAATCTGCTCAGCCCTTGGATCTCCACGTGATGTCCTGCAAAACGAAAACGTCAGATGTGGCCCGACCGCTGGGGTCGGGAGTCCACCTCCGAAGGCTAAGTCAATTGATGAACATAATCACAAACGGCTCTGCTAGAAGCACAGAGCTAATGAATGAAGAAACGGGAAAGGTGATCTAGATAGCAGGACGCTGATAGTTTAGGTCTATCAGTATGTATCTGAACCTGAGTCTCAGATAGTATTCTCCTTGATCGATTGATCCGTCCCTCACCTTGTATAGTAGTGAGGTTTATATAGAGTGTACCTTCGAATCTCCTTCGTTGGATGCACTCGAGCCTTCTTCGGGTAGTCGTTAGATCTTTATCAATAAGATCCTTTGAGCGATAGACTTCTACTAGTTTGGGCTAGTAGAGGACTCCTGAGATAACCGTTAGGTTATGCGATAGTTATCCCTTTGATGATGATTATCCGCAGCCGTCAGTTTGAGTCTGCTGTCATCAGGGTGATTACCCTAATCCATAAGTAAGATTAGGGCATGCTTGCAGCCGAATAATCTTTCTTCTTCAGCAAGCCATCTTCTGGGTCCGGTTCGCTCGGGAGCGATTCGGTTTTCTCCGCCTCGACCGGGGTCGAGGGTCGGACCAGGTATGAATCCGGTCCGATCATAAACTCTCCATATCACGAGCCCCCGGCACTAAGCCGTTCGGTCGATCCCGAGGGCTTGGTTTTTAACTCGGGTTCGTCGTCAGGTGATGATCTCTGCGTGCTTCATTAAATGTCATATCACATTTAATGCGGTGGTCACTTTTCCTCGAGCGTTGTGAGTGTAAGGCCACATGTCTTTGTTGCGATTGATCCGTCGTGGCTCACGTCATCCAAGCGACGGTTTCCGAACGCCTATTTCGGATTCGTGAGTTCAAACTTTCAAAACGTCTTTGAATCTTGATCGTCGATTTTGAATCAATCTCGATCGTTCAGATTCCCGAACACTCGTGCGGGAGTTTTAAAAGCGCTTCGTTGTCTTCGTAGGTTTCATTCTTCCTGTCTGGAATTTGAACCTTCGTCGTCTGCTTCGCGCCTTCCTGCTCTCAAGCTTCCGTCTCACCGAATCAGTAAGTTTACTGGTCTTTTCTTTTTGTAGTTTATCGAAACGAGTAATGGCGGACGATAGGGCTTCTTTAGTACCCCATGTTGGTGATAGCAAGTGATGCTTTTGCTTCTCCTGCTCCCGAACAATCGGATAGTGATAACAAAACCCTAACCGTCCTCTCGGGAGTTCGCTGAAGTTTCTCAAAAAGGTTTTGAAAGAAAAACCGAAACTTCTCCTGTCCTTGTCGAGTCTGGATCTTCCAAGATCGTTGATTCCTCTAGGCAACCTCAAACCTCCGGGTCCAATGGTGGGCCTGGCTTTGTTCCTTCCATTTATAATGGAGAAACCCTTCTTTCCGCTGTCCAAGATTTTGACCTTCCTTCCTCATATCAGGTTAGGGCTCCCCACCCTGATGAGAGGGTTGATTCATCCCTTTCGGGTGAATTTTCTCTGTACATAGATACACTGGAAAGCGGGGTTCGCTTTCCCTTTTTTAATCCTTTATTTTCCGCAGTTTTGAATCACTGGAACATTTGTCCCTGAATGCTCCTTCCCAATAGCTGGCGTCTCATCGTCGGCTTCTTGGGTTTGTGTTTTGAGCTTGGCATCACGCCATCTCTTTCTCTTTTTGTACATTTTCATGTTCTTTCTATCTCCCATCCTCCTGGATGGGTCTTTCTTTCCAAACGCAATAAGGCTGAACTTGATTGGAGGGGCAGCATCCTTGCCAAAGGAACTTGCCCTTCTAACCACAAAAGATGGCGCGAACGATATTTTTTCTGTCGAGCGCCTCCATCAGATCTTAACTTCCCGACCATCTGGAGGAGGTTTACTTCTTCGTCCGAAAGTAATCGGGGCCTTCCCTTATCCAAAGAAGACGAGACGGCCATCATGAAGATCAAATCCATTCCGTGGTATCAAGAGATACATGGATATGAAATGGAGTATAACTCCATCCTTCAGTACTGGGGCTTGGCTCATTGTGAGCTTCTAACCATCATCCTTTGATTTGACTGAAGTGATATGTCTTGAATTCCGATTCTTGTCCTTCTTCATTGCAAAGTGCCTCCCGGAACGAACCCCGAAAGCCTCGCGGGTGAAGGCCGCTAGGGCCGTTGTGACAGCCGAGCAACGATCGCCCGTGGTCTTGATCGCAGATCAAGAGGCTTCTCTTCCTCTCCCCCGACCCCTCTTACAGGGGTATCAGGAATATCAGGCCTGTAGCTGATGCTTCGGGAAAAGGGAAGAAACCAATGGTGGAGAGGGCCACCGTTTCCTCCTCCGTCCGAACCAAGAGGAGGCATGACACAATTGATGCTCCCTCCAACAAAAAATCCAAAGCTTCGACGGATGGTGAGGAAGTCTTCCTCCCCCAGTGGACCCTGAAGATGACCGACAGGTCACTCGGGATCCCGAGAAAGCCTGCAGAGTGGAGCTCTCTCGCTCTTGCTCCTTCTGATCGCCAGGAGTTTGAAGCCCTGGATGATACCTCCCTTGTGAGTCAATCTACAAGGTAACGGTCTTCTTGCTTACTTATGTTTTCATAATTTCTTATGACTTCTTCTGATATCTTCCGTCTTCCCAGGAATGCTGTGTTGAGCTTTTATCAACACATGGAAGCATTGAGCCGTGTTGGTCGCACCAGCTCCTTGCTGCAAACTTGTGAAGAGAAATTGGCCAAGGCCAATTCCGAAATAGACCAGCTGACTGCAGCTACTGTGGAGCTGCAGAAAAAGCATGAGGAAGAAGTGACCTCCCTCAAGGAAGCCCTTGAAGCTTCAAGAATTCGTGTCTCTGCTGCCGAGCGCGAGGCCAGGAAGCAAAAGGCAGCTGCCACGTTGTTTGGTGACAGCCTTGAAATCAAGAGTAGGGAGCTCGAAGAACATCTGAAGTTGGCAATCCCTAGCAAGCCTGAGCATATAAAGCCAAACCTTCGGAAGGAGTGCATCCGGAAATACCTGGACAGCGTACCTTTCTCCGAATTGCTAGGTTTCTACAACATTCAGGCTTACCGCATGGGGCAGAACGACGTTTGGGAGCAGATCCTTGAACGATCCCTGACTTCGACACTGCTCCTTTTCGTGAGGTATGCCACCCGGAGGTCTTCGGGAAAGTTGGTATGGATCTCCCAGACTGGGCCCAGGGAGTAGATGATCCTTTTCCAGCTGACCCTCAATATGAGGCATATCTAGATGACGAGCTGGCACTTCCAGAGGAGAAATCACAAGCCGAGTCTCAAGTTGTTGCTGTAGAGGATTCAGTCGATGCCATTCTTGAGGAAGGCTCTTCTCGGGATCCCAGAGAAAAGTCATCCCGACCGGGGTCCCTCGGGCAACAATGAAGAAAAGGCTTAGGGTGTTGTTCCTTTGTAAAGATGTACCCTCATTTTAATGAATAGACATTTCTTTATTCATGTTGGCCTCAAAATTTCCCCATCTCTTGCCGAAGTATTGTCTTGAATATCAAAGTATTAATGATAAAACTTGTCACTTAACTCTTCATTCCTCGCCGAATAATGATCTTGTAGAAATATTGTGAAGATGCGTTTCGGGAAGATGCGTTAATCTTCCCCACTACTTCATTTATTGCAAAGTCCGCACGTTTCCCTCTCGCGAAGTTCAAACGTTTTCCCGCTTTTTGTGTACCATTCATCTGTTTCCAATGAATATCGGAAATACATCCAATATTTTAATGGCAGTGCGACGATTGGAGGTTTCTCTGCATCAGGTGCTCGCTTCCACATGTTTCCATGTGGCATCCCTTCGACCGTTGATCTTGCTTTTTGCGGATTTCGAAGCGTCGTTTCAATCTGGTTCGTCGGTTGTCCTTAGCCTTCAACCGTCGTCTTATACCTGTGGCTATTTAAAGCCTTCGTGGGTACTCTCCATCTATCCTGACTTCTGCAAGATAGATTTGCTAAAGTGCCAAAGCAACCTTTCGTCCTTCGGCCCGCCTCCGTATTCCTCGTACTTCAACGACAGCTCTATCCATTTCTGAACAAGTGAGTTTTTTGATTTCTCATCTCTTTCCCCTCTTCCCCCAAAGTAAACTGCACGTAGAGTTATACTTGGGGTTTAGTTTGTTGGTCTGTCAGATGCTTTAGAAAACTAGGGTTTCCCCATTGTTGCTGTCGTTTATTTTTGTACTGATACGGCTGGTTTTTTTTTTTTTTTTTTTTTTTTTGTATAGTGGCTCCCAAGATCAACCCAACCCAGACTTTATCAGAGCAAAATCTCGTAAGAATAGCGTTCCGTCGGTGGTGATTGGGGCCAGTGCGATGGTTTCAGCTAGTGAATCCTCCAAGCGTAAGGCAACTGCTGGCGGTGAATCTTCAAGTCAGATTCCTGCAGCTTCTGTTGATGCCGTCCCTGCGCCTCCTTTGCCCGAAGTGACCGCTCGTCTTTCCCAGGAAGATCTTGATCACTCCATTGCCAATGGTGCTGGTGGCAATCCTGCTGGTGAGCTCACATGTGAGCCTGTCGGTGCACCCCCGAAGGAGACTCTTCGGGCATCTGAGGCAACTATGTTGGCGTCTGATGAAGGTGTGGTCTCAGCAGGTGCTGCTCCTATTTCTAACTCCAGTGCTTGTTTGGCATCCTCCTCCTCTCCTTCTGAGTTGGAGGATTTTGCCACCAGGAAGCGCTGTCGGATGACAAGTGATGAAGCTCATCCTTCTCTTGGTGTAGTTCGTCCTTCTCATCCTTCGCTCGAATTAGTGTCAAACGAGTTTGACAGAGCGTTGGAATGGTGTACCGCTGCTCGAATGACTTCGAGAGCGCAGCTTCTTTCCAAACTTCCGGATGAAGTCTTTACGAAGTCACCTGGTGATGTAAGTCTTTCTTCATTATCCTCTCGATTTTGAAAAATTACTTTTCTCGCTCCTCGCTAACTCGAAAGTTGTTTGCAGGAGTCTTGCTTGGTAACTTCCACAACCAAGTGGAAGCAAGCATTACTAGACTCGTAGGTTGAGCAATGAAGTTTCTAGGCTTCAGGGAATCTCTGAAGCTAAAGATGTTGAGATTGCTCGCCTTCGGAATCTAGCTTGGGAGGTGGCAGGACAAAAGAATTCGATGATTGGTCGTCTTTGGTCAGATTTGGATGATGCCGGGGAGAAGATCCGGCGATCGGAACGGACAGTTGGAAAGTCGAGAGCTAAAGGATCTGAAACATTACCCGAAAGGCAAGTCAGTCGTCCCTTTGCCCGAATCCCTTCCAACCGATGTTCGCAGAGCCTCGCGTCTTCAAGTATTTACACAAGAAGCCTTTTGTTGATATGCTGAATGCTTATAACTTGCAAAGCGCATCGGGATGGTGAGAACGAAGTATGGGAATCAATATTAAGGAAAGATCCTCATTTTGATACGACTCCCTACAAAGGTCGTTTGCCATCCCGAAGTATTTACCAACCCGGGTATTCCTCCTCCCGACCGGACCAAGGATAAGATTGATCCTCCACCTTCCGATCCAGATATTATGCAATATCCGGAAGATTCTCCTGTTTATTCTCCGCTGGAAGAAGTCAATTATGACGAGTTTGTGCCGAATGCGAGTTTGGTCGAGGACCATTCTTCTCCTTGACAAGCTGGGCAAAGAGTATGAAATTGCGGAGGATTTTCTGAATATTGAAATATTTTTGTAATCCTCATTTCTCCTCTTCTTTTCCTTGACTCCTCACCAATGGTTGACTCATATGTTTGTTCTAGCAAAGTCGCGTCGATCTTGTATAACTTGTTAACAGTCACCTGTAATGACTTTCTTCTTTGATCGAGATTGTATCCAGCTCTTGTAATTGTTTTGATACTGGCCTCCTTGGATCTTCTGAAGAAATAAGAAATTACTTTATCTTTGAACTTTGCTAGCCACTTGAATCGCCGTTGCATTAGGTCTTAGTTGTCTGAAACAATGCCTACACTTAAGGATTTCCGGAGAAATACAATAAGTCTGAGAAGGAACTCACTCGGGTTTTAAACCGATGCCTTATACTTAAGGATTTCTGGAGAAATACAATAAGTCTGAGAAGGAACTCACTCGGGTTTTAAACCGATGCCTTATACTTAAGGATAATTCAAAAATTCAATAAGTCTCGAAGGAACTCACTCGGGTATCAAACCGACGCCTTGCAAAAGGAACTCACTCGGATTTTCATCCGATGCCCCGACTTAAGAAAGTTCGAAAGATTTTCCATAAGTGTTGAAGTGTTGAAGGACCCACACGAATTTTCATCCGATGCCTTATAGTTGGATCTTGTTCTTGAATGTTGTGTATGATGCTCCCCAATCAAAAGATAGTTTGTTGAAAACCAAAAATTGCATTGATTGAGTTGAAAATGATTACATCGCGAACAAAATTGAAATCATCTTCAAGGATAAAACTTTTTGAGATGCCTAGCATTCCACGAACGATCCAATTCTTTTTGGGAATCAATGTTCTTCAGCTTGTAAGCTCCTGAACCGACCGGTTTCACAACCATATAAGGTCCTTCCCAGGAAGGGTCCAACTTTCTTTGGTGACGCGGGTCGGAAGCTAGGGTGTTTCTCAACACCAAATCTCCGGCTAAGTACCGACGATTCTTCACTCGAGTATTATAATGAGACGCTATCCTTCTTTGATAATGTTGTGTTCGTGCTATTGCCTTTGCCCGAACTTCGTCCAACAAATCAAGACTATCAAGCAGTCCTTGTTCATTTGCTTTTTCCTCGAACTCACGATCCCGTAACGTCCCCGCCATTATCTCCACAGGTGCCAATGCTTCGGATCCATATGCCAACCTGAATGGAGTTTCTCCCGTAGGTGTTCGAACCGTAGTTCTATAAGCCCACAAGACATTATATAGTTCTTCGACCCAAGAAGCTTTGTCGCCTTCGAGTCTTTTCTTTATTCCTTCCAAAGAGCGTTCGGTTAGTAACCTCTACCCGGCCATTGCTTTGGGGGTATGCCACCGAGGACATACGATGCTCGATCATATATGTTCCACGGAATTGCTCAAATTGTGGACAAATGAACCGAGTACCATGGTCATGACAATTATCTTTGGAATCCCAAAGCGATATATGATTGATTCAAGCACAAATTTCTCCACTTTTTCTCGTAAATTGTCGCCAAGTGCAATCGGCTTCTACCCATTTTGTGAAGTAATCAATTGCTACTATCAGATATTCCCGTCCGCCCGATGCCTTGGTGAATTTGCCCATGATATCAATTCCCCACATTGCAAAGGGAATAGGATTTAGAATTGAAGTCATAATTTCCGCCGGGCGCTTCGACATCGTAGCATGAATTTGACAAGCTTACTACATCGACGAATGTAGTCCATAGCAGCCTCTTGGATCTTAGGCCAATATAACCCCAGTCTTAGAATTTTGTGGGCCAGGGCTCTGCCACCCATGTGAGCACCACAAATTCCTTCATGAACCTCATCCAAAGCTGAGTTTGCTCCTTCGGGGCCTATACATCTCATAAGGGGTCCAGCATAAGATCTTTTGTATAGTCTCCCATTCTGAATGATAAATCTAGCTGATTGAATCTTGATCAACCTTGCTTCTACTGGATCCTCGTGTAACTTGTCATCTCTTAGATATTCAATTATTGGATCCATCCAAAGAACGTTCGCTTCAATATAAGAAATTTCTTTCTCATGATAACTTGGAAAAGTTAACTCTTCAATGTAGACCGAAGGGTCTAGATTCTTTTCCTTGGCATTGGCTAGTCGGGATAGCTCATCTGCCACTCGAATTTTCATTCCTCGAAATCCGAGATATCTTCAAATTCCGGAATTGGTTCTCAAATGCCCGCACTATCTCCCGATATTTTTGCAAGCGTGGTTCTTTAATGCCATACTCCCCCTGGACTTGGTTGACCATAAGTCGAGAGTCACTATAAATAGTAACATCTGCAATAGCTAATGCCTTTGACAACCGAAGTCCCGCTATCGGGCGTCATACTCCGCTTCATTATTACTTGCATCAAATGCGAATCTCAAAGCATATCGAATAATAAATCCCGCTGGACTTTTTAATAGAATTCCAGCGCTGCTCCATCTTTATTACTCGAACCATCGACATATACCTCCCAAGTGGTTGGTATAATGGGATCCTCAATGGTGGGTTCCACCGGTGCAGTAGTTTCTACTACAAAGTCGGCTAATGCCCGAGCCTTGATTGCAGTCCCGGGCTTAAAGCTCACTTGGAACTCACTTAGCTCAACCGACCAGGATACCATCCTTCCGGACAAATCAGGTTTGTTAAGAACTTTACTAAGAGGAAAAGTTGTAAATACCTCAATTGGATGAGCTCCGAAAATATGGCCTTAGCTTCCTGGCGGCCATCATGAGAGCCGAGCTCGCTTCTCAATCTGCGAATATCTCGTCTCCGCATCCAAAGAACACGTGGCTTACATAGTAAATCGGCCATCGTTTCTTATCTTTCTCCCGAACAAGTACCGCACCGACCGCGGAAAGGGATGTCGCTAGATATAGCTGTAATATTTCCCCCTTCTCTCGGCCTGGACAAGATCGGTGGTTGTCCAAGTGCTTCTTTTAATTCCTCAAAAGCTTTCCGGCACTCTTCACTCCACTTTGCTTCCTTACGCCCTTCAGGTCTTTAAGTGCCTTGAAGAAAGGCAAACATTTCTCTCCGGACTTGGAGATAAATCGATTTAAGGCAAGCAACTCTCCCCATCAAACATTGTACATCCCGAACGGTTTTGGGAGCCTCCATATCAATCGAGCTCGTATTTTGGCAGGATTTGCCTCAATTCCCTCTCGTGATACCATGAAACCCAAGAATTTGCCGGAGGAGACTCCAAAGGCACATTTTTCGGGGTTCAACTTCATTTGATGTTTCCTCGATCGAGAATACCTCGATCAAATCTGCAATGTGATTTGCTTTTGTAAAGCTTTTCACCAAAGATGTCGTCAACATATGCTTCAACGTTCTTTCCTATCAGCTCTTTGAAAATCTTGTTGACGGCCCTCCGATATGTTGCTCCCGCATTCTTCAGTGCCAAAAGGCATGACCTTGTAATAATAGCTTTCACGATCACTCATAAAAGCCAGTATACTTCTCATCCTCCTTATTCATAAGGATCCGATTATACCCCGAGTAGGCATCCATGAAACTTAAAGTTTCATACCTCGCAGTAGCATCTATCAAGAGGTCAATCCGAGGCAACGGGTAGCAATCTTTTGGGCAAGCTTTGTTTAGATCCGTGTAGTCTCGTACACATCCTCCATTTCCCATTCGCCTTTTTCACCATCACCACGTTGGCCAACCAAGTTGGGCACTCGATTGGTTCTATGAAACCAGAATTCTTAAGTTTTTCAACTTCGTTCCGAACGGCTTCATACTTTTCAATAGAGAAATTTCTTCTTTTCGTATGACCGGTTTCGCTTTAGGGTCTATCCGGAGTTTGTGCTCTGCAATGGCCCGATCGATCCCCGGCATGTCCTCAGCAGACCATGCGAATACATCCTTATTCTCGTTGAAGAAATAACTTCAATTCATCTTTAAACTCTTCCAAATTGTTCGGACCCGACATAAGTAATCTTTTTCTCATCCTCGGTACACACTGGATTTGCTCCAGCTTTCTCTACTGGTTCGGGCCTTTGCATCTCTCGTCTCTTCCCGATCATCTCGAACTTCTATGGGGAGGGCTGTAACCTTCTTCGGACCCTCCTTGTCTTTTAAATAGGCAACATAACACCGCCGAGAGATCTTCCGGTCGAGGAGACTTGACCGATTCCCATATCGGTCGGGAATTTTATCTTCAGTGCTTTGTCGAAACAATAGCACCTATTTTGGATAAAGATGGTCGCCCGAGAATCATATTATAGGCTGGTAGTTCTCGAACCACCAGAAAATTGATTCGGACAGTTGTTTCTTTGGGAAAACTTCCAATGGAAAGATCCAACTCGAACCGATCCTTCCGCTACCGCAGATGACCCCCGCAAAGCCATATAGGTGTGTTGATGAAGGTTTCATCAAGTCTTGATCCACCTTCAATTTTTGATACACTTCGTAAGAAATTAGGTCACCGCAGACACTCGTATCAATCAATACTCTATGCACTTCCCGTCGTGCAATCTCTACCTTGATGACTATAGCATCATCATGAGGTAAACAAACGTCCCTCTCGTCTTCTTCGCTAAAGGTGATAGAATCTTCACCATTCAGCTTCTTCCGCTTCTGCGCTTCTCCGGCTCCAACAAATTTGGATTTGGTTTTTAAACTCCGGAATGATTCGGGCTCTGGACCCCCGAAGATGGTAAGGATCGGTGACCGAGTAGCAGCTTCAATCACCTCCTTGCCTTTTTTGGACTTCGGGGCCTCCCTTGATCGTTCTGAACTAACCGAACGATTCCTTTTAGGGGCAGCCGCACGTGGCCCGCGTGGCTCCTCCCTTCTCCTCCTCGCTAACAAAATCGGGACAGATGTCCCCGAGATATCAATCTCTCAATATCTCGCCTTCGATGACAACAATCATTAGTGTAATGACCATAGTCCTTGTGGAATCGGCAATACTTTTCCCGATCCCGCTCGCTCTCCGGGTTTCAAAAGAATTTTAGGCGGCCACTTCAAAATATTTTTTCTTTTGAGGATATTCAAAATATCGGCCCGAGGAGCATTCAATGGAGTGTACTCACTTCTTCCGGGGGATCTTTGGCGCCAAGGTTGGGATCTTCCAACCCGATCACGAACATTCTTCTTTGGCTTCCGTTCGCTCAGGAGCCTTTTGTTCCTTATTGGAGACTTTATTATCTCCTTGGCGCGCATCTAGAATCTCCATGACTTCAGCCCGCTTCCGGGCATCTCCCGTACCAACTCAAGCATAAGTCGTGGGTATATCCCGTAGTAATAACTCTAGGAGTTTCCGATTTGTGAGTCTTGTGAATAGAGCGGTTCTGCTACTGTTCATCCAAGTTTTCTATCTCCATCGTCACCTTGTTGAATCTTTTCGGAAACTCTCTCGATCGATTCGCTCTTTCCCTGTTTGACAAGAACAAGGTTTCTTCCGTTTTCTTGACCTCGTATCCCACTCCGGAATCGCCCTATGAATTGGCGTGCCAATTCGTCAAAGTTTACGATCCTTCCCGAGGGGAGGTTAGAAAACCACTTTTGTGCCGCTCCGTTAGAGATGATCCGAAAACCTTGCATAAAATTTCATCGAATTACCTGAAACTACCATGGTCTCGTTGGTAATAGCCGATGTGAGCTGTTGGATCTCCGGAGCCATCGAATGTTGAGAAGGTAGGCAAATGGAAGTTATGGGGAAACCGATATCCCGCAATTGGCTCAAGAAAGGAGTCTTCCGAATGACCGAGTAAATATCCTCGCTATTCTTCCCTTAGCCAATTGCCCTAACTTCTCATTGATGTTGGCCAATTCTTGACCAACTGGGTCGGGTGATCTTCAAAAATACGATCACGACCTCGATTAACACGATCATCACGTGCTACTCGATCATCACGAACAGCCCGTCCTTCACGAACGTTTCTCTCGTCACGAATCGCTCGATCATCACGAACGGTTCTTCCGATAAAGGTGAGTGAGTTCTTACCCTAGTATCCAACCTTGTATTTAAATCGGTTGTACTCTCTTGCGGTCTGTCGAACCGATCGCCTCGCCTTGGTTGATCATCAATCCTCCGAAGTCCTCGGTCTCCTTCACGGAAATTCTGATCAACATTCCGGTCTTCCGCCATTCTTTGGTCACGTGGCAATGCACGTCTCCCCGAGTCGTGTTGATCAGGTTCTTGTGGTAAAACCACTCGTCTGGTGAGCAAGCGGAGTGCTTGGCTCACCTCCAAGAGTTGAATCTTTACCTGATCCAATTGATCTTGGATTGTATCAGGAGGAAGATTACGTCCTACCTGGCCTTTATCCACTTCGATAGGATTTTGGCTTTCCGGGGAATATCTGGATTATTCACCCCGGTGATCTCCGAACACCGGAATTGCGTTGTGCAGCGGCTGCTGCGGCTGCTGATCTAGTCACCATGGCTTTTTCAAGTCTTTCCCACAGACGGCGCCAAATGATGCGTCCAAAATCTGCTTAGCCCTTGGATCTCCACGTGATGTCCTGCAAAACGAAAATGTCAGATGTGGCCTGACCGGTGGGGTCGGGAGTCCACCTCCGAAGTCTAAGTCAGTTGATGAACTTAATCACAAACGGCTCTGCTAGAAGCACAGAGCTAATGAATGAAGAAACGGGAAAGGTGATCTAGATAGCAGGACGCTGATAGTTTAGGTCTATTAGTATGTATCTGAACCTGATTCTCAGATAGTATTCTCCTTGATCGATTGATCCGTCCCTCACCTTGTATAGTAGTGAGGTTTATATAGAGTGTACCTTCGAATCTCCTTCGTTGGATGCACTCGAGCCTTCTTCGGGTAGTCGTTAGATCTTTATCAATAAGATCCGTTGAGCGATAGACTTCTACTAGATTGGGCTAGTAGAGGACTCCTGAGATAACCGTTAGGTTATGCGATAGTTATCCCTTTGATGATGATTATCCGCAGCCGTCGTTTGAGTCTGCTGTCATTAGGGTGATTACCCTAATCCATAAGTAAGATTAGGGCACGCTTGCAGCCGAATAATCTTTCTTCTTCAACAAGCCATCTTCTGGGTCCGGTTCGCTCGGGAGCGATTCGGTTTTCTCCGTCTCGACCGGGGTCGAGGGTCGGACCAGGTATGAACCCGGTCTGATCATAAACTCTCCATATCATTATTCAATCCATTTCTCATAATTATTCAATCCATTTCTCACTACTTCAACCATTGTTGGAACTGCTACTAAGCCTTGTTGCTCCCTTATTCTCATTATTCTTCAATCCATTTATTCAATCCATTTCTCATTATTATTCAATCCATTTCTCACTACTTCAGCCATTGTTGGAACTACTGCTAAGCCTCGCTGCTCCCTTCTTCTAGCTCGAAATGTCCTTTCTATTTTGAAGTCAAAGGGTACCAACTCTTGATCAGGCAGCGAGATCATACAAGGGTAAAAGCACCTAGGAATACAAGAAAACTAATATCAAAGTAAAGAAATTTCAGTAGATAAAATTAAAACTTACTTCTACACTAATTATTAATGACAAAAATCCCCAGCAACGGTGCCAAAAAGTTGTTGCTTGTGTACCAAGATGTTACGCAAGTGCACATGTCGCAATCAAGTAATAAATGATAAGTAAAGTATCGATCCCACGGAGAATTCTATCATTAACTTTCAATGTAAAAGTAAAATTGATTTAAACGAGATTAACAAGGTTGATTTGTGATTGACTAACTAAATAACCAAATGACAGGTAATAAAACTAAGGAACTAAAATGGAGATTAAGCAATAGAGGGAACTTAGTGAGTAAAAAGAGTGTTGGGAATCAAGTTTCCCCTCCCCTGAATTGTGTAATGCAGATACTAAAGTAATACTACAACCCCAAAATATATCAAGAACCTGGAATGAATGGCAATATGATATTTTCCAATACACATAAGCTAGCATCCTAAATCAACATCTGCATATTCCTATGAAGAATGGAAATATGAATGCAATTTAAACCCAATCCCAATCATGGCCATGTGAGGTAAATGGGTATTCCTACCCAACCTACTAATTAACACAAACTAATTAAAGATTATGCTAACTCACACAATTCAACAAGCATCAAGGCTGCATTAACTTTCCGGTTAACTCAATCATAGCATTCGTTCATGAAAGATCATTCAGGAACCGAAATTAATCAATATATATCATGCTGAATTCATTGACAAAAGGTTGTATTGTAGTAAGACTAAAGAACACATGATAAGTACATCTTAAAATTCAGGTTTAGGTACTACTATCATCCCAACACAACACAAGTTTAGCCCATAACATACATTAAAAACACAGCAGTAGTTATAGTTAACATTAAGCTAGAAGATGAGAAGATAAGTTTATAAAAATGAATAGAAACTAAAGCTTCAATGCTTCCACAAGAGCTCTAGCCTTCTTCTCCAGTAGATCAACTTCTCCAGCAGCTTTCCTTGCTTCCGCAATGATTTCAGCTCTAGTTTTTCCTCTCCTTGCTTCAGTTGTGTCCCCTATTCCCCTTAGCCGTGTGTTGCTCTTTCCTTCCCTTTTGCCTCTCTTCTCTTTCTTCCATAAATGCCTTCAATCATTAGGTTAGATTCTGGCCATAGGATTAGAACATTCCTCCTGAGATCAAGGGCTGAGAACAATCATATATTTACAAGAATAATGCCCTCTTAAGTTAGCCCCTTCTGGTCATTTCCACTTGTATTGGATCTAAGAATATTCTGCTCCATATTGCTGCAGCAAACTTCACAGCAAAGTTAGAGGACAGCTTCTTCTCCTATTATGGCTCTTTACCTACATTTTTCAAGAGAAAGAGAAACAATCAAATTCATCCACAAATCTAAAGAGAAATTCATGTAAGAGTGACAATAATGAACTAAATAAGATGTAACATGTTAAGACTAAATAAGACAACATCTAATGAATACTATCACTAAAACAAAGACAAAATACTCCTAAATCAAGCCATCTCAAGTATAAAGTTACCAATCTTAACTCTATTTCATAGAGTTATGAACACCCCCCCCCCCCAAACTTAAATTATGCAGTGACCTCAGTGCATGCAAGATATAAAGGAAAATAAGAACATAATAGTAGAAAATACATAAAAGAGTGTACCCGAAACTTGAAATTGTAATAGAGCATGCAATAGTAAAACCCAACAAACAAACAAAGTAAAGAACAAGAAATAACATCTAAACAAACGAGTTTCCTCCCATAAAGCGCTAATTTTAAAGTCTTCAGCCAGACTCAGTGAGAGACTCATAAAGAGTCTTGAGGTAAGTCTTCTAGGTCCAACTCCTCAATACATTGGCCATCAGCAAAGCCATCTACATAAAGCTTCATGTTGACCAGTAACCTCTAAAATATGTCCAATATGTGGGTTCCAAATTTGTTCAATAAATGGCAAGGGGAAGTGATCATTCTTGTTAACTTTGTTCAACTTTCAGTAATTGAGGTAGACACGCCAACCCATAGCGATACAAGTTGTGACAATATCATTCTTGTCACATCCACCCAGCCGGTACCCCATTTGGAATACCCGGGATGTGATCCACAGTCCAAGGATCAATGATCTAAGGTCCATGCCTCCCACATACACGGTAACATAATCATGAACAATAATAATCAATGGTAAAAACAGTTAATACTAAGTATCATGAATAAGATAAGATTAACTAAATCAGAGTGCGGAACACAATAACATTGAAGTATAAACATAATCATAAGGGTGAGAGAAGGTATGACAACCACTCTCTCAGAGCAGCGGAAAAGAAGTGTGATAACGTCAAATACATGTCCAAGTGTCAAAAGATAATCCCAAAGATAAGTTAGTTACAAGATCCAAGGTTCCACAAATACACCAGGGGAATGGGGCACTATGCTAGGGTTTCTTCTATACTAATGGTAGTTTCCTCAACAGTACGGATGAAGTAAACCCAACGCTACCGCTCCCGCACAACTGTGGGGCTAACCCTAGTGCGGATAGTAATCCTCCTCGGCTCCAATATACGGATCCTCACCGACGCCACTACCCGGAGGGTAGTATGTGGAATCATAGTCCGCCTCATAGGAGGTGCCATCGTAATCTTCAGTACCTGGAATATAATCTAAAACATTTGCACAGAAGGAAAGAGTTTGAAGAACTCAGCAAGGAAGTTATTCCATAATTAGAAATCATACACATTCAGAACATATAATAATGCAATGCGATATGGAACATATGATGTAAATATGAGTCTAACTCTATGAATGCTAGTCTCTAGGGTAGACATGCTTTAAGTCATAGCACCGTACTTCTCTGGGTCGTCAGTCACTCTCCCATTTCCATATCTTGGGAATGCCCGGGGAAGATCGGTAAAGTCATCAAAAAGCCGTGGTAAGGGGATCGGTCATCGCTTTCTCACATCACCATTTGGTCAAGTACTGGCGCATGTCACAATAAAGCCTAGCCCAATGCAAATCATCTACTCATTCGATCAAGTCAGATTCAGATACGTCCATTTCTCGCCCCCGGCGATCCTTTCCGGTATCCTTCACACTAGAGTCAGTGAAATCCCGGATTTCGGACTCATCAACCCTATTGGTCATCCACATATAGTAAACGGGAAGCTCTCACGTCCTCTCACGGATTGGTTACCGGTCTTGAGCGCCCGTGAGCCCAAGTCTATCCATATGCAACTATACCAATAAATGGCCCCTTTCAGGTATCCGTAGCATGGTTTATGTCCCCTACCGGATTGGCTATCGGCCTAGAGCGCTCATCCAACCATACACTACCACGGGTTGTTCGGTCTCAATGCCCTTCCGATTCGGGTCTAACACGACAAGGATGAACCTAGCCACACAACTAGACAATCCTATGTATGTCATCCAATAACTCGGGAGAGTGTCGATAGGCACCATCGGAGAACATCCCATACTATTCCCTCCGATGCCCAAGGACAAAAGTATCAGTAGGACACCCCCCCAATCCCAAGTCATACGTAAGCAATCACACATCCAATCTCATCATTTCTCATGCATCAAATGCATATTCATAATAGTAATCAAATCATGATATTGAAACGAATCATTATAAACATAAGCAAATCAAAATGATAAAGTAACACAACAAGAGTATAAAGATTTAAATGCTACTGTTCTAACACATATGTAACAGTCTTATAATGATTGAAAGGAAATTAAGGGATTTCATTCTTTAAATAAAGCACAATTCAATATTTGATGACTTATATGTTTATGGAGATAACCATTCTTACCTTGGGTGAATTGATGATGAATTGAGAATACCAAGAATAGTCCAATAGAATTGTTAAGGCCCTAAACAAACATCAATAATAAGTTAGAAAAGAAGTCGGGAGGATCGGATGTCATTTGGATCAAAACCGGCCAAGGTTCCTGTCAGCAACAACTTTGGTCGATGGTCTTGGTCGATGGTATCGACCAAAAGGATCGACCAAAATTGTCTTAGGGACAGAAATGTGGATTTTGGGGGTTTTCATTCGAAATGAGTCTTCCGGTGTTCGGATCAATCTGAAACTTGGAGGCATACTTAACAACAGTAGTAGGACACTATAAATCAAGAAATTAACCCAATCCAATGGTCTAAATAAAAAGCCCCAATTTGAGCTATCAAGTTCAAGTGATAAACATCATGGCATGAGTTGGAATTGATTGCATTGATGAGGAATAGCATGTAATAGTTAGAGGAGCTAATAGAAATTCGATTGGAATCATATGGCAATGTTAAACATGAACATAATACACTCTATAGCTCAGTTTGGTATCAAATGGCATGATGTTAATAGGTAAATCATGGAATACATATGCTAGGCATGAGATAGAAGCATAGCATCAATGAATAGCTAAGGAAATCATAGATTGAACATGAGTAAACACTTGGAGTGGTGGTTGCAAGGTTGCAGCACCATTCCCAATGTCTCATCAGCAAGGTGACAATAGAAAAGAGTAGAAAATGGTAGGGTAGAGAGTGGAATGAGGAGTCATACCTTAGTGTGGAAGATGAAGACAAGAATCAATGATAAACTAAGTGTCTTTGATGAGGTACCCTTCACACTAACCAAGGAGCTGCTTTGGGAAGCTCTCCCCACGTTCCCAGGTGAGAAAATGATTGCAAAAGGGCTCAAGGCTCGAGGTTATATTAAATAGAAAAGGAATATTCTATGGAATCATTAACTTGGCAGATTGGGATATTTTGGTCGATGGTCCTTGGTCGATGGTATCGACCAAAATATTTTCAGCAGAAAATTAAGGTTTAGAACAGCAACTTCAAATAGGGATTTGAAAGGCTATACAAGGTCAAATTGAGTGAGGTTTTCTTCCACAATTCAATCAAGAAGTCTAGTTTCAGGGAATACCTTCGGATTGTGCACAGGAGGTCATTTGGTACATCAACCATATTAATCTTCTCCGATGCGCAGACTTTCCTTAAACACTGACAATGCGTTTAAGCAAGGGGTATCATTGTCAATGTCCATGGGCTCAGTTTCCGAATCATGATCATCAATCAGAATGGTCCATAAATCTCTTCTTCCACCGCTTTGGGTCTTCGGACCTGAATACAACAGTGGATCCGGGTCAGGGTCAAGGTTAGAATAGGGTTGGATATTACAATTCTTGTCAATTAGAATCACATTGATGCTGGATTGCTTATGGACAACCTGGATAGGATTGACCCCTTCATTATCAGAGATTGAGAAGATAAGTCTGGCACCCAACCACTTAATCACCTCATTGGTCACTACCGCTCTCATGTTAGGATTTAGATGATGCTGAGGATCCTTATAGGGTTTCGCTCCATCCTCACAATATATCCTATGCATACATATAAAAGGGTCTATGCCCTTAAGATCATCTAAAGACCAGCCAATGGCTGCCTTGAATTCAGAAATCACTCGTAAAAGTTGGTCCTTTTGCCTAGGTGATAGATCAAAAGAAATAATGATAGGTAGTTTCAGTTTGTCTTAAGAATGCATACTTTATATTGGAAGGGGGAGGTTTAAGATCCAACTTAGGGGGAGATATGAGGGGTGAGGGTTGGGGAGATGTAGCCCACTGGAGGTGGTGGCTTGAATCTAATGAATGGTGACTGCTCCAAAGAAGTGGAAGAGTCCAACAATGTGTTGGCTTTCTTAATATTCAGGTCAGATTCCCCAAATGGCAAGTAATTCTGTAAGGGATCATCAATAAACATGTTTTGAGTATAATCAGCCACTACCTCATCAATAAGGTTAATCGCAAAGCACTCTTCATCCCTATTTGGGCTTAAGGATGCATTGAATATGTTGACTTTAAGTTTCTTATTGCCAAATGATATTTCCATGACACTTGATCTACAATTGATGTAAGCATTCGGAGTGGTTAAAAAGGGTCGTGCAAGAATGATTGGTGGTAACTTATTAGTAGTTGTATTGTCCATATCTAGGATAAGAAAATCAACAGGAAAATATAGATCCTCAATTTTTACCAAAACGTTTTCAAGTAGCCCACGAGGTCGTTTAATTGACCAGTTTGCTAATTGTAGAATCACATCAGTGGGTTTCAAATCTCCTAGACCAAACCTATCATAAACTGAACTAGGTAAAATATTCACATTGGCTCCCAAATCAAGCAATGCTTTGCTTATGGATAGATCTCCAATGACACATGAAATTAAAGGTGTACCTGGATCTTTAAGTTTATGGGGTAGTTAATTGGAAATTACCGAGCTGACTTGTTTAGTTAAGTGCACAGTTTTAGGAGTTTGAGTTCTCAACTTACGCTTTTGGATGCATAAATCTTTTAAGCAATTAGGTTAAGTTGGGACTTGCTTGATAGCATCCAATAGTGGGAGATTGATACAAACGTGTTGCATCTTAGCATTCTTTCTAGAATCTAGAATTGAGGACTCAAGAGCTTTATGGAAGGGGCTTTTGGAGTGTAAGACAGGTGTAGTACCCTCGACAATTGGAATGTGAAACCCCTTACAAGGAAATTGATGGATAATACTCACAGGTGGTGTCTCTTTACTAGGCTTATGTGCATCATCACCATTCTCATGGGTCAAATCAACCTCTTATCGACTCTCAAAATCAATGGGCAATGGCTTAGGAGTAGGCAAAGGTGCACAATATTCCTTCCCACTACGTGTCACAACAGAGACTGCTTGGACTTGTTCTTTCCTAGACATAGTTTGATGATTAGGGTTAACTATTGGTTGACTAGGTAACTAACTAGCCTCCCTTCTATTGATGGCATCAACTAGTTGACCAAGTTGGGTCTCTAATTTGTTAATGGACTAAGAATGAGAATGTAACAATTGAGTGTTTTGCTCTATTCCACTAAAGCGCATGTATTACTTTATCCTCGAATGATGAATTTTGTGAGGATGGGTGAGCTGATGGTTGCCCACTCCTATAGGCATTAGGTTGTGCGTTAAATGGAGGTGGCATATAAGGTAGTTGATTAGAGGGATTGGGCATTGGGTTTCACCATGAAAACATCCTGGGTTGTAGGTATTGGAAAATGGGTCATTGCTCAGTTTAGAAACTACTTAAGCCAAATGTGCATGCTCTTGAACGAACTCAGGGTATTGAGTAGCCAAATAGCAATCATTGACATTGTGGGAAAGGCTAGAACATAAAGCACTGCTTCAGTCTGATTAGGTGGAGAGAGACTTGTAGGGAACAGATATGGGGTTTGTTGTCCTAATGACAAGAGATAGTCCAATTTCTTTGATAGTAAGTCAACCTTAGTGCTCATCTCAACGGTAGGATTGATCTCATAGAGACCGCTCCTCTTTGGTTGCCTAATGGATGGAATCTCAGTCCTAGCTACTGAAGCATGGTGTTGGGTGTTTTCACTGAGGGTCTCAAAAGGTTTTCATGCCTCATTCTCATTCTTGTGCATGAAAGTCCCACCATAAGAAGAATCAACCATTTGCCTATGCTGATCTCTAAGGCCATCATAAAAGCACTGAACTAATTGCTATTTAGGAACAACATGGTGGGGGCACTTTCTAAGTAATTCCTTTAGTCTTTTCCTATGCCTCATGAAATTGTTCTCCTTCTAGTTGGGAGAAACTTGTTATCGCTCTCTTAAGGCTATTGGTACGGCCAATGGGGAAGAACTTTTTAAGGAACTCCTGTTGCATTTATGCCCAAGTGGAAATTTTAACATTGCCCAAGAAATGAAGCCAATGCTTAGCTTTATTTTTAAGGGAGAATGGGAAAAGAAGTAACCTTAAACCATCAACTGAGAGGTTTTGAATTTTAACCGTGGAAGAGAATGGGAAAAAATCATCTAAGTGCTTATAAGGCTCTTTATTGGCACGTCCATAAAATGATGGTAGCATTTGAATCACATTAGATTTGATTTCATATTGAGCCGCCTCTATGTCAAGCAACTTAATACAAGAAATCGGAGTATATGTTGTAGGAATGAAATGCTGACTCAAAGGCTTCATTGGAGGCTCATTGTTTGCCATGGTTCTTTGCCTTCTAAGGGTGGCCAAGGTTTGTTCTAACTCTAAGTCAAGTGGGGTCAAGTCAGGATTTAGGGATCAGCAACCATGCATACACATAGAAAAAAATAGCTAAATAAATAAAATTAAAAGAAAATAACTAAAGCAAAGGAGAGGGTTTAGGACGTACCTGAAGCGCAATCCACGTGATCTTCTAAACAGGAATTACACTTTTTGGGATCGAAGGGGTGGGGATTTTTTAAATTTTACCTAAATAACAAATACAAATTTTACAATTGAAATGTTTTAAGTACAATTATATCTAAGAAATAAAAGATAACAACCTAAACTAATTATCAAATCACTACTCTTGCAGTTAGTTACCTACAAAACAAAAGAAAAAGAGATTAGTTAAATAATCGAAGGAAAAAAAATTAAAAATTAAAAACACTAAAATTACTCTAAAAATTATGCCCAATTGACAAAAACCAATCCTAGCAACCGTGGTTTGGTTCCCTGGAAATAGTGCCAAAATTTGATCATGTCGCTAACAAATAAAAAATAAAATCTTATACTAATCTAGCTAGCAAAAGGTACAGGGGCCGAACTATAGGAACTAAAAGGCTAAGTTACTAAGATTGACTTCAACAAAACCTAATTTAAATTAAATCTATTAATCAATGCAAAAACTTTAACTATGAATACATGAAGATCTTTGGTCAGACTCAAACACAATCAACTAGAAGATATAGAACAATCAAATTAATGAAATAAGCAATGTTTCATCTACATCCCAATGAAAAGGAACTAGCTACTCATTATTACAAAGTTCATAAAACAAATAAAGATGAAATTCAGAGAGAGGGTTGTTGTCTTCTTCTTGAGCAATGAGAGAGAGATCAGACCCAAGATTCGTGTTCGCCATCTTCTCCTCTTCTCTGTGGCTGGCTTCTCTTTTATGTATCTTGCACACAATGAATTCATCCTCTTTACCCATCCATTCAACCTTTATTCGTTCGGATTCTGGAAAAACTAAAAACTAGAAAGTTTTAAATATGTTCGTTATCTTTCCATATCATCTTGAATCACCGAGTTCATACAAGAGAGAGATATGCCAAAAATACTCAAGGTGGGTCTATTTACACGATTTTTAGATCTTATTACCAATTTTGTTCCCTGGACCTCCACCTGTTTCCAATTTGGCTAAGATTCATGCTCTCTTTGCAATAATTAAGTTGGATCTCAATATTCATGATTTCTTAGGTAGCAAGATTGAATCCCATTATTTTATTTTAATTAAAATCCTCTAATATATTTGCCAACTTTGCTCCACATTATTTGTAATAACCAAAATCACCTTATTCCTGAAAAAGACACAAAAATACTCAATTAACTCTTTTTTATTAACTTAGTATGGGAAATTAAATCAAATAAATAGTGATAAATGCATGCTTATCAGCAACCCACTCCAAGGTACAATGGGCTGGTCTTGGGCATTGTAATGCAAAGTTTGGTAAGGTGGGGACCCAATTATGTTCCCATATTTAATATCCTTGATCCACCTACCAAAGTATATCCTTCTTTAGGATTTTTTTGCCTCTCCAAGGTACTTTTCCAGGCCTAGGATGGTTGATGGCCCACTTTTGCTTCTAAAAAATCAAATTTGGGTAAATAAAAACTTTTCATAAATCTGGCTCATAATGAATTTGGCTCCCTCCACAATCTTTTGGGTACTTTGGTAAGAAGAGCTAAGTTTTGAAGTGTGGAATCCTTAAAGCCTAGTCCTCCCAAATCCTTTGGAGTAGATACTCTTTTCCATGACCCCGATATGACCGAAAAGAAGATGCATCCCTCTTTAGGCTATTATGGGTGGCTCGTGGAATTTTGAAATGGTTGGGGTAATCCAAAAGCCACTGATCTCAACATAGTATCCTTCCCAACATATGATAATAATTGTACCTTCCAACTTTTCAATTTAGAAGTAACCCTGTCTTTAATATAAGAAAAGGTTTTCACCTTCGATAAGCTAATTTTTGGGGGTAGACCTAAATACTTTGTTGGTTCCTTTGTATAAGATAGCTTCAAAATTCTTGACATCCATCTCTTAAACTTTGCTTGTGTTTGGGCTAAATACTAGGCTTGATTTTTCCAAATTCAATTCTTGGCTACTACTCTTACAATATATCTCTAGGGTTGTACAGCCTCCAACTTAACTTCTAAAAATAATAAGGTGTCATTTGCAAATAGTAAATGTGAAATGGATGGAGCTATATTTCTCACTCTTATATCCTTGATGAGACCAAGATGTTCAACTTCCTGCATACTTGAGCTAAGACCCTATACACACAAGATGAAGAGGGTAGGGGAGAGAGGATCACCCTGTTTGATACCTCTAGAAGGGAGTATCTCACTAGAAACATTACCATTGATCAATAGTTTATAGGAGATAGAAGAGACATAATTGATGATCAAATCAACCAAGATTTGCAGAAACCAGGCTTCAAAAGAATAGCTTCAATGTATTTCCATTCTAACCTGTCATATGCCTTCTTCATGTCCAGCTTCATTCCAAGCAATCTTTTCTTGCCTTTCTTCCTCTTCTTTATGTAGTGAAAAAGTTCATGTGTCACACCACACCCACCGGTATTGGACCCGCCAGGCAACCTTTGGGTGTGATCCACAGCCACAAGATCCTCAGTTTAGCCATTAGTAATAATAAGTACACAATGCCAAATTAAGAGCAAAGAACAATTCAATAATTAATGTAAACAAATAATGAGTCCAAAATCCAACAAAATGTAATAAATGTAATCCAAGGAATGAATAAAAAGGAAATGTATACAAAAGAATGTTTTCAGTGGAAGCAAAGAAAATCTCATAGTTTAATCATTGTTTTTGTCTTTATCAAGACTGGCACAACTCTCCTCTAATCTCTCAATAAAAGGTATTATAAAACCCTCTCTCATTGACCGATCCAAATGACGAACCACTTGGATCCTCTTGTAGTCAATAGGTGCCATAAGAGCACTCCATGCACTTGCAAAACACTTTGTGTTATGCAACACCGATTCCCATTGACGTCTCCACAATCTTTTCATTGGGTTTCTCCCATATATACGGAGCTTCTCCGGCATCTGTATAGTCATCTGAAGAAAATAGAGATAATCCATAAAGAATGAGTTCTGATGAACTCAGTAAGGCAACAATCCCATATACACATTGACATCAAAAACACATCATGAGTAAAAATGAAGAGGTGATAAGCAACAACATGGATGCATCTAGTAGCTAACCATGCAAGTCTCTAGTAAGTCATACATGCTTTAAGATATAATACCAGCCTCCTCTGGGTAGGTCTCATCACTCTGATCCCTCACGGACTGGCTATCTCCGTTGGGATCCCAGGCAAGGGGGTACGGTCCTTGTCAATCAACCTTGGTTGGAGTTTAGGTCCACACTCTATTACCACAACCATTGGCATGAGTACTGATGCATGTAAGGGATTCTAACCCAATGCAAGGTCCTATGGTGACACACTACATGTGGTCTAGATGCCTCCCCTATGGCACCAACCAGCTCAATTCAGTATCCTTCTCCACTTAGGAATGAGAATCCTCATGGACTGATTATCTCTGTTGGACTCCATTCCCTAACCTTATGGTTATCCACATATTATTGGGGCGGATGCTCTCATGTATCCTCATGACTCCGAAGCTGTCTATTGGATGCCCATGAGCCCAACCTAACATAGACAACCCTACAATTGCATGATCAATAGTGGACCATTGAATCTTTGCATGAACTGGCTACTGCAGTAGGATGAAACAGTCACGTCAGCAATATCACGGGTCATTCGGCTTCAATACCCCTGTCGAAAGGGTAGTGGTCTATGAGGTTACCTAACCATGCAGTCTGGACCTGCTAGGTATGTAATCCAACAACCATGATAGTGCTAGGGGCATCAGAGAATAGTGTCCCTTACCACAATCCCTGATATCCCAAGCTAGGAATACCCGACAAGGATAGCCCTCAATCATAGTCACACCAAATACATCATTCCATATCAAATAATAAATTAAATACATGTAACATCATCCATAACATGTCATCATCAAATAATCATATTTAGATACTCTTACAGCAGGTTATAAGACTATATACATGTTCAAAAGTGATAGGCAATTCATCATAACATATGTCAATGATATATGCAATTGTAACCTTACCTGTCTTAGCAGAAATATCATGAAAAAATGTATTAATTCTCTCAAATAATCACTCCCACAGACCTCAGAGATCATCTAGATTAGGGTTAAGAAGTTTCATTAAAGTTTGAGATCCAAATGGGGCAAAAACAACACTAACATAGCCACTGTGACCTAGCCAGTCGCTTAGGGTGGTTGGTTGGGTCAATCGACTGCCTCTCCCCCTTCTCGGGCAGAATTCCAAGTTTGAAATTCAGACTTTTGATCATCCATTCTCGATTTGATTTTGGGTTGATTCAAGTTCGAACTTTTTTCTTAGGACTCTAGAGAGGTCACCATACACCAAATCATAGAAGAGAAAGATCTAAAATCCACTTCGTCTTATCGACAAAATCAGCCCTTGATCCGTATATAAGAATCCATTCTCGGGCGTGATCTAGTTGAGATTATTGATGAGAAAGGATTCTAATCACACCAACTCACCATTACAATATTTTAGAGGGAGGAACTACTCTCTAACAATATAGAATTTAAGTAAAATAAGAGAGTGCTTAACTAACCTCTAAAAGATCTGAAAGTCAAAGCAAGATCCAAGCCTTCTTAGCAAATCGAGGGTTCTTCATCATCAACCATGTATACACAACCTCTACTCAGTCCAAAGCAACCTCCACGAATATAATAATGCAAAATTAGGTCATGGATGACTATTTATAGAGGGTTGCGGCCGAAATAGAGTTTACAACCCACAACTAGACTGACCGGTTGCTTGGGGCAGTTGATTGGGTCAATCAACTGCCTTAAACAACTGCCCCCTATTACTTTTCAATACTTGGGTACTTTGCTCTCCCAGTTGATCCCCAATACCAATTTAACTTAAACCAACACGTGGGGGGGGTTCTTAACTTGATCTCGAACATCTTCAAGCTTGATTGGTCTCTTGCTGGAAATCCATCTGCGCAGTACATTCGGGTTTCCATGAGATCTTCTTCGGGTTCCAAGTAAGGTAGGTTCTTCGATCACCAACAGTATCCAAATCCATGGGCTTAGGGTCTAGAACATGAGCTTCAATATGAATAGCCCACAACTTCTTTCATTTGGAACTTCGGGTACTCAGACTTGCAATACGAATCCCAGGATAGAATTACGGGGATTATTACATCATGAGCCATAAACACGTTGTCCAAAATCAAATGAAAAGGAATAAAGGCTGATTGTGTTAGAGCCATTATTTGGTGAAGAATAGATTGCCATCATTTTAGAAACTACTTTGCATGCCACATTCCCCAAGCTAATTGGGTGAAACTGATTTGCAGATTCAGGGTTAGGAGTTTTTGGGATCAAACATATGTATAAACAATTCATGTCTTCATTCATATGACCTGAGACAAAGAACTCATTAACAAAAAATAGAAAAGGGGGGGGGACCGTCTAGGCCTAGTGATTTTAATGGACCCATAGAGAATAGGCCATCTCTTATCTCCTCCACATAAGGGTGTAGGATGAGCATGTGGTTCATATCATGGGTAACTATGGGCTGAACAATGATAAGTAGATGGTCAAGTGAGGGTTGATCAATTGGATTGTAGGTAAATGCCTCTTCAAAGTGATTTATCAGGATATGCTGAATCTCTTTAGGTTCGGTTACCCATTGTCCTCTAGAGTTCTTGAGTTTGATAATCTTGTTTGATTGCTTCCATTGAAGAGTGACAATGTGAAAGAAAGTTGTATTCGAATCCCCTTCATTTAACCAGGAGATTCTAGATTTTTGCAACCATAAAGCTTCTTCCTTTGATAGCTCCTCAACCAAAAGATTAGATAAGAAATTGATTTTCTCCTGGTTGTATCCTTTTACTTTAAGCTGTATGTGATCAAGATCTTTATACAATTTTTTTTATGTTCTTTTGAATTCTACCAAAGGCATGTTTATTCCACTCCCGTAGCTTATCCTTGCTTGCTGTTAATTTTTCTACCATTTTCTTTGCCACCAAACCTTTCACCTTATAGTTCCAAGCCTTGGTAGCTACCTCTTTGTAGTTGTGGTGCTTGATCCACATATTTTCTATGCGATCTCTTGTAATACAACCTTTAGAACCAAAGATTAGTGGTGCATGATCAAAACCAACTATTGTTCGAACAAAAACATTTGATTTAGGATATATTGTCACACCCCACCCGCCAGTATTGGACTCGCCCAACAACCTGTGGGTATGATCCATAGCCACAAAATCCATGGTTTATCCATCAGTAATATTGAATACACACAACACCAAATCAAGAGCAGTTTAATAATTATTACAAAGGAATAAAGAGTCCAAAATCCAATGTGAAATAATAAATGTAATCCAAGAAGTGCATCAAAGGAAATGTATCCAAAGAAAATCTCATAATTTAATTATTGTTCTTGTCTTTCTCAGGATTGACACAACCTTCTTCTAGTCTCTCAATAAAAGGTGTCATAAAACCCTCTCTCTTCAACCTATCCAAATGACGAACCACTTGGATCCTCTTTCTGCCAATAGGTGCCATAAGAGCACTCCATGCACCTGTAGGAGGCTTTGTGTTGTGCAACAGCAATTCTCATTGATGTCTCCATAGTGTCTTCATTGGAGTTCTCCCGTAAATATGGAACTCCTCCCGCTTCTGTATAGCCACTTGAAGAAAAATAGAGAGAATCCACAAAGATGAGTTCTAACTAACTTGGTAAAGCAACAATCCCATATACACATTGACATCGCAAACACATCATGAGTAAAAATGAATATGTGATAAGCAACAATATGGATGTATCTAGCAGCTAACCATGCAAGTCTCTAGTAAGGTAGACATGCTTTAAAATATAACACCATCCCTCCTCTAGGTAGGTCTCGTCACTTTGATCTCTCACGGACTGTCTACCTTTGTTAGGATCCCGAGCAAGGGGTTACGGTCCTCGTCAATCAACCTTGGCTGGAGTTTAGGTCCACACTCTCTTACCAAAACCATTGGCAAGAGTACTGGCGCATGTAAGGGAATCTAACCCAATGCAAGGTCCTATGGTGACACACTACATATGGTCCAAATACCTCCCCTATGGCACCAACCAACTCAGTTCAGTATCCTTCTCCACGTAAGAATGAGAATCCTCACGGACCAATTACCTCTTTTGGACTCTATTCCCTAACCCTATGGTCATCCACATATCGTTGGGGCGGATGCACTCATGTCCCTTCATGGCTCCCTAGTCACCTATTGGGCGCCCATGAGCCCAACCTAACATATAAAACCCTACCATTGCATAATCATAGTGGACCACTAAATCTCCTTACGGACTGGCTATCACTGTTGGATGAAACAGAGTCATGTCACCATTATCATGGGTCATTCAGCTTCAATACCTTTTCCGAAACGGTAGTAATATGTGAGAGTACCTAACCATGCGGTCTAGACCTCCTAAGTATGTAAACCAGCAACCATGATAGTGCTAAGGGCATCAAAGATCAATGTCTTATACAACAGTCCTTGATATCCCAAGCTAAGAATACCCAACAAGGATAATCCTCAATCATAGTTGCACCAAACACAACATTCCACATCAAGTAATAAATTAAATACATTTAACATTGCCATAACATGTCATCATCAAATAAGCATATTTAGCTATTGTTACAACATGTTATAAGGCTACATACATGTTCATAGTGATAGGCAAATTATCATCACATCATGGCAATCATATATGCAATTGTAACCTTACTTGTCTTAGAGAAAATATCATGGAAAGCCATATTAAATCTCTAAAATAACCACTCCAACAAACCTCAAAGATCAACTAGATTAGGATTAAGAAGTTTCCTTAAGGTCTAAGATCCAATCAGAGCAAAAACACCATTAAAACAACCTATGGAAATAGGCCGGTTTCTTGAGCTGGTTGGTCTAATTGACCTCCTTAAATGACATCCTTAAGCAACTGCCCACTTTTCTGGCAATTTTCTAAGTCTAAAATTCAGACTTTTGATCACCTATCTTGGATCTGATTTTGGATTGATTCAAGTCCGAACTTCGTTCTTAGAACTCCAGAGAGGGCACCACACATAAAATCACAGAAGAAGAATGATTTGAATCCACATCATCTTCTTTGACAAGATCAGCCCTTGATTCGCTATGAAAATCCATCTCCTGACATAATCCAATTGAGATAATCGATGGAAAATGGTTTAATCACTCCAACTCACCACTACAAAATTTTAGAGGGAGAAACTACTCTCTAACAATATAGAATTCAAGTAAAATAAGAGAGTGCTTAACCAACCTCTAAAAGATCTGAAAGTCAAAGCAAGATCCAAGCCTTCCTCGCGAATCGAGGCTTCTTCGCCGCCAATCACATGTACACAGCCTCTACTCAGTCCACACCAACCTCCATGAATATAATAATGCAAGATTAGGTCATGGATGGCTATTTATAGGGAGCCAAGGTAAAATTGGGTTTAAAACCCATAGCCCTACTGACTGGTCACTTGGGGCAGTTGGTTAGGTCAATCAACCACCTTAAGCAACCGCCCCCTAGTACTTTTCAGTACTTGGGTGCTTTGCTCTCTTGGTTGATCCGTAACACCACATTTACTTAAACCAACATGTGAAGGGCTCTTACCTCGATCTCGGACATCTTCAAACTCGAATTGTCCCATGTTGGAAATCCATCTACCCAGTCCATCCAGGTTTCCACTAGATCTTCTTTGAGTTCCTAGTAAGCATGTTCTTCACCAGCAGTATCTAGATCCATGGGCTCAAGGTCTAGATCATGGGCTTCAATCCGGATAGCCCACAGCCTCTTCCAACTGGAACTTCGGGTACTCAAGCCTGCAATACGGAATCCAGGTTAGAAATAGGAGGATTATTACATATATAACTTTCCAATCCATACTGCATGACCCTCTGTCCAGTTGGATCTGAATCAAGCTTTTAGCCTTTATTTTGTTTGACCATGTAAATGAAGGTCCTTTAAAACCAAGATTCATCACTCCACAATTGTTTAAGCATGTTATGAAGCTAAGGCAATCTTGAGATAGATGTAAGTTACCCACCAATTTTTTCCTTCCATTTGAGGTGAGAATTAAAGTCTCCTATACACATCCAAGGTCCCTTTCTTGGGCGACTATATAATATGTTCCATTTGATCCCACACATTTGACCTGAGACTTTTATCTGGATCAACGTAGATAAAAGGGATAAAGATAGGAGGGTCTGAAACAACAGAGACCTGGGTATTAATAATTCTATCATAGCCTGAAAGGATTTTGATACACACTTGATCTTGCCAAAATAATGATAAGCCCCCAATTGTGTCAATCGGCTCTACATGGAAACATTGGTTCATCTTGAACATATTTCCTACTTTTTGCATCTTCTCCTGTTTATTGTAAGTCTCCATAAGGAAAACAATCAGAGGTTTTTCGTGTGAGTTCAACCTCTTTAAGGCCCTTTTCGTGAGGGGTGTGCCCATCCATCGAGTATTCCAGCTTAGGAGTTGAAGGGCAGCCCGTGGGGCATCTCTAGGTTTGCCTCCATGTATCCTGATCCATCGGTGACGAAGGTGGAGACTGGTTTGGTGGAGAGGGCACTGTGGGAGATGGGGGATGCTCGACAAAGGGTTGGGTATTGCTGTTTATGGTAATGAAGCGGGGTCTTTTGGGTTTGTAGAGGTGGCAAAAAGGGATTGGGGATTGATCATGATATTTTTGAATGCTATGAGGTTGAGGAACTGGGCCATTGTAGGCGTACTTGGCAGATGTTAACCAACCTTTTGCTTGAATCCTAACCCTAACAGCAGATGTGTCGCGATAGTAAGAATCCTCTAATCATTTGTTAATGGCTTGTCGGGGGAATGAGCGATCGAATCTACACCTGGCGAACATGATACTGTACAATCTTGTTGTATCAGAGTTTGTTCCTTGCTACTTGATCCATGGTCTCTAGCTCTGACGAGAAGAAACGATACCTTTTCAATCATTCTGGCACTTGGTGGCATACCCTGTATTTCACTCCATAGCAATTAGTCTCAAACTCCTCGCAATGCTCCCCATAAAAACACCCTTGAGTCTTCCTGTGTGCTTCCTCGTCTACAAGGAGTTTATCACAATGAGTGTCATCGGGGCCCAACATTCCACTGTAGATGCAATAGGTAGGTAACTTCTCGTATTTCAGATTATTCAAAACAAAGCTAGCTACCAGTTTTCCTTTCTACAGCAATCTGTTTTTGCAAACGTTGATGTATACTGAATTTGATATAGAATTGGAAGTATTGTGTCTATGCGACAAATTGAGATCCATAAATGAGATAAACTTATTCCCCAACCTATAGGTGGTCTTCGATGCAGACAATCAAAGTTCCCTGGCACGGATGGTTTTGGCGCTTATTTTTTCAAGAAAGCATGGCCTATTATTGGTGATGATCTCTGTCATGCCATTGTTGATTATTTTCACAGGCTTTTTCTCCCTAATCAAGTAAGGCTTTCTAAACTTACCTTGATTCCCAAAGGGGAGATCCAAAATTCTTTCAGTGATTACCGCCCCATTGTGGTGAGTTCATTTTTATATAGATTTATTGCCAAGCTTATATCTAACAGACTCAAGTCAGTGATTCCTAGGCTGGTTGGGGAAAAACAGAGTACCTTTACAAAAGGTAGGCATATCACAGACAATTTTTTGGTGTGCCAGGAGCTCCTTCAGGGATATCACCTTCATTCAAGCATGCCTCGTTTCGCTGCAAAGGTGGATCTCCGAAAGGCTTATGACTTTGTGCAGTGGAGTTTTCTTTTCACATTGCTTCTTCGTATGCAATTTCCTCCTGTTTTCATAAATTGGGTGGTTAAACTAGTAACAAATCCTCAATATGTGGTGTTTTTAAATGGTGCTCAATCCCCCTGCTTTACAGTGAACATATGCTTTGTTAATGATTTATTTATATTTGGTAGATACTCTGTTGCAAATGTGACATGTCTTGACAGGGTCTTAAGCGACTTCTTAGCAAAATCGGGTCTTTTGGTGAACAGGGAAAAATCAGCAATCTTTTTCTCCAATACTCCCCAATCGATTCAGGAAGTCTTTCAACAATCTTTGAAGTTCCCAATTGGTGTCTTTCCTATTTGTTATCTTGGTATTCCTCTTACTTCGAAGCATCCTACTCCAGCGGACTTTGCATCTCTTATTGCCAAGGTGGAGGGTAGGTTGAATGCTTGGAGAACAAAATCTCTATCATATGCCGGGCGGTTGATGTTGATTAAATATGTCCTTTACGGCATTATTGGGTATTGGGTGCAATGTTTTAAGTTACCTCAGATAGTGGTGCAATCCTTGGAACGATCCATGGCTCGCTTCTTATGGTGGGGGTGCTAGAGAAAGTGGGTCATTTAAAGTTTCTTGGCAAAAGATCTGCAGACCATTTAAGGAAGGAGCACAATAAATAGGAATATACCTACTTAGATTTCCATTTATTGTCAAGCTTGTCTCTTGTTTTGATCGTTCAGCACCTCCAAAGCCACTACATACTTGTTACTACCAACCTCAATCCCAACTAAAGTGTTGAAATCTGATAACCTTGGTGAAATGTTGTGTCTATCTTTTATCATTTCATATCTACTTTTTTCGTCTCAAGGTAAGTCGTTATACTAGTTCTTTTATGCTCTTCTAGAGCAATCACTCTATCAAGTACTTCCTCTAAAGTGTTGTTACTCTTTGATCTCTTAAAGAATCCACTACTTTTCTACTTCTTTTTCTTTGATAGATCACTTGGCAATACATCATCCCTTGATCATCAGTATCCAAGTCTACCACAATATTAGAAGCAAATCCCACCTTTGATGGTGGCTCGTGTTCACTACCACTCCCATCAACAACAAATCCTTGGAATAATTCTTGTAGCTCTTCCTAGTGCAAGGAGCCATTCTTGAAGTTCTTTTAATGGGGGAAGTCTTAACAATTTTATTCACAAAAATGATTATCCAAAGATATTTTAGATAATAATAAATTAAAATTAAAAGTGAATCCATTGTGTCAGGGGTTCACCTTTATATAATAATCCCAATGCTTTGTACTAGGTGGCTCAACAGTTCCCAGATATATGTTCTGCCCCCACCCGCTTGTCTTAATCTTCAAATGCGTTTCACAATGATTTCAGAACACTCCATTTGTTCTTGAGTTGCATCAAGGCCACTTTCTTCTCATGTTTTTTGTTATATTCTTCCAAGATTCATTGAAAACCTTCCTTGGTAAAGTTCGTATTCAACTTTTTCCATTTCTCCAACAATGAAGATAAATATCAATTAACAATTTTGTCCTTTCTTGCATCCAAAAATATGTTTCTCTTAAATGTTGTTTGTATCATCTACCATACTACTTCAGCCCTTCGTCAAAATATAGTAGGACACAGAAAATATGTGACTTAACAGTGCATAGCAAACAATACATCTAGTAAAGAAAAATCAACCCACATATTTAGAAGTAAATTAAGGATGTTTATGCAAAACTCAAAAAGAAACTAGAACAGTTACAATATCAAGTTGGCCAAAATCAATAAGTTTCATCAGCTTTTTATCCTTGGTATTCACAAGAGAGTGAGGGCACTGGAAGAGATTATTTTTGTCACCATTGTCAAAATTCATCTCTATGCCAACCCAGGAAAACACTATCTGAGAAGGTACACTTCTGAAATGTAGAAAATATTTTTCTTTGAAGTTAATGATAGTGAGGAAAGAATTCATCATGAAAATCAAAACTAGGTAAATACAGTCAATTTCATAAAAAGATGTTGAAAACATGGACTAAGGTTTTCTAATTAGAATAGGATTATGCCTCCTAATAAGTCTAGAGTTTTATTTATATTTGTTTTATATTTCCTTTTCCTACTTAGTATAGGACTTAACTAGGTTGTAACTATAAATACCCTATTGGGGTCTTGTGAATAATATACTTCAGAGGAGCAATTCCTCACATTACAACATGGTATTAGAGCACGGTTTTGTTTTCATCCTATGGAGGTGCTGTAGAATTTTTTTTGAAGTCGCTATTCACGTGTTTGTTTTCTTTTTGGGTATCCTGGAAATGTATATTGGGTGATTAAGTGCATGTCTAGGAAAATTTTGTCTAAGGAGTCTGGTATTTAAGTGGACCGGTTGTGTCCCTTCAATCTTTCCTGAAAACTTTCTTAGTGTACTTTGGTTCAACAATATACCAATTGGAGGTAACTAGAGGAGATACTTTTCACGTGAATTAGTGGGAGTTATCTGTAGTCAACAATAGTTCGTGATAGAAGCAAAGGCAGTTTTTGCAAATTTGAATAGTCCCAGAGTCTCCCATCTCTTCCATTCATAAGGATCGTGAGTTTTCTCCGCTTCAGATAACCATTGTGAAACTAAATGGGACAAATTATCTTAGATGGTCTCGTTCAGTTTCCCTTCTTGGTGGTGCTCGTGGTCTTATTGGCCATCTTGATGGGACTTCAACAAAACCTTCCACACCTAGTCTGTAACTTTCCAAGTAGTATACAAATGAATGCTTGGTCATGGGTTTTCTCATCAACTCCATTGAATCTAGCATAGCAGAGAGTTATCTCCTTCTTCCTGATGCGGCAACTATTTGGAAAGTTACTAAAAATACATACTCCAGAGTTGGCAATGATGCACAATGCTTTGAAATTAGACAGAAAATCAATCAATTATAGCAGAAGAACCTTCCTCTTTCTCAGTACTATAACACTCTTTGGGGATATTACCATACTTTAGATTTCTATGGGAAGTTTACACCGAAGAATACTGAAGATGCTATTGCCTATTAACAATGGGGAGATAAACAGAGAGTTTATAATTTTTTGGCAGGATTGAATATAGAATTTGATCAATTCGCACAAAGATCCTTTCTAGAGAGCCTTTCCCTTCTTTGGCTCAAGCCTATGCCATGGTAGATATTGAGAACAGTTGAAGGACAGCTATGGTACACACTCAAACATCTGATAAATCTGCATGGTGGTTGGTTATGGCAATAATAATCTAGTTTTGGTAATTTTCGTCCTCCAATAAAGTGCGAGTATTGTGGAAAAGAGCGTCATACAAAGGACAAGTGTTGGAAGTTGCATGGACGTCCAACAAATTCCTGTGGAGGAGGTAGAAATGGAATCTAGGGCAGCAATCAAACATATGCAAATCAAGCCAGTTCTGACACCCTGAATACTCCAACACCTCTTTCCTCAGATGAGCTCTAGCACCTTCGCCAGTTGATGTCCAAACTTGACTCATCTTCTCCAATACCGACTTAATGCGAGTATAGCCTCTGTCATTGTTCCCTCTATTGATCCACAATTCCCGACATGTATTTTTGGTTGTCACAATGTCAATTTGATTTATCCCTCCTGGGTAATCAACTCTGGGGCAACCGACCATGACAGGCTCATCTACTTTGTTTCATACTTATTCATCTGTCCCTATTGCTCAAGATGTTCGAACGGCTGATGGGTCTCTCTCCCCTATCTCTGGGAAAGGATCTATTATTTGTTTGCCTTCTCTTACCTTATCTAATGTCATGCATGTTCCTAAGTTTTTGGCTAATATTTTATCTATAAGTAGCCTTACTCATGATATGAACTGCAAAATAACTTTCTTTCCTTCTCATTGTGTGTTTATGGGGCTTTCAATTGGCAATTGTAGATAGAAAGGGGGGCTCTACTTAATGGATGGGTCCCCATCAGCTCTTTCTACGGTCTCTAGTTCCACCTCTCCTGCACTTTTTACCTTATTACAGTGGCATAGTCGTCACGTTCCTTTACCTATTTTGTCCAAATTATTTCCTGATTTGATTAAAAGAAGTAATTTGAATGATTTTTATTGTGAGGCATGTATTTTGGCCAAACAGACCAGGCATGTTTACTCTATCTCAGATAATCGTAGTAAAATTCCTTTTTCAATCATTTATTATGATGTGTGGGGTCCTTCTCGGACCGTGTCTGTATCTGTTCATAGATGGTTTTTTACCTTTATTGACTATTGTAATAGGACCACATGGGTTTACTTACTTCACCAAAATAGTGATGTTTTCTTGTGCTTTCAAAATTTTCATAATATGATTATGACTCAATTTGGGGCGACATTCAAAATCCTTCATACGGATAACGGAACTAAGTACTTGGGTGGTGCATTTCCTTCCTACTTAGCAAACCATGGCATCATACACCAAACTAGTTGTGTCGACACTCCACCTCAAAATAGGGTTGCCGAACGCAAGAATAGACATCTACTTGAGGTTGCACGTTCCCTCATGTTCTCTATGCATGTGCCTCTTCGGTTTTGGGGTGAAGCCGTTCTTACTGCGGCATATCTAATAACCAAATGCATTCCCGAGTCTTAGACCAACGTTATCCCCTTGAGGTTCTTTTAGGGACAGAAATCTTTACAATCTCACCTAAGGTTTTTGGATGTGTTGCCTTTGTCGAACCACCATGTTCATGGAAGTTAGATCATCATGTGTTAAAGTGCATTTTCTTGGGTTATCCTCCTACACAAAAGGGGTACAAGTGTTATCATCCTAGTTCTCATCGTTTTTCGGCTCTAGGGATGTTGTGTTCCAGGAACAAATTCTTTATTTTTCCCCTACACCTCTTCAAGGGGAGAGTTTTAGTGAAGAGGTTCCAGTGTTGATTCCTCCTTTCGATATTTCTCCTAAGATTCCTGCAAATGATCCTCCTTTGGAAGATGGACTGACCGGACAGAAACAGCTGGTGGATGATATACTTGGGGAGACTAGACCTCTGAAGACCTATAAAAAATAAAAATAAAAAAGCAATAAGTGACCCCTTCTAAACCAAGCCAGTTAAAAGCTTTGGTTACTGGCCCTGAACAATCTGCTCCTCTAGGTGTCTATCTTTGACCCTTCTTCTAATCCTACTTTGAACTTACCAATTGCATTAAGAAAGCAGCCTCGAACATGCACCAAACATCCTATTTCCATTTATGTTTCATATTAGTCTCTATTTCTAGAATTTCAAAGTTTTATTTCCTCTTTGTCCTCTACTTCTATTCCTAACACTTGGCAGGAGGCATTATCTCACTCAAACTGGAAATAAGCTATGGATGAGGAAATGCAAGCTCTAGAAAAAAAACAAAACGTGGGACTTGGTGACTTTCCCCATAGGAAAGCAGACTGTTGGGTGCAAATGGGTGTTTGTAATCAAGTACAAGGTAGATGGGACTGTTGAAAGGTACAAGGCAAGATTGGTGGCCCAAGGTTTCACTCAGACTTATGGCGTTGACTTCCAGGAGACATTTTCCCCCATTGCCAAGATGAACACAGTTCGTACTATTATTTCATGTGCAATTAATAAAGGGTGGAGTTTACAACAATTAGATGTGAAGAATGCCTTTTAGCATGGAGAACTCCAAGAAGAGGTATATATGGATATACCACTTGGGTATTCTACTACAGAGACTAATAGGAAAATGTGCAAGTTAAAGAGGGCTTTATATGGATTGAAGCAATCTCCAAGAGCGTGGTTTGGAAGGTTTCATAAGGCAATGATATCTAATGGCTATAAGCAAAACAATGCAAACCATACTTTGTTTATTTAAAGAGATGGTTGCCACACTACTATACTTTTAGTATATGTGGATGATATTGTGATCACAGGCAGTAGTGAGGATGAGATTTCAGCATTAAAGACTTTTTTGAGAACTGAATTTGAGATCAAATATATGGGAAAACTAAGATATTTCCTAGGTTTAGAGTTGACATATCTTACTAGCGGTGTGTCTCTATCCCAAAGGAAGTATACATTGGATCTTCTTGAGGAAATTGAAATGCTAGGATGTAAACCTACTGAGACTCCTATTGAGCCTAACCTACTTGAAGGCAAAGGAAGGAGAACCAATTGACAAGATAAGGTATAAAAAAAACTAGTGAAAAAGCTGATCTATCTATCTCACACTAGACCTGACATCACATTTGCAGTTAGTCTTGTTAGCCAGTATATGCATGATCCATATTCCTTACATTTGGATGTAATATATCAGATCTTGAGATACTTGAAGACTACTCTAGGAAAAGGAATTTTAATTTCAGCTCATGGACATTTGAAGATTGAGGCATATACATATGCAAACTGGGCAGAATGTTCAGATGATAGGAGGTCTACCTCTAGGTATTGTGTATATGTGGGAGGTAATCTTGTGACTTGGAGAAGCAAGAAACAGGCTGTGGTTGCGCGGTCCAGTGCCGAGGCCAAGTTTAGGGCAATTGCTCAAGGTATTTGTGAGGTACTATGGCTTAAAGGGTTGCTTCAAGAGGTTGGGACAGATTTGGAGGTTCATATACAGTTATACTCAGATAGTAAGTCAGCAATCAGCATAGCTCATAACTGTAACAACCGTATTTCTAACCCGAGATCCATATTGCAGGTCCGAGAACCCGAAGGTCTAGTCGGGTAAAGTTGTGGAGTGTCCAGATTGAAGTCCATGATCCATAGCCTGAACCCATGGACTTGGATCCCCTGTCTGAAGAGCCTGCCTTGCTTGGTAGTTGGTCTTCTAGAAGACAAGTGTTGTTTGGAGATGTCCGGAATGAAGGTAAGATCTCCCCCAATCTCTTCTTTAGCGTTAGGTTGTACTTGAATATCAACCCCCTAGCAAAAGCACCCTTGTATGGCAAATTGCATGGGGGCGGTTGCTAGTGGCGGTCGATCAAACCAAGCGACCGCCTGGAGCGACCGCCCGGTCTGTTTTCGGGGTTTTGTTCTATTTTTCCCCCTGACTTCTATAAAAGGTAACCCTCGCCCAACTCAGGAATATTTTATTTGTGGTTACCGTTTTTGGAGGTTAGACGGCTGCGGAGAAGTGCCGAAAGTGGATCTGAAGTGCTAGCAGTGATCTGGAGATCAGTCCTTCCCTTTTTCTAGTGTTCTGAAGTGAGGTAATGGATTCACCCTTCGTTCTTTATCTCCTTTGTCTTTAATTTCGTGTTAACCCATCCCCTCATCATTGTGGTTACCCTTTTGATTCAATTGTGACTCTCTTTCCAATCTACTTGAGGTGATTCATCCGAAAACGGAACCCTGCTTTCGTGAAAAGGATAATCCAATCAAGGGGAGAGTTCTGGGTAATCCAATGATGGTAATTGTTAGGATTCCTTCACCCTTTGGCTATAGGATTGTTAGATTCGAGATTTAGGTCATGATTACTCGAAATCTGGATTGAAAACGGGTGATCAGAAGCCTGAGTTTTGGATTGAAACTCTCTGTTTTTGGGGCGGTCACTAGTGGCGGTCGCTCAACCTAAGTGACCGGCTGGTAAACAATGACCAAATGACTTTTGGTTTTGATCCACCTTGATTTAATTAACTTATATATTATTGTAACACTATGTTTAGGTATTCTCTGTTTGAAGAGAAAGTCTTGTAATAGTTAACGGATCTCTTTTTACGGATAGTTTACTTATATGCAGGTAAGGACATTCATTCCTATCTTTTGAATAGACTTGAACATGCTAGTCCAGTGTCAGTTAAAATTAGTATTTCTTTATATATGCTGCTGTAGTCATGTCTTATATATTAATCTTGTTATATTATTGCTGTTTGTCTTGTTTACATATATACTTTGTTGATTATGAATGTTAGGTACTGATGATGGTTAGTATATGGTTCTGATGGATGAGGTATTCTTTTGGGATATCTTAGATTGGGATATCAGAAGGCTGTGGAATGGGACACATGCCTGCTAATGTCTCCAGCTCTGTCATGACTATTGGATGACATTATTAGGTAGAGTCTAGAATTGCATGGCTAGGTACCCCACATGCTACTACCCTTTCAGTAGGGGGATTGAAACCGAGTGACCCGTGATGACAGTGATGTGACGTTGGTCCACTGTTAGTCATATAAATGGTAGGGTTGCATATGTTAGGGTTGAGCTCATGGACGTCCAAGGAACGGACCGGGTGTCGTGAGGAGTCATGAGAGCTTCCGCCCCAATAATATGTGGATGACCATAGGGTTAAGGAGTGGAGTCCAACAGCGGTAGCCAGCCCGTGAGGATTCTCATTCATAGGTTGCGAAGGATACCAAACCGAGTTGGTTGGTGCCATAGGGGATGTATCTCGACTTCATGTAGACATGTTACCAGTATGACCTTGCATTGGATTAGAAACCCCGACATGCGCCAGTACTCATTACCAATGGTCGTGGTGAGAGAGTGTTGACTTAACCCCAGCCATGGTTTGAGAGCCAGGTGTGGATTTTCCCTTTTTGCCAGGATCCCTATAGAGGTAACCAGTCCTTGCCGGATCAGTGTGACTAGACTCCCCCAGAGGAGAGTTGGTGTATATCTTAAAGCATGTCAGCTGTTAGAGACTTGCATAGTTAGAAATCATAGTATCATTCATACTTTGCACTCATTCATATCATTTATGCATTTATGAATTGTTGGATAGTTGATGGGATTTGTGATTGTTTCTTACTGAGTTCTCTAGAACTCACTCCTTTATTTTGTATATGTTTATTAGCCTGCATAGAAGAAGGAATTGTACAGGAAGATGGACTGGTTTCCTATGAATGAACCATCCCGTATGAAGAGGATGTGGCACCGTCAGTGGGAAATGGAGATAGCTTGTGCAGGAGCTCCTGCGGGTGCATGGAGTGCGCTTATCGCACCTATTGATGGTCAGAGACGGAAAGTGGTTAGACAGTTCGATCAACGAATGGAGAAGAACTGGAGGACACCCTATCTTGAAATTCATGAAAAACATTATTTAGCCTTAGAAAAGAAAACTGGAAAGAAATTGATATAATTCTTTTGATTGCTTCCGCTGAACTCGTATTCGTTTTATTCATTATTCTTTCATTTATTATTGTTATTGGAGTATTTGGACTCCTGTAATTCTTTAATTCATTTATTGAACATTTATTGCTCTTGATTATCTATATTTGTATTTATTATTGTTGATAGACTAAAACCGTGGATCCCGTGACGGATCACTCCCACGGGTTGTCGAGCGGGTAACCGAGACCGGCGGGTGGGGTGTGACATTAACCCAGTACAACATGATAGGACTAAGAATGTAGAGATTGACAGACATTTCATCAAAGAGAAGGTTGAGGCTGGGCTAATCCATATCACCTTTGTACTTCAAACGAGCAACGGGCTGATGTGCTCATAAAGAGCTTGAGCACGAAGATATTCAATTACATTATGAGCAAGTTAGGCATGATAAATATCTATGCTCAAACTTGAGGGGGAGTGTTGAAAACATGGACTGAGATTTTTTATTTAGAATAGGATTATGTTTCCTAATAAGTCTAGAGTTTTATTTATATTTGTTTTATATTTCCTTTTCCTATTTAGTATATGACTAAACTAGGTTGTAACTATAAATACCCTATTGGGGTCTTGTGAATAATATACTTTAGAGGAGCAATTCCTCACATTACAAAAAAAGATGAGTTAGGATATAGCTTTATACTCTACCCAATAAAATATTTTCGAGATTTAGTGAGGAAAGCGACGGTAATTGGAAAAAAAAATTAATAGGAATGTAAGAAAGAACAAATAAATCAACATATTGGAAGCTATGCATGGATGAGCGAGAGAGAGAGAGAGAGGCACTGTATTTACGTTGTATTACACAACCTACATCCATGGAGATAATGATTTGCTTCCTTGGTTATTTGTGATTGTGATACATCTCATATATATAAGTTATAGTCCTTGTTCATCACAAGTCTAGGATTCTTGCACTCTAATAGAATTTTGTTTACACAAGTAGGATTAGGTACTAGAGTTTTGCATTGGTGGTGTTTCTTGTGTGTTTGGGATAAGGTACGACTCTAAAGATGCTTTGGTTGTCGAGATAATATAGAACTCTAAAGATCCTTGTGTATTTGAGATAATGTAGACTTCTGAAGATCCTTGTGTATTTGGATAATGTGGACTTCTAAAGATCCAACTGTGTTTGAGATAATGTCGACTTCTGAAGATGAGATAATGTAGACTTCAAAAGATCTAGTAGTGTTTTAGATAAGGTAAAACTCTTAATGTTATATTTTGTTGGAGAGAAGGATTATGCCAGGTTGATGTGGCAGCTAAGGCAACCTTGGTTCAGTCAGTGTTGTTTGTGAAGTGCTAGAAATATCCTTAATATGCCCCCTCATACTCTAGGGCAAATATGAGACCTTAAGGTTGGATAGTAAGGGTTGAACCCTTGATGTGAGAGGGGATTTATGAAAATATCAGCAAGTTGTCCTTTAGTAGATAAATATCAAAAGGTCTCCGTTTGCAACTTTATCCCCCAAAAATGAAAGTCAATCTCAATGTCTTTCGTATCGGTGTGGAACACAAGATTGGCAATGAGATACGTGGTCTTGACATTATCACACCAGTGAATTGGAGCTCAAGTTAGACAGATGTATAACTCCCTTAGCACAAATTGAAGCCATGTGATTTCAACAGTTGCATTTGCCAAAGCTCAATATTCATATTTGGTACTAGAGTGAGCAACTATTTCTTGCTTTTGGGAACTCCAGGAGATAAGACCGCAACCTAGAAATATAGCATATCCACCTGTAATTTCGATCATCAAGGTGAACAAACCAGTCAGCATTTTCGAATGCTGACAAAGTGATAGAATTTTAGGGTTTTTGTAGGATTGTTTTTGTACAAATCCCAACATGTCCAAAAAAAATCTTTTAGGCAATAGAAAGGGGTTCAATGTCGTGTAGGTTAGCCCAATAAGGTTCAATTGGACAAATTGTTTAGACAAGGGATTTGGTAAGATATAGGCTTTTGGTCATGGATTAGTTGGATTGTATTTGACACCGGGTTGTCATTTTGGTCTAGATTGTTTTGGGGACCAAAGAAGTCTAGTCGGATCGTTTTGACAGGTGTTGAGCTGGCTCCAGCTACAATATGGGGAGAATGGTTTGTCTAAAGCAACCAATGCTAGTGAATTGTTTGGTTTTGGGGTAGTATATGTGTAATATCCAGCCCTATTCTAACCTTGACCCTGACCCGGATCCACTGTTGTATTCAGGTCCGAGGACCCGAAGCAGTGGAAGAAGAGATTTATGGACCATTCTGATTGATGATCATGATTCGGAGACCGAGCCCATGGACATTGACAATGATACCCCTTGCTTAAATACATTGTCAGTGTTTAAGGAAAGTCTGCGCATCGGAGAAGATTAATATGGTTGATGTACCAAATGACCTCTTGTGCACAATCCGAAGGTATTCCCCGAAACTAGACTTCTTGATTGAATTGTGGAAGAAAACCTCACTCAATTTGACCTTGTATAGCCTTTCAAATCCCTACTTGAAGTTGCTATTCTAAACCTGAGTTTTCTGCTGAAAACATTTTGGTCGATCATTTTGGTCGATACCATCGACCAAGGACCATCGACCAAAATGTCCCAGTCTGCCAAGTTAATGATTCCATGGAATATTCCTTTTCTATTTAATATGACCTCGAGCCTTGAGCCTTTTGCAATCATTTTTCTCACCTGGGAACGTGGGGAGAGCTTCCCAAAGCAGCTCCTTGGTTAGTGTGAAGGGTATCTCATCAAAGACACTTAGTTTATCATTGATTCTTGCCTTCATCTTCTACACTAAGGTATGACTCTTCATTCCACTCTCTACCCTACCATTTTCTACTCTTTTCTATTGTCATCTTGCTGATGGGACATTTGAAATGGTGCTGCAACCTTGCAACCACCACTCCAAGTGCCTACTCATGCTCAATCCATGATTCCCTTAGCCATTCATTGATGCTAATGCTTATATCTCATGCCTAGCATATGTATTCCATGATTTACCTATTAACATCATACCATTTGATATCAAACTGAGCTATAAAGTGTATTATGTTCATGTTTAACATTGCCATATGATTCCAATCGAATTTTTATTAGTCCCTCTAGCTATTGCATGCTATTCCTCATCAATGCAATCAATTCCAACTCATGCCATGATGTTTATCACTTGAACTTGATAGCTCAAATTGGGGCTTTTTAATTAGACCATTGGATTGGGTAAATTCCTTGATTTATAGTGTCATACTACTGTTGTTAAGTATGCCTCCAAGTTTCAGATTGATCCGAACACCGGAAGACCCATTTCGGACCAAAATCCCCAAAATCCTCTATTCTGCCCGAGGATTATTTTGGTCGATCATTTTGGTCCATCGACCAAAACCATCGACCAAAGTTGTTGCTGACAGCAGCCTTGGTCAGTTTTGACTCAAATGACATCCGATCTTCCCGACTTCTTTTCTATCTTATTATTGATGTTTGTTTAGGGCCTTAACACTTCTATTGGACTATTCTTGGTATTCACAATTCATCATCAACTCATCCAAGGTAAGGATGGTTATATCCATAAACATATCAGTCATCAAATATTGAACTATGCTTTGTTCAAAGAATGAAATCCCTAAATTTCTTTCAATCATTATGATACTGATACATGTGTTAGAACAGTAACATTTAAATCTTTATACATTTGTTGTGTTACTCTATCATTTTGATTTGCTTATGTTTATAATGATTCGTTTCAATATCATGATTTGAGTACTATTATGAATATGCATTGGATGCATGAGAAATGATGAGATCTGATGTGTGATTGCTTACGTATGACTTGGGATTGGAGGGTGTCCTACTGACACTTCTGTCCTTGGGCATCGGAGGGAATAGTATGGGATGTTCTCCGATGGTGCCTATCGACACTCTCCCGAGTTATTGGATGACATACATAGGAGTGTCTAGTTGTGTGGCTAGGTTCATCCTTGTCGTGTCAGACCCGAATCGGAAGGGCATTGAGACCGAACAACCCGTGGTAGTGTATGGTTGGATGGGCGCTCTAGGCCGGTAGCCAATCCGGTAGGGGACATAAACCATGCCACGGATACCTGAAAGGGCCATTTATTGGTAGAGTTGCATATGGATAGACTTGGGCTCACGGGCGCTCAAGACCGGTAACCAATCCGTGAGAGGACGTGAGAGCTTCCTGTTTACTATATGTGGATGACCAATAGGGTTGATGAGTACGAAATCCGGGATTTCGCTGACTCTAGTGTGAAGGATACCGGAAAGGATCGCCGGGGCGAGGAATGGACGTATCTGAATCGACTTGACCGATCGAGTAGATGACTTGCATTGGGCTAGGCTTTACTTGTGACATGCGCCAGTACTTGACCAAATGGTGATGTGAGAGAGCGGTGACCGATTCCCCTTACCATGGTTTTTGATGACTTTACCGATCTTCCCCGGGCATTCCCAAGATATGGAAATGGGAGAGTGACTGACGACCCAGAGAAGTACGGTGCTATGACTTAAAGCATGTCTACCTTAGAGACCAGCATTCATAGAGTTAGGCTCATATCTGCATCATATGTTCCATATCACATTACATTATTATATGTTCTGAATGTGTATGATTTCTAATTATGGAATAACTTCCTTGTTGAGTTCTTCGAACTCATTCCTTTTGTGCAAATGTTTTAGATTACATTCCAGGTACCGAAGATTACGATGGCACCTCCTATGAGGCGGACTATGATTCCACATACTACCCTCCGGGTAGTGGCGTCGGTGAGGATTCGTATATTGGAGCCGAGGAGGATTATTATTTGCACCAGGGTTAGCCCCACAGTTGTGCGGGAGCGGCAGCGCTGGGTTTACTTCATCCGTACTGTTGAGGAGACTACCATTAGTATAGAAGAAACCCTAGCATAGTGCCCCATTCCCCTGGTGTATTTGTGGAACCTTAGATTTTGTAATTAACTTGTCTTCGAATTATTCCGGTGATACTTGGATATGTAACTAACTTGATTTAATACTTTTCCGCTGCTCTGAGAGGGTGACTACCATACCTTCTCACCCTTTATGATTTTGATCATACCTTATTTATTATCTATATTCCGCACTCTGATTTAGTTAATCTTGTCTTATTCATGATACTTGATATTAGTTGTTTTTACCATTGATTATTACTGTTCATGATTGTGTTACCGTGTATGTGGGAGGCATGGACCTCAGATCATTGATCCTTGGACTGTGGATCACATCCCGGGTATTCCAAATGGGGTACCGGCTGGGTGGATGTGACAATATGAGGCCGCGGTTTTGATGATTGTTCTGGAAAAGGATTTCTTTGGGGGAACCATGATCAAATTGATGGATTTTGGATTCTGAAGGGATTACTGGTCAAGATACCTAGGTCGGAAGCATCAGTCTCAACAATTTTATATAGATCAGGATTGACTAGGCTAAGACAAGGACTGGTCTTAACCATCTTGTTGATTGTGGTCAATTGACCATGGTTTGGGAGTTTTCTTGAGCCGAGAATAAAGTGGCTCGCAAATTGTTCCAATTTGTGGGATGAAATCCCTAACATAATTGAGGGTTCCTAAGAACCTTTATAATTGAGTTTTGTCTATGATTTGGTTTGGGAATTTGTCAACAAAGGCTAGCGATCTATCTATGGGTATAATGGTCCTTTGGTAGATATTTTGACCTAAAAACTGGATTTTGATTTGGAATAGTTCCATCTTCTTTTGGGAGACAACTAATCCATTGTTTTTCATTATTGGATAGAATTTGTTTAGATGTTTGATATGTTTGTCAATTGATTTGGAGTACACGAGAACATCATCAATGTAAACGATGATGAAATATTGGTATGGATTAAGAATGTTGCTCATAATGTTTTGAAACTCACTTGGAGCATTTTTTTTTTTTTTTTAACTGAAGTGCATTAATTTCCATTCATAATGTCCAAAGGGAACAGTAGAAGCAGTTTTGTACCTATCTTGTTCATGAATTTGAATTTGCAAAAATGCGGACTTCATATCAAATTTTGAAAAGATTATTGCTTTATGGAACTTTGGAGAAGATTTCTTTTATTTGGGATTGGGTATCGAATCCATTCCAGTACTTAGTGATTTGTAATTGATAACTAAAAGTGATGTTCATGTTCAATTTCTACATTTTTGTCGACATAAAATGCTGCACAGCTCTAAGGGGATTTACTAGGACAAATGAGCTTTCTATGTAATAGCTCATCGATTTCTTTTTTGCAAGTTTCTTACAATTCGAAGTCATTTGTATGGCATGACCCTTTGTTGGAATTCTAGTTTCTAAAGATCCTTTAATATATGGTAATGTGACTATGTTATTTACGATGCCAGAAGGCATCAGAAAATTCAGAACATAAGTCTTGTTCAAAAAGATTTTTAAATTTTTTAATTTGTTGATGGGTTATTGGTTGGTTTAAGGCTTTAAGCATTCCTTTTTACGTTTGTAATTGATTTCATTTTGTAGAAATTGGGGGTGTTGTTCTTTGCTTTGGATTTGATTGGTTGTTGAAATTGCTAATTCTTTTAGTTGGTTAATTTCCTCGGTTTAGGGTTTTTCCAGGAATTCAAAGAAAATTTATTTTTTTGTATATTGGTTATGATTCATCCATCGGCAACATTGAAGGGTTTGATCATCTCAAGGAATGATTGTCCTAAGATGACATTTATTACGATGTCTTTAACAATAATAAATACTTGTCTTAGACAGATTTTGTGAAATCCCACATAATCCTAACCTTGCTGCTGTGCCAAATGCAAACCTACCATATACATTGTTTGATTTATTCTTTGTCATATGAGTTGCCTAGTTTCATTTGGTAGAAGTTTACCCCGAAGCTGATATATTCTCTCTACGAATTCTTCTTGTGCCTTCTATTCCCTTTGGTAGGAGGGTGATCTCAAGCCATTCCCATGACCGATCCTTCTATCCTGCTATTCTAGAGTGGACCTCCATACACTCTATAACCTTACGAATTCTCCACATAATGATTTCGAAGAGAAATTAAGTGTGATCTTCATGATTTGTTATTCCTTCTAATTGTTTCAAAACTTCCAGCTTTTCATCTCCTATTCTTCAATCAAAGGTTTGTAATCTCTCTTGTGTTGTATTGATCTACTCTTACTATGTTTTATTCTTTGTGATTGAGACTATGAAGAAGATGCTGCAACCTTGCAATCATCTCTTCTACAATCTTCTTTCATTCTTAAGGTTTTATGATCTTCATATTGATCTTCGTCATGATCCTTGTGAAATCTTCATGAAGCCATAATCATACTTTCGATTTGATTTCAAAGCATCTTAGATTTACTCCTTTGTTTTTATTACAAAAGACTTATTGTTATTTGATTCCCGTAGATTTTGGGAGAAGAAAGTCAAGGTAAATGCAATGTATCTCCATTTCTTTCGAAAGCCTAGTACTCTCCCAATTTCGAGGACGAAATTTCTTTTAAGGGGGGAGGAATGTGAAATCCCCCGGATTTCTACCCCCTTTAACCCGTGGCTTCAAATCAAGAAAATCGGGCCTCGAGTTGATGACAAATGCGAGCCATTCAAGTGGAGCCCGAAGGGTTGGAAATGGAACCAATGTTAGTGGATGACCCTTGTGATGACTCATCAACTCTCCTAAAGTTTAATTGAAGAGAGAAGATTAATCATGATAGTGTAAAAAGGGTGATCTTGGAACGTCCGTAGATCGACGATGGAAAATCCGATTGACGCAAATAAGGTATCAAATCGAAGATCGTCAAAAGACCTTTCCAACAAGCCAAAAATCACCAAAATCGGAGTCCATTTGAGGGGTCAACTTGGGACCGGTTGAACGGCCGATCGACCGCCCCAACCCCCCAGCCATTTTCCAGCTTCGAGGCAGAATCGGGTTTTTCATGTTTAAAACCCTATTTTGAGTTTCTAACCTCTCATACTCGCATTTTATGTTGCTAGTACGAGGCTGAGGCTCAAGGAGGAGGATAAACCAAGGGAGATGAAGGTTTCTAACCATTTGGACGCGTGCTAACACCCGGATCATTGCGAAAACATTAGGAAAGGTAAGAATTATCAAACCCTCTTCTTTAAGCTTAGTTTTTGGAGTAGTTCTTCGCAATAAATGATAGATTTGAGTAGTTATTGCTTGATAGGTGTTTTGAATGCTTGCAAATAGTTTCATTTATGTTTACCTTTGGTTTGTGAGTGATTTTTGCGAGTCGTTGCAAACGATTTTGCATTTTGGCTCTCAGACCCAGTCGAGAGCACTCGCGAGAGCCCAAAATTGGGGCTTTTTGATTGAGATGGAATTAGATCAAATTGAAGGTATACTTAGGACCCTAGTGCTGCCAATTAGAAATTCCCAAAGTTTCGTTTCGATTCGACTTCGAATCGATGGTGAAATTTGATTTTTACCGAAACTAGGTTGAGAAAGGTGGGTTCAAAACTAGTTGGCAGATTAGGCTTTTGTTGGGTGATTTTGAGAACTCTATTAAAACCCAATTGACTTCTAATTTATGTCAATTGATCTTCTTACATGATTAGGTTTATTTTGATTATAATCACCAACTCGTAAGTGTGACTTTGTGGAACTTTGGAGAGCTTATGCTAACTAAAAATGTGAGGAATATACTCAACCTTATCTTGCATGTTTAATTATGTAATTAAATTTCATTATTGATATATTGCCTTGTTTTAATATTTATTATCTTGTGATTTTGTGTGGGACTTTGCACGAATGAAAGGTAAGCAAGTATCTTTGCTTCTATTTTCAATATTCTTTGAAAACAATATGAGAATGTATGAGATGGATGAGATTGAATGGATGGAGTGTTTTCTTTTATTTTTAAAAATCTAAATCATTGATATGAAGATATATGGATGATGTTGAATTAAATTATTCTTTTTATTTTATGTTTCAAACTAGAATTGTGGGTTCGCCCATTACCCTAGTGAACTTACATGAGTATGCATCTAGACTTAAGTACATGAATGCTAAGTGTCTAGAAGTGTTTGGCTAAGTAACCTCATGAGTACTACTACCCTTCCGGCAGGGGTATTGAAGCCGGTTACCCAGTGATGTTAGTGGCTGGGTCCTGAGCGTCAAGCAGGCCCACTATCATCATAGAGAGGTAGGGTTGCATATAATAGATAAGGGCTCCTGGGCGCTCAAGACCGGTGAAATGATCCGTGAGAGGACATGGAGAGCATCCTGTCCATTATATGTGGACGACCACTGGGTTAAGGAATGGAATCCAACAGATGCCTCCCGTTGAGGATTCCATTCATAGGTGGAAAGGTATTGAACCAAAAGGGCACTAGGCATGAGGGGAGATATCCGGACCATATGTAGTACAAGACTGTATGACTTTGCACTGGGCTAAGATTATCCTTGACACGCGCCAATCTCATACCAAACGGTGATGTGAGAGAGTGGTGACCTATACCCCAACCATGGCTTGACAGGACTTTACCCAACAACCGCGGAGAACCCAATAGACGTCTCTTGTTGAGGGAGAGTGACTGAGACCGCCCAAAGGAGATTGGTGTACAAACTTAATGCATGTCTACCATAGAGACTTCATGATAGAGTTAGGAGCATAATATCATAATCATTCATACATCATATCACTATCATTAATTACATTATCGATACTCAAACTATCTGTGTGGTGTGGGATCTTGTGTACGAATGCATGATATGATGTGGAATCTTGTGGACGAATGTATGATAAGATGTTGAGTTGACCTCACTGAGTTCTGTTGAAGTCATTCTTTTTTGTATGTTTGTTTCTATTAGAATATTCTGCAGGTTATGAGAACTCCTTCCAAGTGGAGGATTCGTCGTCGACAGGTTTTCTTGAAGGAGTGACTGAAGAAGATGTAGACTTGCATGGAGCTTCATGCCTGTGGAAAGACTATTTTTATGAGGTTGGATTCCATTAGGGAATCAGTTTAGTTTAATTTCCGCTGCAACAAACTATGTTTCATTCAAACTCTGATGTCCATTTTGATTAACTTTAGATAATGGATGACTGCAACCTTTTGATCAATCAAGTTTGATAACTTTATACTTGAACTTGATTTATTCTTGTCCTTTTAATTATGCTATATCTTGTGTTGTATGGAATTGTCACTGAACCTAGGTCCTGCGGTGTATCACCCCCACGGGTATTCGGGTATGGCCGGATCTGGCTGGGTGCGGTGTGACAGATTTGGCTTTTACAAATGTGAACATTTTTAATTGACTCCCCGTCTTTGCCCATGGGCTCCTAAGAGTTTCTGAGTGGTTTTTTTTTCGTAAAACTGAGTGGAAACAAACAAGGGTGGACCTACTAAGGGGCCGATGCCCCCCGGATTTTTAACTTTTTTTATAATTTCATTAGTTTCTCACTTTTTATATTAATTTTCTTTATTTTTTCAATTTTTTCTCTTCTCACATGTGAAATGTCACTATTTGGCCTCCCTCAATATTGAGAACAATTTTTAAAGAATGGGTATAATTGTCATCCCTAGTTAAAAACTAACTCATCATTCCCTATTTATTCTCCCATTTCTTCCCTCTCACATCTTTTCTTCCTAATTATTCTCTTCTCCTTCTATAAACATTGGGTTAAAGGAAATTTTTGAAAAAAATCTTATTAGAAATTCGAAATGTTATTCTTAATTAGAAACTAACTCCTCAATCCCTATTTATCCTCTCATGTCTCTCATCTCTTCTCTCTCCACTTTTCTTTCTATTTATTCTTCTTTCCTTCCTAAAAGTGTGAGTTAAGGAAAATTTAGAAAAAAAGTCTCCACAATTAGGTACTCTTTTTTTTTTCTCAATTTATTTATTGTTTATATTTTTTTTCTTTTTTTTCTTGTTATTCTTTATTTGATTTTATATTCTTTGTTTCTTTATTTCTTCTGCAATTTTTATATTTGATTTTATATTGTAAATAAAATGTTTATTAGTAAGGTAACTATCTACCATTGATTTGCATCTCTTACCTAAAAAAAATTTGGTTTGCATCTGACTTTTCAAGGTTGGAAGTCATGTGTATTTTTTTGTACTCATACTTTAATTTACCTATATCTTGTGGAGAAAAAAAAGTATCATCATTAATAATTTACCTATTTTTGTCAAATATGTGTGGGCCCCACAAATATATGTAGGCATTTTTCTTAATATAATAAAATAATTCATAGGTGGGCCCCCAATGGGTCTTATAAGGGCCCACAAAATATGTGTGGCAAAAAAGCATTTGTACTTCCCCAATCTAGCCTTCCATTCTTCGCCCCCCCCCCCCATATTCAATCCTGGGTCCGTCCCTGAAAACAAAACCTTCCTTGATACAATTGAAGGCTGCTCCACTATCAGTTAATGTAATTGGTGTAATTTTGAAAGATTGGTTGATTACTAGATTGATTTTTACATGCCACTGCTAACAGTGTATTTTGTTGATTAATTGGACAAAGTCCAAATTATTGGTGAAAAGATTGTTAAACTGTTCAGTGGAACTACCACCCTGGTTGGATATACTGGGGATTTGTTTTTTGAGATGGATTAATTCTTGTTTAATTTGCTTAACTTTTCTTTGGAGGTTGCAGGTCGTGGTTTCCAATTTTTGGATCTTTGAATCTTGGGTTGAGAATTGAGAGGTTTAGAAGTGGTTGGTTTAAACTATTATAAATATTATTAAAATCATAATTGGTTCATTTGGTTGGAATTGATTTGGGAATCAAAGATTTCTTTGCTTCTTCAAGTTATTGTTTTTTAAGATGTGGGTCTTCGATTCGATTCACAAAATCTAGAAAGATACTCGGAATAGTTTCCTTCGGATCATGTTAATGTTATTTGTTTGGGCATTCGTACTTCCCGAATTTTCACAAAGACATGCGAATAAGACGAATTTTTTATTTTTGTTTGGTGCCGTATTTTATAGTATTTATTTTTCTTATTAAATTTGTGGGTGATGCGTCCAAAATCTGCTCAGCCCTTGGATCTCCACGTAATGTCCTGCAAAACAAAAGCGTCAGATGTGGCCCGACCGCTGGGGTCGGGAGTCCACCTCCGAAGGCTAAGTCAGTTGATGAACTTAATCACAAACGGCTCTGCTAGAAGTACAGAGCTAATGAATGAAGAAACGGGAAAGGTGATCTAGATAGCAGGACGCTGATAGTTGAGGTCTATCAGTATGTATCTGAACCTGAGTTTCAGATAGTATTCTCCTTGATCAATTGATCCGTCCCTCACCATGTATAGTAGTGAGGTTTATATAGAGTGTACCTTCGAATCTCCTTCGTTGGATGCACTCGAGCCTTCTTCGGGTAGTCGTTGGATCTCATCAATAAGACTCGTTGAGCGATAGACTTCTACTAGTTTGGGCTAGTAGAGGACTCCTGAGATAACCGTTAGGTTATGCGATAGTTATCCCTTTGATGATGATTATCCGCAGCCGTCAGTTTGAGTCTGCTGTCATCAGGGTGATTACCCTAATCCATAAGTAAGATTAGGGCACGCTTGCAGCAGAATAATCTTTCTTCTTCAGCAAGCCATCTTCCGGATCCCGTTCGCTCGGGAGCGATTCGGTTTTTCTCCGTCTCGACCGGGGTCGAGGGTCGGACCAGGTGTGAAACCGGTCTGATCATAAACTCTCCATATCACGAGCCCCCGAGACCAAGCGTTCGGTTGATCCCGAGGGTTTGGTTTTTAACTGGGTTCGTCGTCGAGTGATGATCTTTGCGTGCTTCATTAAATGTCATATCACATTTAATGCGGTGGTCACTTTTCCTCAAGCGTTGTGAGTGTAAGGCCACATGTCTCCGTTGCAGTTGATCTGTCGTGGCTCACGTCATCCAAGCGACGGTTTCCGAACGCCTATTTCGGATTCGTGAGTTCAAACTTTCAAAACGTCTTTCAATCTTGATCGTCAATTTTGAATCAATCTCGATCGTTCAGATTCCCGAACACTCGTGCGGGAGTTTTAAAAGCGGTTCGTTGTCTTCGTAGGTTTCATTCTTCCGTCCGGAATTTGAACCTTTGTCGTCGCTTCGCGCCTTCCCGCTCTCAAGCTTCCGTCTCACCTGAATCGGTAAGTTTACCGATCTTTTCTTTTTGTAGTTTACTTGAAACGAGTAATGGCGGACGATAGGGCTTCTTTAGTACCCCATGCTGGTGATAGCGATGATGCTTTTGCTTCTCCCCCCCTGAACAGTCGGATAGTGATAACAAAACCCTAACCGTCCTCTGGCAGGAGTTCGCTGAAGTTTCTCAAAAAGGTTTTGAAAGAAAAACCGAAACTTCTCCTATCCTTGTCGAGTCTGGATCTTCCAAGATCGTTGATTCCTCTAGGCAACCTCAAACCTCCGGGTCCAATAGTGGGCGTGGCTCTGTTCCCTCCATTTATAATGGAGAAACTCTTCTTTCCGCTGTCCAAGATTTTGACCTTCCTTCCTCATATCAGGTTAGGGCTCCCCACCTTGATGAGAGGGTTGATTCATCCCTTCCGGGTGAATTTTCTCTGTATATAGCTGGAAAGCGGGGTTCACTTTCCCTTTTTTAATCCTTTATTTTCCACAGTTTTGAATCACTGGAACATTTGTCCCGGAATGCTCCTCCCCAATAGCTGGCGTCTCATCGTCGTCTTCTTGGGTTTGTGTTTTGAGCTTGGCATCACGCCATCTCTTTCTCTTTTTGTACATTTTCATGTTCTTTCTATCTCCCATCCTCCCGGATGGGTCTTTCTTTCCAAACGCAATAGGGCTGAACTTGATTGGAGGGGCAACATCCTCGCCAAAGGAACTTGCCCTTCTAACCACAAAAGATGGCGCGAACGATATTTTTTCTGTCGAGCGCCTCCATCAGATCTTAACTTCCCGACCACCTGGAGGAGGTTTACTTCTTCGTCCGAAAGTAACGGGGGCCTTCCCTTATCCAAAGAAGACGAGGCGGCCATCAGGAAGATCAAATCCATTCCGTGGTATCAAGAGATACATGGATATGAAATGGAGTATAACTCCATCCTTCAGTACTGGGGCTTGGCTCATTGTGACCTCCTTTGATTTCTTATGACTTCATAATTTCTTATGACTTCTTCTGATATCTTCTGTCTTCCCAGGAATGCTTTGTTGAGCTTTTATCAACACATGGAAGCTTTGAGCCGTGTTGGTCGCACCAGCTCCTTGCTGCAAACTTGTGAAGAGAAATTGGCCAAGGCCAATTCTGAAATAGACCAGCTGACTGCAGCTACTGTAGAGTTGCAGAAAAAGCATGAGGAAGAAGTGACCTCCCTCAAGGAAGCCCTTGAAGCTTCAAGAATTCGTGTCTCTGCTGCCGAGCGCGAGGCCAGGAAGCAAAAGGCAGCTGCCACGTTGTTTGGTGACAGCCTTGAAAATAAGAGTAGGGATCTCGAAGAACATCTGAAGTTGGCAATCCCTAGCAAGCCTGAGCATATCAAGCCAAACCTTCGGAAGGAGTGCATCCGGAAATACCTGAACAGCGTACCTTTCTCCGAATTGCTAGGTTTCTACAACATTCAGGCTTATCGCATGGGGGCGTAACGACGTTTGGGAGCAAATCCTTGGAACGATCCCTGACTTCGACACTGCTCCTTTTCGTGAGGTATGCCACCCAGAGGTCTTCGGGAAAGTTGGTATGGATCTCCTAGACTGGGCCCAGGGAGTAGATGATCCTTTTCCAGCTGACCCTCAATATGAGGCATATCTAGATGACGATCCAGCACTTCCAGAGGAGAAATCACAAGCCGAGTCTCAAGTTGTTGCTGTAGAGGATTCAGCCGATGACATTCTTGAGGAAGGCTCTTCTCAGGATCCTGAGAAAAGTCATCCCGACCAGGGTCCTTCGGGCAACAATGAAGAAAAGGCTTAGGGCGTTGTCCTTTTGTAAAGATGTACCCTCATTTTAATGAATAGACATTTCTTTACTCATATTGGTCTCAAAATTTCCCCATCTCTTGCCGAAGTATTGCCTTGAATATCAAAGTATTAATGATAAAACTTATCACTTAACTCTTCAGTCCTCGCCGAATAATGATCTTGTAGAAATATTGTGAAGATGCGTTTCGGGAAGATGCGTTAATCTTCCCCACTACTTCATTTATTGCAAAGTCCGCACGTTTCCCTTCTGCGAAGTTCAAATGTTTTCCTCGCTTTTGTGTGTACCATTCATCTGTTTCCAATGAATCGGAAATACCTCCATTATTTTAATGGCAGTGCGACGATTGGAGGTTTCTCTGCACCAGGTGCTCGCTTCCACATGTTCCCATGTGGCATCCCTTCGACCGTTGATCTTGCTTTTTACGGATTTCGAAGCGTCGTTTCGATCTGGGTCGTCGGTTGTCCTTAGCCTTCAACCATCGTCTTATACCTGAGGCTATTTAAAGCCTTCGTGGGTACCCTCCATCTATCCTGACTTCTGCAAGATAGATTTGCTAATGTGCCAAAGCAACCTTTCGTCCTTCGGCCTGCCTCCGTATTCCTCGTACTTCGACGACAGCTCTATCCATTTCTGAACAAGTGAGTTTTAGATTTCTCATCTCCTTCCCCTTTTCCCCCCAATAGTAAACTGCACAATAGTTATACTTGGGGTTTAGTTTTTTGGTCGGTCGATCTTTGTAGAAAACTAGGGTTTCCCCATTGTTCTTGTCGTTGTTTATTTCCGTATCGATACGGCTGTTTGTTTTTTGTATAGTGGCTCCCAAGATCAACCCAGACTTTATCAGAGCAAAATCTCGCAAGAATAGCGTTCCGTCGGTGATTGGGGCCAGTTCGGTTGTTTCAGCTAGTGAATCCTCCAAGCGTAAGGCGTATCGCTGGCGATGAATCTTCAAGTCGATTCCTGCAGCTTCGTTGATGCCGTCCCTGCGCCTCCTTTGCCCGAAGTGACCGCTCGTCTTTCCCAGGAAGATCTTGATCACTCCGTTGCCGATGGTCCCGGCGGCACTCCTGCTGGTGAGCCTGTTGGTGAGCCTGTCGGTGCACCCCCAAAGGAGACTCTTCGGGCATCTGAGGCAACTATGTTGACGTCTGATGAAGGTGTGGCCCCAGCAGGTGCTGCTCCTATTTCTAACTCCAATGCTTGTTTGGCATCCTCCTCCTCTCCTTCTGAGTTGGAGGATTTTGCTACCAGGAAGCGTCGTCGGACGACAAGTGATGAAGCTCATCCTTCTCTTGGTGTAGTTCGTCCTTCTCTTGATGTAGCTCATCCTTCTCATCCTTCGCCTGAATTAGTGTCAAACGAGTTTGACGAGGCGTTGGAATGGTGTCTTGCTGCTCGAATGACTTCGAGAGCGCAGTTCTTTCCAAACTTCCAGATGAAGTCTTTATGAAGTCACTGGTGATGTAAGTCTTTCTTCATTTTCCTCTGATTTTGAAAAATTACTTTTCTGCTCCTTGCTAACTCGAAAGTTGTTTGCAGGAGTCTTCTTTAGTAACTTCCACAACCAAGTGGAAGCAATTACTAGACTCAGTAGGTTGAGCAATAAAGTTTCTAGGCTTCAGGGAATCTCTGAAGCTAAAGATGTTGAGATTGCTCGCCTTCGGAATCTAGCTTGGGAGGTGGCAGGACAAAAGAATTCGATGATTGGTCGTCTTCGGTCAGATTTGGATGATGCCAGGGAGAAGATCCGGCGACTGGAACGGACAGTTGGAAAGTCAAGAGCTAAAGGATCTGAAACGTTACCCGAAAGGCAAGCCGTCGTTCCTTTGCCCGAATCCCTTCCAACTGATGTTCGCAGAGCCTATGTCTTCAAGTATTTACACAGTAAGCCTTTTGTTGATATGTTGAATGCTTACAACTTGCAGCGCGTCGGGATGGTGAGAACGAAGTATGGGAATCAATACTAAGGAAAGATCCTCATTTTGATACGACTCCCTACTGTCTTGTTTGCCATCCCGAAGTATTTACCAACACTGGGTATTCCTCCTCCCGACTGGACCAAGGATAAGATTGATCCTCCACCTTCCGATCCAGATATTATGCAATATTTGGAAGATTCTCCTGTTTATTCTCCGCTGGAAGAAGTCAATTATGACGAGCTTGTGCCGAATGCGAGTTTGGTCGAGGACCATTCTTCTCCTGGACAAGCTGGGCAAAGAGTATGAAATTGCAGAGGATTTTCTGAATATTGGAATATTTTTGTAATCCTCATTTCTTCTCTTCTTTTCCTTGACTCCTCTCAATGGTTGACTCATTTGTTTGTTCTAGCAAAGTCGCATCGATCTTGTATAACTTGTTAACAGTCACCTGTAATGACCTTCTTCTTTGATCAGAGATTGTATCCAGCTCTTGTAATTGTTTTGATACTGGCCTCTTTGGATCTTCTGAAGAAATAAGAAATTACTTTATCTTGAACTTTGCTAGCCACTTGAATCGTCGTTGTATTAGGTCTTAGTTGTCTGAAACAATGCCTACACTTAAGGATTTCCGGAGAAATACAATAAGTCTGAGAAGGAACTCACTCGGGTTTTAAACCGATGCCTTATACTTAAGGATTTCCGGAGAAATACAATAAGTCTGAGAAGGAACTCACTCGGGTTTTAAACCGATGCCTCGACTTAAGAAAGTTCGAAAGATTTTCCATAAGTGTTGAAGTGTTGAAGGACCCACACGAATTTTCATCCGATGCCTTATAGTTGGATCTTGTTCTTGAATGTGTTCTTGAATGTGGTGTATGATGCCCCCCAATCAAAAGATAGTTTGTTGAAAACCAAAAATTGCATTGATTGAGTTGAAAATGATTACATCGCGAACAAAATTGAAATCATCTTCAAGGATAAAACTTTTTGAGATGCCTAGCATTCCACGAACGATCCAATTCTTTCTGGGAATCAATGTTCTTCAGCTTGTAAGCTCCTGAACCGACCGGTTTCACAACCATATAAGGTCCTTCCCATGAAGGGTCCAACTTTCTTTGGTGACGCGGGTCGGAAGCTAGGGTGTTTCTTAACACCAAATCTCCGGCTAAGTACCGACGATTCTTCACTCGAGTATTATAATGAGACGCTATCCTTCTTTGATAATGTTGAGTTCGTGCTATTGCCTTTGCTCGAACTTCCTCCAACAAATCAAGACTATCAAGCAGTCCTTGTTCATTTGCTTTTTCCTCGAACGCACGATTCCTTAACGTCCCTGCCATTATCTCCACTGGTGCCAATGCTTCGGATCCATATGCCAACTTGAATGGAGTTTCTCCCCGTAGGTGTTCGAACCGTAGTTCTATAAGCCCACAAGACATTATATAGTTCTTCGACCCAAGAAGCTTTGTCAGCTTCGAGTCTTCTCTTTATTCCTTCCAGTAGCGTTCGGTTAGTAACCTCTACCTGGCCATTGCTTTGGGGTTATGCCACTGAGGACATACGATGCTCGATCATATATGTTCCACAGAATTGCTCAAATTGTGGACGATCGGCGAGTACCATGGTCAGTGACAATTATCTTTGGAATCCCAAAGCGATATATGATTGATTCAAGCACAAATTTCTCCACTTTTTCTCAAGAATTGTCGCCGAGTAATCGGCTTCTACCCATTTCGTGAAGTAATCAATTGCTACTATCGGATATTCTCGTCCGCCCGATGCCTTGGTGAATTTGCCCATGATATCAATTCCCCACATTGCAAAGGGAATGGGATTTAGAATTGAAGTCATAATCTCCGCCGGGCGCTTCGACATCTTGTAGCATGAATTTGACAGTTACTACATCGACGAACGTAGTCCATAGCAGCTTCTTGGATCTTAGGCCAATATAACCCCAATCTTAGAATTTTGTGGGCCAGGGCTCTGCCACCCATGTGAGCGCCACAAATTCCTTCATGAACCTCAGCCAAAGCTGAGTTTGCTCCTTCGGGGCCTATACATCTCATAAGGGGTCCAGCATAAGATCTTTTATATAGTCTCCCATTCCGAATGACAAATCTAGTTGATCGAATCTTTATCAACCTTGCTTCTACTTGGATCCTCGGGTAACTTGTCATCTCTTAGATATTCAATTATTGGATCCATCCAAAGAACGTTCGCTTCAATATAAGAAATTTCTTTCTCATGATAACTTGAAAAAGTTACCTCTTCAATATAGACCGAAGGGTCTAGATTCTTCTCCTTGGCATTGGCTAGTCGGGATAGCTCATCTGCCACTGAATTTTCATTCCTCGAAATCCGAGATATCTTCAAATTCCGAAATTGGTTCCGAAATGCCCGCACTATCTCCCGATATTTTTGCAAGCGTGGTTCTTTAATGCCGTACTCCCCCTGGACTTGGTTGACTATAAGTCGAGAGTCACTATAAATAGTAACATCTGCAATAGCTAATGCCTTTGACAACCGAAGTCCTGCTATTAGGGCCTCGTACTCCGCTTCGTTATTACTCGCATCAAATGCGAATCTCAAAGCATATCGAATAATGAATCTGCCGGACTTTTTAATAGAATTCCAGCGCTGCTCCATCTTTATTACTCGAACCATCGACATATACCTCCCAAGTGGTTGGTATAATGGGATCTTCAATGGTGGGTTCCACTGGTGCAGTAGTTTCTACTACAAAGTCAGCTAATGCTTGAGCCTTGATTGCAGTCCTAGGCTTAAAGCTCACTTGGAACTCACTTAGCTCAACCGACCAGGATACCATCCTTCCAGACAAATCAGGTTTGTTAAGAACTTTACTAAGAGGAAAAGTTGTAAATACCTCAATTGGATGAGCTCGAAAATATGGCCTTAGCTTCCTGGCGGCCATCATGAGAGCCGAGCACGCTTCTCAATCTGCGAATATCTCGTCTCCGCATCCAAAGAACACGTGGCTTACATAGTAATCGGCCACTGTTTCTTATCTTTCTCCCGAACAAGTACTGCACTGACCGCGGAAAGGGATGTCGCTAGATATAGCTGTAATATTTCCCCCTTCTCTGGCCTGGACAAGATCGGTGGTTGTCCAAGTGCTTCTTTTAATTCCTCGAAAGCTTTCTGGCACTCTTCAGTCCACTTTGCTTCCTTACTGCCTTTCAGGTCTTTAAGTGCCTTGAAGAAAGGCAAACATTTCTCTCCGGACTTGGAGATAAATCGATTTAAGGCAAAGAACTCTCCCTGTCAAACATTGTACATCCCGAACGGTTTTGGGAGCCTCCATATCAATCGAGCTTGTATTTTGGCTGGATTTGCCTCAATTCCCCTCTGTGATACCATGAAACCCAAGAATTTGCCCGAGGAGACTCCAAAGGCACATTTTTCGGGGTTCAACTTCATTTGATGTTTCCTTAGTACTGAGAAAACCTCAATCAGATCTGCAATGTGATTTGCTTTTGTAAAGCTTTTCACCAGCATGTCGTCAACATATGCTTCAACGTTCTTTCCTATCAGCTCTTTGAAAATCTTGTTGACGGCCCTCTGATATGTTGCTCCTGCATTTTTCAGGCCAAAAGGCATGACCTTGTAATAATAGCTTTCACGATCAATCATAAAAGCCGTATATTTCTCATCTTCCTTATTCATAAGGATCTGATTATACCCCGAGTAGGCATCCATGAAACTTAAAGTTTCATACCCTGCAGAGAGCATCTATCAAGAGGTCAATCCGAGGCAACGGGTAACAATCTTTTGGGCAAGCTTTGTTTAGATCCGTGTAGTCTGTACACATCCTCCACTTCCCATTCGCCTTTTTCACCATCACCACGTTGGCCAACCAAGTTGGGCACTCGATTGGTTATATGAAACCAGAATTCTTAAGTTTTTCAACTTCATTCCGAACGGCTTCATACTTTTCAATAAAGAAATTTCTTCTTTTCTGTATCACTGGTTTCGCCTTAGGGTCTATCCAGAGTTTGTGCTCTGCAATGGCCCGATCGATCCCAGGCATGTCCTCAGCAGACCACGCGAATACATCTTTATTCTGTTGAAGAAATAACTTCAATTCATCTTTAAACTCTTCCAGCTGTTCAGACCCGACATAAGTAATCTTTTTCGCATCCTCGGTACACAGCTGGATTTGCTCTAGTTTCTCCACTGGTTCGGGCCTTTACATCTCTGTCTCTTCCCGATCATCTCGAATTTCTATGGGGAGGGCAGTAACCTTCTTCGGACCCTCCTTGTCTTTTAAATAGGCAACATAACACTGCCGAGAGATCTTCTGGTCAGAGGAGACTTGACCGATTCCCATATCAGTCGGGAATTTTATCTTCAGGTGCTTTGTCGAAACAATAGCACCTATCTTGGATAAAGATGGTCGCCCAAGAATCATATTATAAGCTGGTAGTTCTCGAACCACCAGAAAGTTGATTCGGACAGTTGTTTCTTTGGGAAAACTTCCAATGGAAAGATCCAACTGAACCGATCCTTCCGCCACTGCAGATGACCCTACAAAGCCATATAGGTGTGTTGATGAAGGTTTCATCAAATCTTGATCCACCTTCAATTTTTGATACACTTCGTAAGAAATTAGGTCAGCTGCAGACCCTGTATCAATCAATACTCTATGCACTTCCCGCCGTGCAATCTCTACCTTGATGACTATAGCATCATCGTGAGGTAAACAAACATCTCTCTCGTCTTCTTCGCTAAAGGTGATAGAATCTTCACCATTCAGCTTCTTCCGCTTCTGCGCCTCTCCGGCTCCAACAAATTTGGATTTGGTTTTTAAAACTCCGGAATGATTCAAGCTCTGGACCCCCGAAGATGGTAAGGATCGGTGACCGAGTAGCAGCTTCAATCACCTCCTTGCCTTTTTTGGACTTCGGGGCCTCCCTTGATCGTTCTGAACTGACCGAACAATTCCTTTTAGGGGCAGCCGCACGTGGCCCACGTGGCTCCTCCCTTCTCCTCGCTAACAAACCGGACAGATGTCCCCGAGATATCAATCTCTCAATATCTCGCCTTCGTATGACGACAGTCATTAGTGTAATGACCATAGTCCTTGTGGAATCGGCAATACTTTTCCCGATCCCGCTGCTCTCCGGGTTTCAAAAGAATTTTAGGCGGCCACTTCAAAATATTTTTTCTTTTGAGGATATTCAGAATATCGGCCCGAGGAGCATTCAATGGAGTGTACTCACTTCTGCCGGGGGATCTTTGGCGCCAAGGTTGGGATCTTCCAACCCGATCACGAACATTCTTCCTTGGCTTCTCGCTCAGGAGCCTTTTGTTCCTTATTGGAGACTTTATTATCTCCTTGGCGGCATCTAGAATCTCCATGACTTCAGCCTGCTTCTGGCATCTCTGTACCAACTTAGCATAAGTCGTGGGTATATCATGTAGTAATAACTCCAGGAGTTTCCGATTTGTGAGTCCTGTGAATAGAGCGGTTCCGGCTACTGTTCATCCAAGTTTTCTATCTCCATCGTCACCTTGTTGAATCTTTTCGTAAACTCTCCGATCGATTCGTCCTTTCCCTCGTCCGACAAGAAACAAGGTTTCTTCCATTTTCTTGACTCGTATCCCACTCCGGAATCGCCCTATGAATTGGCGTGCCAATTCGTCAAAGTTTACGATCCTTCCGAGGGGAGGTTAGAAAACCACTTTTGTGCCGCTCTAGTTAGAGATGATCCGAAACCCCGCATAAAATTTCATCGAATTACCCGAAACTGCCATGGTCTATTGGTAATAGCCAATGTGAGCTATTGGATCTCCGGAGCCATCGAATGTTGAGAAGGTAGGCAAACGGAAGTTATGGGGAAACCGATATCCCGCGATTGGCTCAGCAAAAGGAGTCTTCCGAATGACCGAGTATATATCCTCGCTATTCTTCCCTTAGCCAATTGCCCTAACTTCTCATTGATGTTGGCCAATTCTTGACCAATCGGGTCGGGTGATCTTCAAGAATACGATCACGACCTCGATTAACACGATCATCACGTGCTACTCGATCATCACGAACAGCTCGTCCTTCACGAACGTTTCTATCGTCACGAATCGCTCGATCATCACGAACGGTTCTTCGACAATGGGTGAGTGAGTTCTTACCCTGAATCCAACCTTGTATTTGAATCAGTTGTACTCTCTTGCGGTCTATCGAACCGATTGCCTCGCCTTAGTTGATCATCAATCCTCCGAAGTCCTCGATCTCCTTCACGAAAATTCTGATCAACATTCCGGTCTTCAGCCATTCTTTGGTCACGTGGCAATGCACGTCTCCCCGAATTGTGTTGATCAGGTTCTTGTGGCAAAACCACTCGTCGAGTGAGCAAGCGGAGTGCTTGGCTCACCTCCAAGAGTTGAATCTTTAACTGATCCAATTGATCTTGGATTGTATCAGGAGGATTACGTCCTCCCTGACCCTTATCCACTTCGATAGGATTTTGGCTTTCCTAGGGAATATCTGGATTATTCACCCCAGGTATCTGAACACCGGAATTGCGTTGTGCAGCGGCTGCTGATCTAGTCACCATGGCTTTTTTAAGTCTTTCCCACAGACGGCGCCAAATGATGCGTCCAAAATCTGCTCAGCCCTTGGATCTCCACGTAATGTCCTGCAAAACAAAAGCGTCAGATGTGGCCCGACCGCTGGGGTCGGGAGTCCACCTCCGAAGGCTAAGTCAGTTGATGAACTTAATCACAAACGGCTCTGCTAGAAGTACAGAGCTAATGAATGAAGAAACGGGAAAGGTGATCTAGATAGCAGGACGCTGATAGTTGAGGTCTATCAGTATGTATCTGAACCTGAGTTTCAGATAGTATTCTCCTTGATCAATTGATCCGTCCCTCACCATGTATAGTAGTGAGGTTTATATAGAGTGTACCTTCGAATCTCCTTCGTTGGATGCACTCGAGCCTTCTTCGGGTAGTCGTTGGATCTCATCAATAAGACTCGTTGAGCGATAGACTTCTACTAGTTTGGGCTAGTAGAGGACTCCTGAGATAACCGTTAGGTTATGCGATAGTTATCCCTTTGATGATGATTATCCACAGCCGTCAGTTTGAGTCTGCTGTCATCAGGGTGATTACCCTAATCCATAAGTAAGATTAGGGCACGCTTGCAGCAGAATAATCTTTCTTCTTCAAAGAAGCCATCTTCTGGATCCGGTTCGCTCGGGAGCGATTCGGTTTTCTCCGTCTCGACCGGGGTCGAGGGTCGGACCAGGTGTGAACCCGGTCTGATCATAAACTCTCCATATCAGTGGGATTCATAACAGGGTTCGAGCTTTTTGTCTCGATCTCTATACGTATCTTTATACCTATTGATTTTTATTTGATTGGGGCCGATCCAAATTGTTTGTAGAATCCTCCTAATTCTTTCCTATAGACATCGGATTCGTTGTGGATTTGCTTGTGTAATCCCACATCTACCCGCAAGGGCATCCTCGTCTATAATAATTATGAGATTACCGCATGTGAAATTGGAATATGGGATTTCTCCATTGTTATTTTTCTTCAACCCTAGTTATTTTTTTCCAGCAAACATGGTAGGTAATCTTGTTGGGAATATTTCTTTCCAAAATGATGAGTTCGCATCATCTCTAGTTAGAACTAGGAAATGAAAGTGTCTTTATACCATTTGGATTGGTGAAGACCCTTACATTTTAGATTTGATAATTATTCAGAAGATCAATCTTTTATCCTAGATGGATCTTCAACGAAGTGTATTGTGATGATGTAAATCTGGGTATTTATAGCATCGAAAATTGTTTGATTATTATGAATTGGTTCACCATTTTCATTAATTTGAATAGTATTTAAAATGCTTAAATGTTGGCCAAGAGTAAGAATATGATCCCACCATCCTTTTAATTGACTAGTGAACCCTGCTGCAAGAAACGTGGCAACTAATTGGTCATTTGTCTCCCGTAGCCTAAGCATTGGCTACCATTGTCTTTCTTGGAGTTTAGTGGTTATTTGGTGATCGGTCAAACCATCTATGTTTCATTCATAGATGATGTCGGATTGGTATTGGGGCTTGGGCCTTACTTTTGTTTGATAAACAGTTCAAGATATGTAGGCCTTTGTTAGTAATGGGGTAATTGATTGGTATTGTTGTCATTGTCTCTACGGGCCAATAACAGGGAAATGTTCAATCCGATTACATAGAGCAGTCCTTCGCAACTGATTTGACACTCAGAGAGTCCTTAGGCCCCAGCCTTGGCTAAAAGTTGAAGCTACCTCTTCGAATCAGGGACGTTGGTCGTGGAATACCACTTCTAAATAGTTAGGCGAGTAGTCCTTTCTTGATCAGGAAATCACCCACAACCTAAACGAGGACTGATACTCACATCTGCCTCAACACAAGGTGTTATTCCAACGATCTGCCAATCTTTTAAAAAAAAAAAAAAAAAGGAAGGAAGAAAACAAGAATATAAAATCCAAAAGCATATAAATAGAAACATCAAATAAAACAGGCAACGAAGCCAACCATCAAGATATAGAAACAGAAGAATTTAATAGGATTACGAACAGAATATGCAGGTTGGGTGTGCAGGATCTCTTTGGTGATTAACAGAACTAAGATTTGCCTGAAAAGTGTGGGAGTCTAAGACTCAAATGGAATTGTTGAACAAAATGGAGAATAGGAGGCAAGACAACCATATGCAAAATGCAAAAAAATAATTAAAAGGTGGCAGAGCCGACCAAATTGTTCATATATGTGGGGAATTGTTCAAAATGGTACAGGAATGTAACCGAAGCTGGTCCCAGATTTGTCCAGAAGTTTGGCATCATACAGAACTAAAACATCATATATGATTGGAGAAAAATGTAAATAAGATATGAGTGGTTTTGTTATTATTGTTTAGTAATCCACTTATCTGCATAAATAAGTAGAGTAATCTTCCTGTAAAAGATTAATTAGATATATAGCCACATACTAGACACAAATCCAATTTACAGAATAGGATCAAGAGTGAAGTAGAAAATAATTAACCGCAGATCTAAAGGAAGAAAAGCCTCAGATCTAGCAAGATCAAAGCTAAAGTTCAAAATTACAGAAAAAAACATCGTAGATCTAGAAAACGAAGAATGCAGACTGATGCAACAACACATCTGAAGAACGAAATCTGAGGAAAGACAGATCCAAGAAAAATAGTAGTAATAACCCACGTTCAAAATGTCAGCCAAAAATTGCATGTCAGTGGCTGGCGACACCACCGACATAGCGACATTTTTCCGATATTTCGGCGACTTTTGGCAGTGGAACTCCATAAAATCGCCGGGAATCTTGCTGCTAGCCTGCTGCTTCACCTGAAACTAGAGAGAGAGAGATTGGCGGAGGAACTTCAACAAATCGCTGGAAATCTTGTTGCTAGCCTGCTGCTTCACCTGAAACTAGAGAGACAGAGAGAGAGAGACCGAAGAAAGAGGTTGCAGATGTACTTGCAAACCCGCGATGCTAGAGAAGAGCTGCAGTGGTGAGGACCGTGAGGTGATTCCATCATCGAAATCTGAGAAGGTGAAGAGCCGGCAGCAAAGTTTCAATTTTTGCCGATATTTCGCCGGATCAGCAATTTTCTGGCGACTTTTGGTTGTTGTCATTTCGATGCTTGGTTTCTGTCGCCCTTGAGCAACATGCAGACTTTTTGCCGAAACTTCGCGATATTTCGGTGACATAATGTACCTTGGTAATAACTGTGAGTGTGGGAATTCAAGAAGCATGAGTAGAGAAAGGTGGGGAGGGTTGCGGAGGAGAGTGAGGTGCAGAAGAGAAGACTTCATATATAGCAAGGGACCTAGTGAAACTGGACGACAAGGAAACCACCACAAAGCTGCTAATTCACCATGATTTGATTTTCGATGCTAATTCATTTTGGGTGAAAAAACCCCCAAAAAATGTGCTAATTCGCCAAAACCACCAAATGCTGGTAATGGTTCATCTTTTTTCTGTCAAAGAAAAGAAAAGCAGACAGAGAGAGACGGGCGAGGTCCATGTTCAGACAATTATTGGATCATGTGATCGTTTTGATGCCCACAATTACTATCTTTTACTTTACCTCAGGTTTAAAGTATTTCTATTAAATATTGAACCAGTCAAGTGATTTTAAGAGACGCATTATTTCGTATCAAGTGTTGTATTGTACTAACTAATACATTTTACTACAATCCAATAGAAAGTTGTCAATATATATCATATTAGTTGTGTCCAATATATATATTTTTTTTTTTTGTCAAAAACACTGATTTTGCTTGGCAGCAGTGCCTACGTGGCACTGCTGCAAGCAGTGTAAGGTGAGGATTAAATCTAGGTTTTTTCATTAAATCCTCACATTAGATATTATCCATGTGCAACAAAAACACTTTTAAGTGATGTTCACTAGGTTTATTTGCTTTAACCCGGACCAGGAAGGTGGTTCAAACCAAACCAAACCATCATCTTCTTCCCTGTTTAATTACTCTCAACCAAAATTCATATTGAAGTCGAAGAGTCACCGTACCGACGTTCTTCACCCAACCTGCAACTCTCTAACAGGTTCTCCCGTTTTTCTTTTATTTTTTCTCTTTCAATCTCCCTCTTTTAAAATTCAGACCGAACGTTACTTACTGTTACATCATCTTCTTCTTTGTGCAAAATGTTAAACATCATCTTCTTCAGGTCTCAAAGATTCAATACCATTCTTCCCTCTTCGTTTCCGTGTCACATTTGAGTCTTTATCATTACTGAACGTTACTGAATTGATCTTCTTCCTTTAAGATCTTGAGCCGTGGAGAACATTTGGGCCTTGTAATCTCAGATTGAATCTGAATTCTTTCAATATGAAGAACCAATTTCCAGATCATGCCATCGGTATCTCAGTGAACTCAGTATCCTTCATGGTTGAAAAATCAACAGAGAAGCATACAACAGGATCAGAAACTTCGAGCCCATATTTTATTTCCTTTCCAAATGAGTCCTCCAGATCCAGACAAAGTAATTAGTCTCTGTTCTCTCCCTCTCTCCCCCTGAGTTAATTTACTAACTAGTCACTATAATTTAAATACCTGAGCTATGCACTAAAAGGGCTTAGCTTTGTCAATGCAGACAGATTTGAAACACTGATAGAATGGATCAATAAGCTGGGTAAAAAAGCCGACAAAATTTAATCTTCCATGCCACCCATTGTCTTCTTCAATATTTCAAACGCCAAGCGAAGGACCTGGAAATTCAAATGCACAAATCAACTCAGACATTTAAAACTGGGTGATGATGGCGGGTTCTGCTCTGTTCCTTCACTCTCTCCTACAGAAGCTGGGCTCTTCCTCCATCAGCAAGGAAACTGTTATTGCACTCACTGTTTTTTTCACCCTACTCTGTGCTTGTATCGTGATTGGTCATCTCCTTGAGGAGAATCGATGGGCTAACGAGTCCACCACCGCTCTTCTTCTGGGATTATCTGCTGGATCTGTTGTTCTCTTGATCAGTAAAGGCCATAGCTTGAGCATACTTAATTTCAGTGAGGAGTTGTTCTTCATTTATTTGCTTCCTCCTATCATTTTCAATGCTGGGTGCATTTTTTCTATTGAAAAGGATTGGTGTGGCAGCTTTGTACAAGATTTTCTGGCTGTTGGTGCCATATTGTCAGCCACAGATTCTGTTTGCACATTACAGTCCAAAAACTTGATCTCAGCAGCATCAATGCTTTCCTAGCATTAAAACTGTTCGGGACTTTCCTTTATCTCTTCTTAACAAGTACAGCACTTGGCCTAGCAGTGGGTCTCATCAGTACCTACATTATAAAGACATTGGACCCCTAGATCATACCTTTAAAATGCAGAGAGAAAAGAGAAGATCTGCAATGGGATTTAAATTACACAAGAAATATTAAGAAATAGTTACTGCAGGATATCAGTGGCTACAAGCATAAGGAATGTGATTCCACAGCATTAAATCTAAGATTAACAGGAAAAAAAGAAAATAAAAAAAGAGAGAGCAAACAAGAAAAGTCAATCCATGGATCTTGGAGATCCTTTAAATTCCTGAGAAATAGGGGTTCTCAGATCCAAGATTTGAGAACAACAAGAATGCTTGATAGTACAGAAACCTTGCGAATATGAACGAAGAAGTGAACACATAAACTATCCGAAAAAACAGAACACAACTATAAAGTATGTTCCTTAACCAATCTGGCTCCAAATTCTCAAAACAATCCATATAAAATTTAAAAAAGCTTGAAGTTTTCTTGTCCTTATGCTCTACTTGCACCAAAAAGCTCTCCACCATTTGAATACCTCCTTCACTAAGATGCCTTTGTATCTACCCCCTCCTACCCATCTTTAACTCTCTAGTCACCATGTTCTTGTGTGGTTTTAAGTTCTAACTGTTGAGGTACAATTTGTGCCTGCAAAAAGGGAAAACAAAAAACAAAAAATCCTAATGTTAAAACAAACAGTCAAACAACCAGGATGATGCAATTACAATCCTAAAATGATAATGTTATAAGCCAAGAAGAATCCATGTACTGCCACAACCAATGGTTTAAGTAAGATTACTTTTCAAATAAAAGTATAAACAATAGAACTACAAAGAATATGTTAATCTCACCTGACTTGAAGACTGAGATGGATACACCTGATTAGAACCCTGATGTGATGGTATTCCAGACACTATTGAACCTTGTGAGGCATCTACTTGCTGTATCTTCCAACAATATATAAAAGCAATATTATTGTAGTTTAAAGGAAAATATTTTCTTACAACTTAATTTTAAATAACTTTTTCAGATTATACCTGTAACAGTGACATAAAAGTAGACTGTGGCATAACTTCAAGTCCATCATGTAAATCTAATGTGCTCACAAAAGAAGATAATCCAGATGATGTTACATCAGTGGAGCTCTGCCCTTCCAACTTTTTTTTTTTTCTTTTATTCTTGTTTGCAACTTTTTCATGCCAGGGCTTTTGCCTTTTTGATCCACCTTTCTGACGCTCTTTCTTTTTGAGCTGTAATTGTTTATATGTTTCAACAAAATCTTTTGAAACATGTTCAGTAGGTTCCACATCAATTACATCTTGGAGCTCTTTGCATATCTCTTTAGCCTTATTCTGAAGTATCCTATAACCAACTTCTGTATTACAGGCATGGTTAATAAGTTTCAGATATGTTGGACAAAGCATCCTACATCGCTGTAAATGACTTAATTGGCCATCTACCTCAGTACCTTCCCTTTCTCTCCTATCATCCATTGACAAACTTCTTATTGCCTTATTCCATCTCCTCAAAACATATTTCTCAGGAATGCACTTGATTTGAAGAGGTTCTTCTAAGACTTTCATGGCATGGACACATAGGATGCCAAAACTCTCAAATTTTTTACAACTACATGTTATGCTCAACTCAATTGGATTATGCAAGATTTTGTATTCCCTACTTGTATGATGTCTGTGCTCATCCGCCAAGGACATCACATACTCAATACATCCATGATTTGCATCTTGGCTTTTGAAAATATAAGCATTTATCAACTCATGCTCCTCCAGAAATTCTTTAAATATGTATGGAGTGTATACTTGATAAGCTTGTTTCACCATCAGTATCATTGATTGTAAACTCCCAAGAACTGCATTTCGTGCATAAAACTCTTTTTTTAATTCGTTTGCACGTTTATTCTCCGCAACCATCTGAAATTGATCCATAAACTGTATAAGATCATAACTGGGTTTTAGACAAGCTTTCAGATCAGCATTGATGCTTTCAGCAAGTTGTGTGCTCCGCACACCTATTGTGAAAGCATCTTTCATATAACAACATGCCCATTTTGTTTTCAATGCATATGTCCGATCCAACCAATTAGTGTCATGGATCCTATAATTTTTTCTCAAACTCTTCCAAGCATTTTCAAATTCATCAACTTCTTCATAATGCCAAATGCATTTTTGCAAAACTCCATAGAATGGAGACTTTTTATGCATTAGATATCCGAGATGTTTCTTCGCATTTTGCCAAATGTGCCAACTGCACAATGCATGCCGCATGCACGGTGAAACCTCGGCTATAGCCCTTGCCATTGCAGCATCTTGATCAGTGAAAAAGGTTTTCGGCTTCTTTCCACCATTAACTCTGAAGAAGGTTTCAAATAACCATTTAAATGATTCAGTTGTCTCATCATAAAGCAAAGCAGCACAAAAAATAATTGCAGTCTTATGATGGTTGAATCCTACAAACAGACCAAAGGGCCGAAATTCTCTGTTTGTACAGAAAGTAGTATCGAATTCAACCACATCACCAAATAGTTCATAATCATATCACATCCCTGGATCAGCCCAAAATATATTTGTAATCTTCTCCTCATTGTCCATCTGCATAGAAAACACAAATGCAGGGTTTAACTCATGCTGTTTTTCAAAATAGTGCATCAAACTCCCAGCATCTCCATAATCTAACTCACGTTGGCGTTTGGTGTTGAGATAATTCTGAAGATCTTTCTTGGTGAATCCAAGGTTTTCTCTACCCCCTGCTTGCAGACCCAATAAATTAAATGTTAGCCTAGTCCCCACTCCAGATTTATCAACAAAATCTATTTCAGTAGCTTGGCTGCTAGATATTGCACGTTGCGACCGCATCAAATGTGTGGTATCTTCTGTGTGAAGATCATGGTTGTGCTTTTCAACAAAATCACGACATTCATATTGTCCATCGTCCAATCTTGATATGATCATCTTTGCTTCACAATTAGTTCTAGTCTCTGGACGATTGAACTTTACCTCTTTATCTCTTTTTTGCCGAAGTCCTTGTTTATTACAAGCAAAACACCTTGATGTGATTACACCTTCTAAGTTCTGGTTCTTATAGAATCTCTTCACACTAAAACCAACAGCACGTCCATATTGATTATAAAAGTCATAAGCTTCTTCTTCTGACTTAAATCTCATACCTTTTTTAGGCATATAACTATGTTGATGACCATCCATGTTCAACCTGCAAAATGACGTATGACAATATGAGGTAACTTAAGGGGTAGCGACTAACATTCCATGGTAGAATAAAGAGCAGAAACTTTAAAAAAAAGGGTAAGTTACAAATCTAGCCTGCGAATATAATTACGGTAGGCTTCACCATGAAATAAAAGTGGGGAAGTTACAAATTTAGCTATATTTTTGCAAATACCAAATCTACAACAGAATTTCATTTCAAATGAATGGGTTGATGTTTTGCTCAAAAGGAACTGAACATTCAAGGAGATCATCATATAAAACAATAGAGAGATTAAAGCACAAACAAAAGATGCCTGCAACAGTTGTTCAGTTGTTCTAACTCATGGGCTCTATATCATCCCTCATATGGTGGTCCCTCTAGATGAGTTGTTTGTGAAGTGTGTTCGCACCTCTTACCATCTTTCAATGGCACATTCACCTAACCTAACTCTTGAACTTTCATAGTTATCCTATAATAAATCAAAGTGAAGAAATTAATCATTTTTTCATGTAGCAGATTACAGTTTCGGCTGAAACTCACATTTGAGCAGTTGATGTGTCAAAACATGTAATTTCAGGTTGCAATCTCACTCATTGACACTTTAGTTCTGCTACAAAAAAGGCAAAATTAAAAACATTTAGATGATCAAAATTATCATCTCTCTCTAAATCGTTTTATAACAGTAACATGAATTTATAGTTCTATACTAGAAGGAAGAGATAAACAACCATGATGGTTAGGGCTCAATTTCTGTGGACCTATTGTCCATTTTGTTATCTACCATATGGTAAATTTCAGGCCAAGCACATTATCAAGCTTTATGTATTTTCCAAATTATTAAAAACTCAACTTTCTGACAAAATGGCTCTTAAAAACCGAAAACTTTAGTGTGGCTCTTCTTCCCAAGGGAATCTATCTTAACCATCCAAATCTGTGGGATTGCAGGGCCAACCATCAATATGGCCCAACCTAGGCTACATCATCAAGGTAAAGTTTCCTTCAATAAAACAGCATCTACCCTTGAACATGATCCTTAGCCTTAGAGTTACTGAAAATGTCATTCATGAATAGCTTCTTGGATGTACCAGAAAGAACATCACAGTTCAAACAATTGTGCTTCAACTTGAGATAATGTTCTTAATAGTGAAAGTCATCAGAAATAAAAAAGAAACTCCAGTAGATAATGAATAAGGAAATGATTCAATTTATACAGCAGCCCAAGTATTAACTAATAAGTAACAAGAAAGTCTTAAAATTTAGGCAGAACAAGCAGGTATTGATGGTCCTCTCCTAGTCCAGCATCTGGTGGTGCTCTTGGATTGCTACCCACTTTTTGGCTCTGAACCATCACTGGGTTTAGAAAAATTCTAGTTCTCTGTTCAAAACAGAAAGAATAAGTAGATGGCGGTGACACTAAGAACTGACCAAGGCTCCTAGACATCTGTTCTTCTCAATTACTCTTACCTCTATTTCTTATCTAGTTCTGTTCTTTCTCTAGATTCAGTTTCAATAATGAAAAACCATACACGTGGAACATGTAATGGAAAGGAGTAGAGTATATCAATATAGAATCATCGGTATTGATCGCACAAAAGGTGAGTATATACCAACGATTTTGCATTGACTTCCCGGAGTTGCAGGTGGATGGCACCAAGCCTCGTTAAAATGCAGTAGCTAGGTTCAGCGCAGCAGAGTCTCTTCGACTTCCCGCCCAAAACATAGATGAAATGATCTGTTCAGTCGTAATTCAAGTTATGACGACTAGAAACAAATTTTGTTGCTGTCCTGCGTCACTCTCAGGTGAAACTTGACCCAGATACTACAGTTGACAGCAAAAAAATATATGTAACAGATAAAAGTAAAAGATCTAGAGTAAGCAAAACAGAGGAGAGAAATACTTCACTATCGTGTAACTGATCCATACATTTTAAAAGAGGGAGATTGAAAGAGAAAAAATAAAAGAAAAACGGGAGAACCTGCAATGTTGGAGAGTTGCAACAGTTGGGTGAACAACGTCGGTACGGTGAATCTTCGACTTCAATATGAATTTTGGTTGAGAGTAATTAAACAGGGAAGAAGATGATGGTTTGGCTTGGTTTGAACCACCTTCCTGGTCCGGGTTAAAGCAAATAAACCGAGTGAACATCACTTAAAAGTGTTTTTGTTGCACATGGGTAATATCTAAGGTGAGGATTTAATGAAAAAACCCAGATTTAATCCTCACCTTACACTGCTTGCAGCAGTGCCACGTAGGCACTGCTGCCAAGCAAAATCCCAAAAACACTACTAATCAAAAGAACGAGACGAACACAAAGGCCCAGGAGACATGACCTACTGGACCCAAGGACGGGATATGGGCCACTCTACTTTACTCGTTGCAATGATAGCCCTCTGGGCTAGGAATGAGCAAGCCCATTATGATCCCTAGAAATAAAAATAAAAACACTATTGTCAAACTCCTCCTTCAACCTCTTAATGTCAACAAACATGGTAAAAAATTCGAGGGAAACTCAAGTTTCGACCGGGTGAAAATGGGAAACTTAGGTAGAAACTTGGGAAATTTCGAGGAAACCAATGACTTTTCCGTACAAGTTTCGACAGGTTTTAGAGAGTATTTTGGGGTGGGATCCTGTATTTAAGCTAATTAGAGTATAAAGAATACATTTGTTGTATTTTGCTAAAAAAATCAATGTAGATATGTCATTCAATGTACATAACATCAATGTAGAGTTGTCCAAAAAGTACATTATAAACTTAACCACTTAAGCACATAACATTCAATATATAATTTCTAACTTCAAAATAGTTGACAATAAAAGGAAAATAAAACTTAGTGTTAAGAGAAGTGCCAAGAATGGATTCATCCTGTGAGCTAAGTAGTACTATGCCTGTAACATCCTCTCCTCCAACCACCGAACATAGACATCCCATAACATTTTATGCCTATGGTTGTCAAGTTAATCGACAACTGTAACTTTATGAGTCTGGTCATCAATATGCTTAAGATAACCAACCTAAGGGAATACGCACTTTGGATAGGGAAGTTCTGATGGAGGAGGTATTTGTCGTGAGTATTTGGGGAAACATGAAATAAACAAAAAAATTGAAAATATGGGAAAGCTACAAAATTTACAGGAAAAAGTCCAAAGTTTCCACAAAATTTCCCAGGTTTCCACAAAATTTCCTAGGTTTCCACGAAATTTTCCAAGTTTCTACGAAATTTCCAAAGTTTCTACGAAATTTCCAAAGTTTCTACGAAATTTCCAAAGTTTCTACGAAATTTCCCAAGTTTCCACGAAATTTCCCAAGTTTCCACAAAATTGCTCAAGTTTCCCACGAAATTTGGGAAATTTTTTTTCCTCATGAACCAGCTGGTCCAACTGGGTTGAACCAAGTTTCGATCGAAACTGTGGACTTTTTTTCGGTCCTCATGAGTTTCATTTCGCATTTTCCAAAATGGGAAATTTCGGTGGCAATTTCGCAAGTTTCGATGGAATTTTGTTCTATGTCAACAACAATGGTTGAGGTCCAGCGGCTACAATTCATCTGCTCCTGCAAATTTAGCATCTTGATGACCCCGTCACAATCGGATTCCACCCTAAGTGAATTCCATCCTAGGTCCTTTGCTAGTAGCATCGCCTCCTTAATCGCCTCTACTTCTCCTTGCTAGGCCGAAAGGAGGAGGGTTGGAATAGACAGCAACTTCTTGATCACTGTCTCATTCTCCTACATTGCAATACCCAAGCCTCCTTTAAGTTCATCTTCCAAAAAGGTGGCATCGCATTTAATTATGTTTATGTTCTTGTGTGTTAAGTTCTCCTCATGAAGTTGCCTCGCATGCCTTTGTATGGAATTTCCTTCCTCTTTCTCCAAATAACCTGCTAGGGACCAGAATTCAGCAAAAGCTTTATGTGCCTTGGTAATGACTTCTTCTAAGTTGCATGTGATCTTTTGGTGCACCAATTCATTCCTAGCCAACCAAAGATACCAATATATATATGCACAGTACTTCTCTAGTATGATGTTTACTTTGAAATCTAATCAAGTTCCACCTCTCCAACCAAGTATGCAGATCAGGATTTTTTTAATCTGGTATACTAAAATTGTGTTGACAGCCGAACCATACTAGCTTTGCAAATACACAACCCATCAGGATATGGTCAATTGTTTCTACTGCTTCTCCACATCGTCTGCAACTATGGTCAGTTTGTATTCGCCTTGCTAATAAATTCTCCCTAGTTGTCAATGCTTGTGCATAAGATCGCCATAAGAATGTCTTGATCTTGGGCAAAGTTTTGATGTTCCAAATTAATTTCCACACTTCTGGTTTCACTCTATCCCATTTGTACTCTCGAGATGAAAAAGCTGCTAATATGTTTTCTCTATCCCTTTGGTTGGTGAGTAGGTGATATGCTGATTTCATTGAAAAATATCCATTTTTACTAGCCCCCCCCCCCCCACACACACTTGTCTATCCGGTTGAAGGGAATAGACTAACCTTCATAAGCTGAATTGCCTTCCTATCTTCCCCATTGAATAGTTGCTCCAACATTTCTCTATTCCATTGTCTGGTTTGAGGATCAATCAATTCTGCCACTTCAAGGATATTACAATTCAAAGGCTTCAGAGTATATACTTTATTGTCTGAATTAGTGCTTACACAACGGATGCTCCATATGTCCACCTCTTCACTTGAACCTATCTCTCCCAAATAAGGCCCTCCTCAAGCACATCTCGGCTGACAAGAGTACTCCTTCAAGCCCATGAAGGCCTATTTCCAGCTTGGGCATGAAGAAAAATATGGTTTAGGAAAATAAATTGCTTTCATGAACTTAGCCCATTGTGAATTGGGATTATTAAATAATCTCCATGCCACCTTTGCAAGAAGTGCTTTATTTTGAAGAATTGAATCGTGAAAACCAATGCCACCATTTTCCTTCGACCGACATAAACTTCTCCGTGACACCCAATGCATTTTGTTTTCACTCTCTGTTTGGCCCCAATAAAATTTTAAGATGCCCTTCCGAATTGAGTCATGTGTTGATTTCGGGAGAGTAAAATGTTAGGCCACATAATTTGCCATCAAGGAAGCTACATATTTGATGAGTACTTCCTTTCCTGCATGTGACAACATTTTGCTCTTCCAACCACTCAACTTTTTGCAACCGTCTCCCCAACCTCTTTAAACACTTCAGATTTGGATACTCCTATCTCTTTCGGTAGCCCAAGGTATTTAGAAGGGCTAGAACTATATGGAACCTTCAATAGTTTAGAGAACCACTTCTTAAATCTATGATGGATATTAGGGCTAAAGTGAGGGTGGATTTCTTCAAGTTCACCCCTTGGCCACTAGCTTTACAGTATATGTCCAAGCAATTCTTTAAATTTGTGACCTCTTGTAGCTTTATTTCAGAAAACAAAAGACAGTCGTCTGCAAAGAGCAAACGGGATATCCTGGGTGCTCGACTTCTCACACTAATACCCTATATCAATTTATTCACCTCTACTTCCTCAATGATGGCACTGAAGACCTGTGAGCACAAAATAAAAAGGAAAGGGCACAAGGGGTTCTCCTTGGCGGATGCCACAAGATGGGGAGAAAGATCCTTTCTCAACACCATTAACGAGTAGGGTGTACGACATAGAAGTAATAGTTTCCATTATCATTTGAACCCACTTATAACAAAAACCCAATTTCTCTAGAGTAGCATCTATAAAACACCATTCCATGTAGTCATATGCTTGTCTCATATCAAGTTTGAGAGCTAGCAATTTCTTTTTTCCTTTGGTCAAGTGTTTTATATAATGAAATACTTCATGTGCAATAAACAAATTGTCTTATATGATTCTATCAGGAACAAAAGCAGATTGTGAGTGAGAAATGACACCTCCAAATAGTGACTTCATCCCTTCCAACATTGTTTTGCTAATAACCTTGGTCACCATTCCACATAAGTTGATCGGGCGATATTGCTCCACCAATTCCAGGGATGCCACCTTGGTATCAAGCATATGTAGGTTTGATTAAGGTTCAAGTCCATTCTTCCATTCACAAAAAATTCCTTGACAGCTGCATACATCTCTTCCTTAGTGATTTCCCAACATTCTTTAAAGAAAATTGGTGGAAACCCCTCCGGTCTAGGAGCTTTAAGAGGGCCAATACTAGACACTGCCTTGCTCACTTCCTCCATGGTAAGAATTGCACATAGACCCACATTTGTTTCCTCTGAGACAATATTCTTTATACAGCCCAAAGCATGCATCATTGCACTTTGATCAACACCTTGAGATTGTACCACATGACTGAAGTGGTCCAACAATAGTTTGCTCACCTCATCTTCTTCTTTCACCCATTCTCCATTCTCATTTTTCAATTGCGAGATTTTATTTCCATGCCTTCGCTGAATAGTAATGGTATGAAAAAAACTTGAGTTGCGATCACCAGTTTGGATCCACTTCAAGCGTGACTTTTGATGCCACATTTCTTCCTCCTCTCAAGCTCCTCCTCTAGACATTGAATAAGCCCGTCTTCAATTAGTTGGTTCTCCTCCGAGTTTGGCTGACATTATAATACTTTCAAATTCAATTTCAACGTTCTGTTCTTCTCCTGCACATGCCCAAACTCTTTTGTTCCATACCTTTAGATGGTGCTTGCAGTTCTCCATTTTTTTGTTGATAATTTCCGCAGTTGACCTACCTCCTTGACAACTCCAAGCCTTTAAATCACATCTTTACAATGGGGGTGTCGCATCCACATTCTTTCAAACCGGAAAGGCCTCTTCCCCTTACTTCTGATGCCCATTGTATCCAGGCAAATAGGGTTGTGATCTGAATAGAAAGCAGGTTTGACGACAACTGTTGCATCCAAAAACTTATTACGCCACTCAAGATTGGCAAAGGCACAGTCAAGCTTCACATGGATCCAAGCATCTCCCCTTCTACGGTTTGTCCAAGTGAAAGATGGTCCACTTGATCCAAGATCTAGTAAAGAGCATTCATCCAACATATTTTGAAAAGGGGTCATGTCTCTAGCAGTGGTTGTTTTTCCTCCCTCCTTTTCAAACCGTGCAATATAAGAATTGAAATCGCCAATGCATGCCCATTGACCTTGTCTAGACCTTCCAATTTTGATCAACTGATTCTAGACCTCCTGCCTTTTTTCACGAGCAAGATTTCCATAAACTCCTGTGAGCCAAAACTCATCCCCTTGTGCTCACTTGTGCATCTATAATTCAACTATTTTGATCAAGGATTACACCTGTAAATTCTAGTTCCAAAGTAAGGCAATACCACCTTTATTTCCTTCCGCTTTAACCATACAATAGTAATCCATTTTGATTCTTTTACGTACCACCTCCATCCTTACTGTGCCACACATTGTTTCAATTAGAAAAATAATATCTTGTTTTTCTTCCCTGGAGAGATTTTGTAGTGCTCGAATTGCCGAGGGTTCCCCATCCCTCGGCAATTCCAACTGACTATTTTCATAATGACTCGTGGGACTAATATACCCCAGCCTCCATGGGTCCAGCAGTTAAAAAATGACTGAAGCCTTCTTCTTTGTAGTCTTGCTCTAAGATGGGATAACCAACAGTTCTCAGTGCATAATTAGCCTTCTTCATTTTCTTAGACAATCTGATAGATTCAGCTTTGTGTGAGTGTCGCAACCTCACAGGCTTTGGTTGCACCTCCATAGAATAAGGACGCCTCTGAACATGGTTTGATGTGTTTTTGTTAAGAAGATGACTCTGTTGTGGTTTAATGGTGGGAGGTTCAGAGAGTTTAAAAAGTTTCATCTGAGAGGGTTCAGAGCTCGGTTTAGAAAGTGAGATTTGGTTTGTAAAATGGGATGGTGGGCTAAAATTTGTGGGTTGATTAAAGGTTGGCATGGGTTTGGTCAAATCTGATAATTGGGCTAGGCTGAGTGGGCTTACAAGGCTTTGGTGGATAATAGATGGATTTTGGCTTGCTTGGTTTGATTGCATCGGTTCAATTCCTTAGGTAAATGCGATGGGATCAACAGTTCTCAGTTCTAGTGGGGCCACTTGAAGGGGAAAGGTATGGATTGAAGGGTTGTTTTGTTGAGGCTGACTTGGCCTGGTAACTGAGGCGAGGTTCATATGAGACAAGAGCGACCAAATTGCTTCTTGGTGTTCTGGTCGCTGATTCAAGTAGTCGTGCAGGGATGGAAGAATTGAAAAGGTGCTTGCAGAGGTTTGATCATAGGGCCGTTGAGGTTAATGTTGACTCATGCCTTCAGTTTGGTAACAAATTTCTGCAGTTGCTTCGTTCAACTTCCATGTCTCATTTGTGACGTGCCCCGTTGAAGCTGCGGCTCAGTCTGCAGGTCAGCATGTTTAGGGCCTTGATCTTTTGTACGTTCAGCCAAATTCTTCTTTCCCAAGTTTTCCTTTGCCCGCTACTGATTTTCTTGGTATTGTCGTCTTCTCCTTTCCCTGTTACCTCTGGTATGTTGTGGTTTACACACCAGTGGCCTCTTCGTACAGGAATCTGAACCACCTTCATCACTCCTAACCTGTTTCTAAAAAAGCGTGTTTGCTTTGTGTAGCAGACGGTCATCAGGAGCTACACCTCTAATTTCTAGACCACATTTTGATATTTTTCTTCTTCCGCTCCTGTGGGAATTGCTTCCACTACCTGCAAATTCTTGAAGGTTCAAACAACGTTTTTCCTCATGTCCGATGGTACTGCAAGAGTAACAAATGGTTGGAAGCTTTTCAAACTTTACTTCTATGACTTCAAATCTTCCAGTGTTCCTTCTGCATTTGATTCTTGATCTGATCAGCATTTTTATGTACAACTTCACTCTCGCTCAATAATACTGAACATGTTCACCGAAATGTACACCTTTAATCTCCATCAGTGTCTCAACTTCACTGTACTTGATCGCTATCTTGAGCAAGGAATCCTCATCTTTTAACTCCTCCGACACACCATGGAGCTGTATCCAAAACATACAATGGAAGAACGCCAATTTTTTTCTTTATTCCAGTATTCAAAAACCTACGAATTTCTGAAGAAAGGCCATGACCCTTCCTTCAGAATACAATCTCCACAACAGATTGGGCAAACTGGAATAGGTACAGTCGCTCCTCCAACATAGAGATTTCAACATTGTACCTGGTATTCCATATTCTGGGAAGTCCTTCGAGCACTGGTTGCTACCTATACGGCTTTCCTACTATTATGTAACCAATATGGATGCATATCAGCTATATCGTAGGGATGCTTTAAACCTTGACTTCAACTGTGAAAACCTTTTATAATGTCCTATAGAGTGACAGCACCAAAGCAGGAATCTTGAACGGCAACCTAACTCCTATTATTTGTAGCAGGATGAGATTCTCTAGCCTTCTCAATAGGGCAAGGCTGTCGGCAAGAGTGTGAGACATGCTCCTAAGGAGGCTGAGAGGAAACCAGTGGGACGCTGCTATATAAGGTCTTTGATATGCAAATTAATAGTTTTGGGTTTTGTAAGCATGTTTGCTCTTGGATAAGTGAACGAGGAAAAGCTTCTTACATTCCTGTAGCATCCCTTGCAAAGTTGGCACAAATCCAGAATATCACAACATAAGAAGCATTTGCATAATTTTTCAGGCTTCAAGTTTGGTTAACTTCTGGTTTAGTGATACGAGGGGGGCAGTAAGAATACATTATGGTTTCAAAGTTTGGCCTTCACCACACAGTGATCTGCAACACAGTAGAACCAATAAATAAAAATTGTCTGTTTGAGCCAACTTGTCCATATGAAGACCAACTCTAACAAGATTTACATTCCAAACTCCCAACAATACAAAGTCTTCAGGCTATAAGATGATGATCTTTCTTTTTTTTCTCCTGTATCTTTTTCTTTTTTATACATCTCAAGAAACTAAAGATAAGTCAACAAATCAAAACGACAGACAAATGTGCAATTTGAACAAGAAAAAAAAAATTGCTGATAAAAGTTAATGCGGATCTATTACCCTAAAAAAATTACACCAAAAAAAAAACACCCTACTAAACTGGCTAAAGGGTTGTAGAATTGGCAAAACAGGTTTGCTTGACAGTTCTCTTTTCAACCCATAGTTGTCACGGCGACGAAGCGATGCAAGGCGGTTTAGGCTAATTGAGGCAATGAGTCGACGAGACGCCCTCCGAGGCGCTTTTGAGGCGGTTGAGGCGTTTTAAGTGAAATTTTTAGTGTACATCTCATTCACTCTAAATCTATCATATCTTATATAATAAAAAAACTAATATCAGATTACCTCAAGTCATCTAACATACTACAAACCACACATAATAGGTCCTAAATAAAAAGTTGCAAGAAAAAAGGAAGAGAAAAAGTTGCTTGTCACTGACCACTGCTTGCCGGAGTGTCATTGCGGGAATGGAAGAGAAGAAGAGAGGAAGAGAGAAAGAGATTAGGGATTAGAGTGAGAGTTAGAGTGAGAGTGTGAGACTTGAGTCAAGAACTTAATCTCTTTCAATTTTGTTTGTTTTTATTTTTATTTTAACATTTGATCACATGCAGCGTCATTATACATATGCATATAGGTCAAACAATAGATACTTTACAATCGGAATCTAATAAGTATTTCAATATATGCCTTCGATTAGGCATCTTTCTCGTGATTTAAAAAAGAAAGAAGAAAAAAAAAACGGACGCCTTATTGCCTAAAAATAAGGCGACGCCAATTTGAGGCGCTCCGAAGGAGCCCAGACGCCGAGGCGACAATTAAGCGACGCCTTGACAACTATGTTTCAACCACTCAATTTTTGGGGAGCATTACAAAAGCATCATCAAGACGAGTTACAGAAACTCAAACTGAGAAGGATCATATATTCAAAAAACCTCCTGAAGATGGATGACAGAAAAAGAGTAACATATAACCATTTTCTCAGGGCTTTAGCACCCACCATGATGTAAGCCCCCAATTCAGGGGCTAATCTTCAGCATCTATTCAAGTGAACCAGCACTAAAATTAGGGTTTTATAACCCTGAAGCTTAGGTATAGTGTAATGGGAATGGTTCTAGGGCTTGGGAATAGGGACTTTAGGGTTCGGGTAAGGCTTTGGGTCTAAGGTTTATTAAATTCCAAATGCTGTAATTTAAAATTCAGAACTGAACTCCAAATCTAAGGTCTAAGAAAATTAAGGTTTTCATAATTTTAGGGTCTCTAGTGGGTGGATATGATTAGGGTTAAGATCGAGGGTAAAGAAGGGGTTGGTATGATGACTCCAAAAGGAAATAGGATCTCGATGAAAGGTTTGAAAGGTCAAAGTAAAAGAAGGTTAGGGTTTCTAGGGTTTCTGGGAATTTAGGCAGCAACTGAGTGGACTTAAGTTTAAACTAGGTTTGGTTGGCCTAATTGGGCTGAAATTGAGTGGGAATGTCGCTAGGATTGGGGGGATGAGATTCCTAAAGTGTGGGACAGGGGGATGGGTGAGTTATGGTCTAGGATTTCGGTTTTGGGGGTGGGGAAGCTACTGCTGCCATAAAGGAGGAAGAGTAGGGGGAAGGGGAAGGGTGCAATGGGGTAGGGGATTGGAATTAGGAAAACTAGGGACGTGGAGGGTTGGAGCAGGCTATGGGGAGGGGGAGACTGAAGGCTGTGACATGAAGAGAAGGAAGAAGAAAGCCAGGGGCAAGGGTGGGGTGCTTGAGTCACAAGCCACCTGAAGCCCACGACTCTAATCGATACTCCTTCAAACAAGTCCATTTCAATAATTCATGAAAGCTGTCTTCATTAGAATTAAAGTGCAATGTTTATAGCCTTACTTGAAGGATTCATACTAGGACTCAAGATCAGAAAGCAATTCAAACTAGAACTCCTATTTGAACTTAAATTGGGAAGCAAACAAACGAGGACTATTATCTAAATAAAAAGTGAAAATATATTAGGACTTCTAATTTAAGAAGAAATCCATTTTAAGATAGGACTCCAACTTAGAAACCAAAACAAAGAACTACTGCTATACTTGGAAGTACTCCTACTCCATTAAGGACCCTCACTTGTCTCATCCTGGAATGACCCAAATTGCAAAACAAGAGTAGGACTAGTCTCCTAGTAGAACTTGAACTACAACTAAAAGAATCCCTCTCTAATTGGGCTCCTAAGTTGACTTGGACTCTTCCATAACCCAACCAAGACTAACTCAAATATTAAATTAAGATTAGGAGTAGAATCCTAATAAAATTCTGGGTCTACTTACATCAAGGTGGGTGGGGCCAGGAACATGCAAAATGACCAAAATGTCCCTATGCTGGCCAAAATATGCAGAACTAAGATATGAGATGGTTATGCTCTTACCTGTAAGAAGTCAGCCAAACACAAACACATGTAAGGGATTAAATGTCTATCTGCAATAAAGTAGTTAAAAGTCTGTAAATCAGTCCAGCTCCAAGAAATCACAAGATTTAATTTCCTGGGCTACTGGCAGGGCCATAGGGCACTAGACACCTCCCTAGGCCTTCTTTGGATGGTCCTAGATCCGATTCACATCACACCAGGAAGCTTGCAAAAGCTGTTTCCAATTTGCAGTAGGATATGAGATGGTTATGCTCTTACCTGTAAGAAGTCAGCCAAACACAAAGACATATAAGGGATTAAATGTCTATCTGCAATAAAGTAGTTAAAAAGTCTGTAAAATCAGTACAGCTCCAAGACATCACAAGATTTAATTTCAAGGATAACCGTATTAGAAGAAAAAAGTAGCAAAAGTGATGGGAAAAGAATCAGGTAAAGGAAAAGAATTAGAACTACTATTTAAAGAAATGTGAGTACTCAAATACTAGTTTAGCTACATGGCAAACAACTTAAAACTTTACTGATTGAAGAGGAAAAGAATAACAACTATTAGTATTCAAAAATTGAATATAATGAGATGATATCAAAGATAGACCAGACTTTGTACAATGCAATCACAGCTTCAGATACATAAAATCAGGTAGGCAATATTGATTCTCTCTACAGATTTATAGATGGATCGACTGTATAAGCTGAATTCTGTAAGAAAAAATTGAGGTTGGATACAAAACAATATGCAAGCAAGAAAATTCTTGGGTCTTTAAATTCGGAGGCTGAATAGCAGTAAAAGGAGTGAGAAAAACAGGTAGGAACAGTTAAAGCTTACAGAAATGCAAGAATAGAAAAAGAATAAAATACTGTGCCGAGTGTACAAACAGAAATCTTGAAAGAAGAAAAGAAAGAAAAAAAAAGCCAAGATACATCACACATACATACACGCAAGGTTTAAAGTATCAGTATCGAGTATCGTATCGGTCAGGTGATTTTAAAAGACGTATCGTCCTACATCGAGTATTGTATCACTCTAGCTTTAGTGTAATTCAATGGAGAGACATATCGAGATGTATCGTATCGGTTGGGTCAAATATGGATACGTATCAACTAGTATCGTATGGTATCGTGGGATACTTTAAACCTTGCATACACGATTCTTATCACATCAAAAGTATTAAATCCTTTACATAGACTAGTGCAAGAAAATAGAAACTTCAAAATTATTAACTTCCTAGCACCTTTAGGACTCCTAACTTAGACTCCCATCAAGAAGTAAAAGAAACCTACAAAATATAGCTTAGAACTAATCTACACTGTAGAAAGCATACTTTCTTAGAAGGAAAGTCTGAGGCTTTAGAAACAATACGCCTTTAGAATGGTTTACGAACAAAAAGCCATTAAAAATTTCCATTTCCCATAAAAATGCCATGCAGTAACCAAGGTGTGAAAACAGATTGTACCTATACAACTAAACTCATCAACAAACGCATGGTCCTTTGGAGCTTCATCATCCAAGCAAGGGTTGATCGCAGTCAATGAACAACCATGAATTTCATCATACACCCTACACTGCACTAGGTCACTAAGCACATGTCCATAAAATTCATTAACTAGAGCTAAAAGTTCAAACACGGAAACTGAAGGATACCAATAAACACTTTTCAGAGTCGAGACCTAGAATCCAGATCATAAACAAGAGAGAATCAATAGAATTAGATACAAAAAAAGCTGCCAAAAGAATTAAGGAGAAGGTGGTGTACTAACAATGAAAACTGCCATGGTCTTCTCCAGTATATCTTCAACTGCTTCATCACTCAGCTTCTCAAGTTTCATACCTTGGTTTTTCCCTACTCAACATTAAATTTCATTTGAACTGAAACAACTGCTATACAAATAATAAGAATCAATCCTTCAGATCAAAAAAATTGTTTAATATAGAACAAGAAAAAGAAGGAAAACCCAAGATCAACCAGAGTCGTAATTCATCCAACAACTGGTTAATACAGAAGATAGCCTATGTGGCAATAGCAACACCAAAAATCCCATCAACTGAGATAGCTATAACCTGCAATGACAATGCACAGACTTCATAAAGAAAGCAACTAGTAGATAAAATTCATGGAAGATATGCCTGAAAAGTAACAATGACTCATCTCTTACCAAACAAAAAATGAGATTACTTATTCGAAACCTAGATTCGTAATTAACTTGGTCCTGTTGATCAATTGAATATAAATCAAAATTAATTGCCAAATTAGGTGAAACTTATAGTAGTTATTGATGGAATGAAACAAAACAGTTTATCACTACCTAAATTAATTGACACTATTGAGTTATTGTTCAAGAACACTGATGCAGGGGAAACCTTAAAGACAAGGAGACCTACAAGGGCTGGTTATCTAATATTCAGGGTAAGGCAATCATTCATGGGAAATGATAAATAGAGAGGGCATTGCAGCAGCTTCTAACCTGATAAAACACAAATTAAACAACAAAGCAGAGTAAATAACAACATCAGCCCTACTAATAAATACGGCAAGACAAGAATCAACTAGGAAAACATAGGGGTGGGAAACATGCCATTGTATCCCGAATTTGAATGCAATTTGAATGGTTTACATGCATGTTCTTAATAACAATTTGAATGGAGTAACCTTTAAGAAATATACTTTCATGTGAAAACGTTGTCCATAACTTCTCCTCCCACAAGTATGACTCCTCTTTTGGAATTTTCTATTGTTTTTATTGTTGATACACATTTTCTGATATTTAGCAAACAAATTAAAAAAATAACATTAGATAACTTCAATTCAAATGACCACTATAGCACGAAAAACAAAATAACCCAAAGTACTTACTAAAATGTAGTAATTGGTAACTAGGAATAAAATGCAGCATAATATTACACTCCAACATATACACGAGGAGTATTTTACTAAATGCAAAGGAAAGCAAAAGTGAGACAAAAATAAAGAGTGAAATACTGAAAAATAACCTAAAGCAAGGTTGAAGCAAATCTAGAGCTCAGTAGTGCCACCAAAAAGCACCTCACAAAAAGAAAAATATCAGAGGTGTGCCCAAAAAAAGGTGTGAGGAAATCTTCTGTCGCAAAAATAAACATTCAATCAACATAGATTCATATAATTCTCACTTGCAGTTTCTGATCATGGAAAGGACCAAATGAGAAGAAGAATTCCTCCGATTGAGTGCGAATGTTGATTGTAGAAGAACAAGCTCCGATTTTTTGCAAATATTGACTGTAGACAAGTTCCACAACCTCCAGAAGTGCAAATGTTAACAAGTGTTATGCAGAAGCAGAAGAAGATACTCATGGGTTTCCAGAAGCAAAAGAAGATCCCCGTGTGTCTATAGAAGCAAAAAAAAGGGAACAGATTCTTTGATTATGCAGATTATGCAGATCTAAGAGAAGCAAATCTAGAGCTCAGTAATGCCACCAAAAAGCACCTCACCAAAAATTTTTAAAAAAAATCAGAGGTGTGCCCAAAAAAAGGTGTGAGGAAATCTTCTGTTGCAAAAATAAACATTCAATCAACATAGATTCATATAATTCTCACACTTGCAGTTTCTGATCATGGAAAGGACCAAATCAGAAGAAGAATCCCTCTGACTGAGTGCAAATGTTGATTGTAGTAGAACAAGCTCCAATTTTTTGCAAATATTGACTGTAGACAAGATCCACAACCTCCAAAAGTACAAATGCTAGCAAGAGTCTGCAGAAGTCGAAGAAGATACTCATGGGTTTGCAGAAGCAAAAGAAGATACCCGCGTGTCTATAGCAGCGGAAGAGATTCTTTGAATATGCAGATCTAAGGTTTGCAACCCACAAACAAACAGACCTCAATTTGCAGATTTGCAAAGATGGAAGAAGATACTCGCTGGTTTGCAGAAGGGGAAGAAGCAAAACATGTTCTTTGATTTTGCAGACCTAGGGTTTGCAACCTCCAAAAGAACAACCTTCAATTTTGCAAAAATTTGCAGAAGTGGAAGAAGATACCTGCAGGTGTGGCAAGGGTTGAAGACACTACTCGTGGGTGTGATGATTCTCCGGGCACATGGTTCATTAGATCCTTTTATACCATGGGTCCAAAATGTGGATTCTACTACCTATTAAAGTGGTTTCCAAACAATTAATGGATTTGTACTAAGAATCATGGTGGCAGATCTCGCGAGATATCTCGCTTTTTCAAATAAGTGAGACGAGATGGAGATTGAGAGCAGAGAGTTGGGATATCTCACTTGAGATCTCACCATATCACGCTGGAACTCTCAATTTATGCCCTTTTTTGCGGATTTCAGCTGGACTTTCACTTGCAACTACTCTCAGCACATCTACAACATCGAAGAAAGATCAATCATTCTCCGCTTATCTTATGAACTTATGATTTAATGAATTATATAGAACTTCTAATGGTTGTATAATTTTATTATTCTTTTCTTGAAAATTGAGATTGTGATACTCATATGGATGGAATTTTGATGATATTTAGGTTATTTAATGCATTTGATACACTTGTTTTCCATTTATATGCCTTAAAGGTTCTATATTACATGTTGTATAACCTTGCATTCCCTAATCCTACAACATTTCAGTTTCACACTATGGGTAGACCTAGAAATCATACTTAGGGTTGTTTTTCTGACAAATCCAAGGCCACAAATGTGTTCAAAATGCCTTAAATAGGCTGAATACCAAGTTTCAGTCCAATTGGGTCCCTAAAACTCATCGAGATGGGCCACCGAGTTGACACCAAAAAATCGCCCGAGATGGTCAAGATCTCGGTTTTTCAAAGTGGTGAGATCTTGCTCTCGATCTTCTACCATGCTAAAAATTAGAATCAACATGATAGAACCTTACTGTGTCTCCCATTAAATTCAAGAACAATAAAGAAGAATAGATTACTACTGCCTCACTTTCATCTCAAAACAGCAAGAACAACAGTAGCATAACAGTTGAATTCATTAAGTGATGCAAAGTAAGTAACACTAATGAACACAAACTGATTCCTACTAGCAGATAGTTAATTTAAGATAGCAAAAACAACTACACTACCCTGATAACAAAAACAGCTCCAATACCCAGAGCTCTCCTGAGAGGTCTTCCCTCTCCCACAAGCACGGCTTGCTATTTTCTGCTCTCCCCTCTCCTTTCCTCCTCACGCTTAACATATTCTAACAAGCCTAACAAACTCTTACATCCCTTCCCACTCATCTCTTGCCACCTGGACTGTCACTTCTGCACCCCTGCTGTGAGCAGAATAATGATTGCTATCCAATAGAATGTTGCCAACTGTCTCCTCCTCACTTTTGTCCCCTTCAGCCACTGGAGGTGATCTTGTGCTCTTCCTCTTATCCTTTCGCTTGTACACCCGCGTTATGAGAGGCCTATCACAACGTATCCAACAAAATGCAGGTGCCTCCATCTTTTTCCAGAACCAAACAATTAAAAAGATTCAAAATCATGATTCTATGGAAACTAAATCTGTGAAACCACCCCATATGATTCCTAAAACAGTTCCCTAGCCATTAGTAGCAAGTAATCTATGTATAAGTAGAATTAGACAATCCATAGTAGAAAATAATCTATCTATAAGTAGACAGCTACATCGTTCATTCATGTAGAAATTAAAGAACGCAAAGAGCCTTAGCTGAACAAGACATCTGTATATCCCCTTGATATGTTCAGTATGATAACAAAAAATCAATTTCTATGTAAAATAAGAGACAATTCACAGTTCATCACAATTATATTGTTCAGCAATCTAGAGATTAAGAATGGAAAAAAGCGTTACCTGAACAAACTGCCGAGACTACCCACTCCAAAAAAATTAAATTAAAAACAGTAGGGATGCATGATTCTCTTGTAGTATGTGCTGATGCGCACATCTGAAAATAGCTGAAATGCCTTCTGCAGTGGAACAATTGAAATCATAAGATATATAATATATATGCATCAGACATAAGATGAATGGATGAAAGATGACAGAAGCTAAAGCTTGAACTTTCTTCCAATAGTGGCGACCCAATCGCCTAGTTCCCCGAAAAAAAAAGGGAGAATAGTCATCTCGTGGAGAGGAACCAAGTTTGCTACCAAGAAAACCACCAACATGCAAAGCAAAGTGAAGACAAGTATTCTGAAGTATGTTTTTCAAGAATTTGGGGGGGGGGGGGGGGGAAGGAAGCCTGAAAACTGAATTATAGATCGATTGCTGAAGCTGAGAATATATTAGCTTAAGAAAACATTGGATACTCCATTACAAAATACTTACTGTTGGCTGCGAAGGCACACACAAGCAATTCGACCACCTCTAACATGGGTTCAATACAGCGGAAGAAGAGGGATTGAAGGGGAAGAAGTGTTGCACATCCCTTAGATTCAACGATTGCAAGCATCATCACAAAGCTTTAATGGAGAAGAAGAATGGCATAAAATCTCTTGTTCCAAAAAAACGACGTTCACTCATATTGTTTAGGAGAGATGATACATCGACTTGGCTGGGAAGTTCTGATGTCATGACATTTTGTTAACTTGATGACTAGCATGTACTCATTTATACTCTACATCACCTTGAACCACTCATTCTATTGGGGCTCTAACCTGGTGATTGACACTTTATTTATAGATTAACTTAAAGCCGGCATCCCACAAATTTTGTCCTTCAATAAAGTTGCCTGGTTCAGTTCTGCTTCGCATAAAAAATGCTGGTTGTGAGGGCAATAGAGAGGTAATTAAGTAGCTGCCCAACAATAATGACTATGTTCACCGTAGTGGGTCAATCATCTACATTTTCTTGAACACACAAGAAGTAAATATGAATGCATCTCATAACTTCACTTGTTGAATAATTTTCTATCAAGATTGGATCAACCAACTCCAATGCTGTTTCTGTTTGCCAATGCCTCCATGCCTGCAAAATACATATACAAGTAGATCCTTAGGTTCAGCAGATTTGCCAATCAGCTCTTATATAGAAAACTAAATGAACAAATATATTTTTTTAGTAGTAGTAGTAGTAGCAAATATATGATAAGGAAGAAGCACAAAAATCCATACTTACATAGCTTATAAGGTCCTCTGCTTACTCTGTTAGACAGAGACTACTGTTCTTCTTCCACTTATAATCTCCAAAACCGATACACCAAATGACAAAAGTTGAAAACATCTGATTTTATTGAGAACTGCCTGTGCATTAATGATACTCCAGAGACATGTAACCACTGCAATCAATTTATAAGATAATTTAAACAACTAAGGTTACTTAGAGATTGAATCTACTACGTCAGATTTCTCATTTCTCCTTGAGTGGTTAATTTTAGGTAGGCTCTAATTTAGCTTCAAGGCACAAACTGAACTCTTTTTTCTTGTGTGAGTTAGCTACCTTTGTTTGACGCAATTGATATCAAGTCAGTAGTCCTAACAAAATTCCATTTTCATGTCAAGCAAATTCCAGATGGGCTGAACCATCTTCATGATGAAAAATTATACCAGTTATTTTCCGCAAAGTATAATAGCTATAAGCCCTGCCCAAAATCAAGTCAGGTGCATATGATTTAGCAACATGTCTATTACTCTATCAATTTCATCACTTCTTTGGTGAAACAAGATAACAGAAGTTGTAAAAAAATTGCTTTTCCTCACCAAGCCAGGCCAGAGCCTATAAATATTAGCCAATATTTTACAAAAATGTGAATGCGTGAAGGAATGAGACTATGAAACTTACTAAGTCCCGACTATTCTATTTGTACTTGCTTCAGTTTGGCTGATGCCAAAAGTTCTTGCCATTCTGAAGTCTGAGATTGTGGGATTCATTTCCTCATCTAACAAGATATTGCTCGCTTTAAGATCCTTATGAATAATTCGAAGGTGAAAATCTTCATGAAGATAAAGAAGCCCCCAAGCAATCCCTTCCATGATCTTGTAACGTTTCTGCCAATCTAATTTTATTTATAGATCAACTTGATCCGGCATCCCGTATATTTTGTCCTTAAATAAACTTGCCTAGTTAAAAAATGCTGGTTGTGGGGGCGATGGAGGAGTAACACTAAGTAGCTGCTCAACATAAGGACTACGTTCACCACTAAACTATGCTTGGGGGGCTACTGGATTAGTAGTCAGGAAGAGCTGATAATGAATTCGAGCAAAATACCACAACTCTTCAAAAGCGGGATATTTGTGGTCTATGGACATTCCACCCGCCCAACCACCTGAGAGGTTAGGCTAGTGGAATGGGGGCTCTTGTAATGGCAAAATTACCTTAAGGCCGGGTATTTCTCAGGCTCTGTTGAGCCTATCTCATTAGGTCCATCTTTGCCTGATGATGGCACATACAACCTGGGAAAAGTGACAACATGGCATACATGAGAACCATCACTAGGCCGGAATATCCCAGTCTCCATCCAGTAGACCTCCATGACAGACTTGTACCAAATATGAAATATGAGCAATTTGACATTGATGACGTGGCATGCCAAAGAACAAACATAACTAATTGAGAGTCATATCTGCCCATGGTGAGATATTCAACACCGAATCAAGGATACGTGAGAGCATCCCAATCAACAAGGGATAGAGGTTAGCAGCCACCTTCCCTCTTTTAACGGGGCATGACTTAACAGCCCCCAAAGCATAGCCCTAGATATGGCAATCACCAAGACAAGGAGATCTATGCAAGATCCACCATCAAACGGCCTACAGCACCATAGGTCAGTCTATATAAACCAAAAACTAGCTAACCTACAGGAAACTAGAACTCAATTAACTCTAGCTCTGTGACAAACTAGTCTGGAACCATTCATTAGTTATGTTCTTGACTGATTTGATCATCGGAGGCAGCCTCTTGACCTACCCAAGGTTTGGCCACGCTGACATCTTTGTGTGCGTAGGTAACCAGTAGAGCTACCAGGATGGTCAACCAATTTTGGACACAACAATCAGTGACCAGACATTTTATTCAATGGCACCAAGACATGTGAAATATACAAGAATTAAAGTAGTCAAAATACTATTATGAGTGTAATTTCCTCATTAGTTCTTAGGCCTTACCTCATAAACATTACCAAAACCCCCTTCACCAATCTTATTAACCTTGGCAAAGTTTTCAGTGGCTACAATAATTGTACAGAAATGAAATTGCAATGCCTCTGAAATTATAATTGTTTTCTCATTTGTGCAAAACCAACAAGGGTGGAGGATAAAATTAAAAGCTTCACCTTTCAAAACAGAAAATGTGGAAGACTATTAGGAACTCTTGCCTTCTTTAGCTACAAGATCTCACCAAAATCTTAAATCTAGTTTATTTCTAACTCCAACTCCACGCCCCGATTTTTTGCAAATGTTGACTATAGACAAGATCCACAACCTCTGAACTTCACAACCCCAGTTTTCACTGGCTTGGTGGGGCCCGCATTATGGACATTCAACTAGGGCACGTGACAGTTCCTCTCATCATCAACCTGTTTATAACCACTAAAACAAAATGCTAAACTAAACATTTTCAAGGACAAAAACAAAAAACCAGTTTGACAATTTGACTCATAAACATATGTATACAGTCTAAAGTCCTGATATGTTTACATTTGACCTTTCAACAGTATTTAGTTAAGTACATACAATCTCAAAGGAATATATACATTCACAGTTCAGTTAAACCAACATCAGTTGCAACAAAAGAAAAAGAGTTTTCATCTTCCACTTTAAAGGCATTGTCAGGTGGCAGCACTCATGCCCTTATCATGTATTTGAGGACTTGCCAACATTCACAATAGTGAGCTTTACGGCCCAGTAAGCAATATAGACAACCATGTGAGTAAGTCAGGCACTTCATCATGCATCAAGTATCACATCAAACTCATATAACATCATGCATTCCAATTTTCTTTTCATTTTCCTTTTCCTTCTTCATTATTAAACCAGACCTAGCACTACCTATAGAGAGAGCACCATCAGTCTAAACCACACAAGTGGCATCAGTCTCAGTCTCAGTCTTAGAGGTTCTCATGAAGAGATTCTATTTTCAGTCTTTTGGCACAAAGCCAGGTGTTCTCTACAGAAGGCCATCATCAGTCTAGTATATCTTTCCACTTTTCAGTCTTGCTTCATGCCCTCCCATTTGGGTACACTAAGTACCAGGACTTACAGAAGCCACTTCATGCCTTCCCATTTGGGTACGTTAAGTACCATGACTTACAGAAGGCATTAACATTTTATTTCTTCTTCTTTTACTCTTGTTTATATTCAATTCCAGTATTGCATTACCATGCTCTGTCTATTTCGATGTACATTTTTCATTTCAATCATCATTTAGTCTCATTTGAATAAAACTAGACACAATTCATACAATCCAATCATTTAAATATAAGAGCATGATAATTCTACATTTAACAAACATAAGCATGATTTTAAATTTATAATTCAACATCTCAAGAATACTATCAACATTTCAATCCAAGCAGTTCAATCAAGTCATTTAGCTGTCATCCGATCCCATGCATTTCTATTCCATTCACAAAACAATATATCATGCATTTTCATAAATTGCATGAGTAAATAAAATCAATTCTATATTAACATACGAATACTATCTGTCCACTAATCACCTACTTATAACACACATGGGTTGGTCGATATCGCTTACCTGTTCATGTTCCATGTGTGTGTCTTGATCCTGGTTCAGTTAAAAATCCACTCTCCCTCATGTATCCCAAACAATTAATGGTTATTTCGAATACGCGGAAGCCAACAAGGGGTTTTCTTTTTGTATTATTATTTTCTCTCTCATCCTCTCTCTCTCTCTCTCTCTCTCTCTCTCTGGTCTCTTTAATGGCTTCTTCTCTCTTTCTTCTTAACTCCTTCTCTGGCTTCTTCTCTCTTTCTTCTTAACTCCTTCTCAACTCCTCCTCTCTTTACTACACGCATAAAGGTAATAGAGAGAATCTGTTTTCATCTTAAGTTCACTTTTAGCACCTCACATATATTATATGCCACCTTTCGTAAAAATCAGCCATGCAGGTGGGAGGGAGAGTGGGAAGTGTCACCTCCTCCCTCTCTCTCTCCTCCTAATTCTCTTACGTGTGATGTGATGAATATATAATATATACTATATTATGTATATGTAAATATATTTAATTAAATAGTGGGCTTCTTTATGGGCTCGTGGGCCCGTTCTATTATCTTACGCAAGACCCATTTTGAGGTACGGATATTAATATCTCTAGATTCAGAAAATTATGCTGATCATTTCATCGTTTTCAGTTCAGTCTAATTCCACCGTTGTGGGACCCACAAATTATGTCTGACCTCGACCAAAATATCAATTGGAATCTAGCCTCATTTAAGCTATTCTTTAATTACACTCGATCATTTGATTAAACCATCAAACAAACCATCGGATCCTTTAATAATCTTAAAGACTGACACATTCACACACAATAATAAAATAATATAAAAACATGCAGGGCATCACACCAAAAGTGCAAAAGTTGACAAGGGTTTTTGATGTGACCAAGGTTGACCCCCCTATAGTTGGGCCCAAAAGGCCCAATCCAAAGCTAGCCGAATACCCCAAGGGTATTTTGGTCATATTTAGCCCTTTTAGGGCTCAAAATGAGTCTGGGTTGGAATCCCCAGATCCAAGGGTTATAGATCTAATTTTACTTTTTTTTTTTTTTTATTTGGGTTGGTATTCTGAGTGATGGTCTAATTTAAATTCTTATTTGAGTTGTGGATAAGATAAGACTCTTTAACAAAGAGGGTTCCTATCTTTTCAAAGTTTTCTTTTGATTAGAATTTGTCTTTGGGTTTTTGTCCTTTATTGGGATTCTAATCAGATTTAAGAGTCCCAAATAACGTGTTCTAGTAGTTTCTTATCTAGATAGAGTTAACTGGACAAGGTTCCTAGTTAGATAAGGGACCTAAGTTAAAGTCAGTTAGGAATTGAGTTTGATTTGATTTCAGAGTTCGTAAAGGCTATAAATTTCTATGTAATTTTCAGTTTGGATGTTTAATAAAGTTGATTAAGTTTGAGGATCAGGGTTCCCAGTTAAGGGGGCCCTAGTTGAGCAAAGTTTCTTCAAGTTCAGCCTTCTTCATCTTCTTCATCCTCTTCATCTTCTTCAAGCTTGCGACAGTCCAAGAACTTTCAAAATTTCAGCAGCCTTCAAGTGTCCTTCCCCCATCAAGTAAGTACAACCCCAACCCCTTCCCCACCCTTAGCCACCCCCCACCCCCAAACACTAAGGGTGCATTTGGTAACGGGCCAAGGAATAGCTTTTGGCATTCTTCCATTCTCAAAATGCTGAAGAATGCCAAAAAGCGATTGGTGGGGTCGTTCTTTCATTTTTAGGGAAACGAACCAGTCCAATTTTCTTGTCTGCGAAGGCTTTATGCAAAACAAATTTGACTTGTTTCGTCGTTCTCAAAAACAAAAAGCACGTCAAAATTACATCAAAGAGGACCATTCAACCCAAACTTCATTCACACGCAACTTCTAACTCCTTCCCGCCTTCATATGAATTTTTCTTTTGTTTAAATCTCCATCACCTCAAGTGTTTAAAAGATAGATTTTACCAAACAGTCAAAATTGTGCTCAGACCACAGTTCTTTGATAAAAACGCTAGAAAACACTCGCAAAGAATGTCGTTCTCAGAAAAGATCGTTACCAAAAGCACCCTAAAGCCACGATCCTAATGCCCTTATCACCCCTTTTCTGATTTTCTGGTGTTTTTCTGCAATTTTTGGACTTTTTCCTAAACCCAAAATTCAAAGTCAGATCTATGTCAATCTAAACATTAGATCTGTCCAAACTTTAGGAATATTATCCCCCTAATCCTACTGGCTTCCCCTCCCAGTTTCAGGCCGATATGACCATCTAAACCATAAAATCATAACACCTCTAAACATTCTGCACTTCTTCTCCATTAAATTTCTGCAATTCATCTTCAACCTCCATACCTAAACCCTCATTCATATTCTAAAACCCCTTAGGATTAGCTTCTCCCAAACTTACTCCATTCCACTTTCAAAATCCTCACACTAGTTCACTTCCATAAAAGTCCCACCTTAAGAAGGAAACCTCCAACTAGGCCTAAAACCATTAGGAATAAGTCTGAAATTATAAAACCACAACAGTAGCCCCATTCCGCACCCAATCGAACCCTAAACCCTAGTTTTACGAACCTTACTGTTAAGCTCCAGATCTGAAACTGTTCTACTAAGTCTGAAATCCACAGCCCCCTTCATCCCAAGCTTGGCCAAATACCCCTAGGCCTTGACCTATTGCTTGTGAATCTAAAACCAGTCCAAAAACATCAGTCTTATTTGCTGGAATTCCTGGGCAGCCCTCAGATTTAGGAAAATTCCCAGAATACCCTTAACCCCAAATCTGGTTTTACATCAGGGTTTGCAAAGCGGAAGAAGATACTCGTGGGTTTGCAAAAGCAAAAGAAGATACCCGCATGTCTATAGAAGCGGAAGAGATTCTTTGATTATGCAGATCTAGGGTTTGCAATACATGAACGAACAGCCTTCAATTTGCAGATTTGCAAAGGTGGAAGAAGATACTCCCAAGTTTGCAGAAAGGGAAGAAGCATAACAGGTTCTTTGATTTTGCAGATCTAGGGTTAGCAACCTAGAAAATACTTGCAAGCATGTGATGTAACCAGCCCTAGCCAGCCCCCAATGAAGGCCCAACTAAGAGGAGCCGAATCCATTCAAGAGGTAGATTAGTCATTTCTACCCCTGGATTGAGTATTAATGGAGACCAAGTCTAGTCAAATTAGTTAGTTCAGTTTATCTCCTACTTTGGGGTCTCAGTGGTTAAGTAATTGTTTGTTTCCTTTTCGGCCGAACTTCTAGCTTGGTAAGAGTCTTTGAGTTGTTTTAAATTAGATTTTCTATTAAGGAGTCCTATTTTTTAGGTGTCTTAAATTAGGAAAGAGTTATTTCCTTTTTGGAAGTCTTATTGTGAGTTTGTTTAAAACTAGGAAAGAGTCTTTGAGTTCAGTTGGGTATTGGTGGCTATAAATAGCCTAAATCTTTCTTGTAATTGGCAATCTTGATTATTGAATGAAATTTGAGTTTGAGAAATTGACTTGAGAAGTCATGGGATTCTAAGAGACACATTGCATCTAGGTTTGTGTGAGGTATTCTTCAACCTTCAAAGCTTCATTCATTGTTTCAAGCATTCAACACAGAATTTCAGCAAGTCTTCAATCACAAGTAGGAAACTCCATGCCCTCAATCCTAGACCTCAAAGACAGCCCTAACCCCCGCAAATCACCCCTTCCCCTTCCCCTACCCCTACTAGCCTAACAACTTCTACCCTCTTCCCTGGCATCTGCAAGCCCTCCCCCTTTCCTCCCTGTTTCTGCAATAGCAACAGCCATCCATCTTCATAAACTCTACCTGTCACATCCACCCTGCCGGTACCCTATCTGGAATACCCAAGTGTGTGATCCACAGCCCCGAAGATCAAGTTTAGGAACGATCATATCCATTTAGCACAATAACATAATCAAAAGCAAGAACAAAAATCATTGTATTCAAGTAATTTATTAATAAAAGTCAAGAAAGGATCTCAGAAGGATCACTAAAGAATATCTGAGTGCGGAATAACAAGATACCAAATCAAAAGACAATTGTAGAGTATAACGGAAATATACCCCACAAACATATGCAGAAGGTAGATCGAAATCTAAAGTAAAGCTCTAAGCTAATACAAGTAAAAGGAAAAGACTAAAAGAAACAAGAGGATCTAATCCACATCTTCAGTCAGCTCTTCTTCTTCTTTAGTCTTCATCTTCTTCACTTTTGGGTTATGCTCTTGAAGCTTCAGATCAGCATCTAGCGCACGATCCCATCGGCGAATAAGACGATGGCGGCTGCCGTCAATAGGAGCCATCAACGTAGTCCAAATCCAAGTGTTGGCTGCCTCGCTGTTCATTACCTTGTCCAAGGACTTCCGGAGCTGTACCATATATGGAAAGGTCCTCCGTGCTGGTGCACGAGTTCTCTTTCGGTCCTGCAATGTCATCTAAAACAAGTCCCCCAAAGGGTAAGCTCAAAAGAACTTAGCAAGTAATCCAAACACAATAAGCATCTTCACATGCATTCATAGGCAAACATATATGCAAAGATATGAGACAATATATGCAAGTATGCTTCTAACTCTATGTATGTATGCTAGTCTTTATTGGCAGACATGCGTTAAGTCATAGCACCATACTTCTTTGGGAAGGTCTCAATTCACACATCATCGATTAGTAATGGGTCCGGCATCCCTCAGGACATTCCATGGCTTGGGTTTAGGTCACTGCTCTCACATCACCATTGGTCTAAGTGTTAGCGCATGTCAAGGTAAAGCCTAGCCAAATACAAATCTTCTACTTAGTTATATCAACTCAAGTCCAGATACGTCCATTCCTCGCCCCGAGCAATCCTTTCTGGTATCCTTCTCACTAGAGTCAGTGTATCCTATGGCTACAACCAACTTGGACTACGGACTCATTAACCCTATTGGTCATCCACAAATAATAGACGGGAAGCTCTCATGTCCTCTCACGGGTTGGCTACCGGTTTTGAACGCCCATGAGCCCAAGTCTACTAAATGCGACCCTACCAATGAATGGCCTCTCACGAGTATCCACAATGTGATTCATGTCCCCTCACGGGTTGGTTACCAATCTTGAGCGCCTACAAATCCCCATTGCTACCACGGGTTACTCGGTCTTAATACCCTTCCGAATCGGATCTGGTATAACAGGGTATTCCTAGCCAAACACTACTAGACCAATCCTAAGTATGTCAACCAGTAGTCATGGAAAGAGTCAAGGGGCACCATAGGAAAGTGTCTCGTACCACTTCCACCGGTATCCAAAGACAGAAACGCCAATAGGGCATTCCCCATTCCACAACCACGACCTAAGCATTCACATCACATCATGATTCCATTATAAATCACATTCACATTCATATTCACATCATAGTCCAAATCACATTCTTATAATCAATAATCAATTCTAATATGTAACTGACAATATGGGCATGCTATTGTAGTTATAGAAGTATCATGATGTAAAGGAATTGAAACAGCAGTAGCTAGGTCATTCATTCATGTCATATTACAAGAAGACATGTAAATAGGCATATTGTGAGTTGGAGTACTCACCTCATAATCTGAACTTATAGTCTTCAAATAAGAGATCAAAGAACAGATCCAAATTCACCTAAACAATTCCAAATTCACCTAACCAATCTTGAGCGCCCACAAATCCCCATTGACAAAACATGTATAGGTCATAAGAAACAATTCCCAAAAGATTGAAGTTGAAACGGAGCAAAACTAAGTAAAGTTGCTATCAGCAGCAGCCTTGGTCGATGGTCCTTGGTTGATGGGATCAACCAAACAGAATTCAATCCGGGCAAATTACATTGCTTTGGTCATATCTTTTTCGTTTGAAGTCCGATTGATCCAAAATTCAAAAGGGAACCTCACACAAACATACTAAGACTATCTAGCATGAATTGGACATCATCCATGGTCAAAAATCAGTACTTTCTAATTTGAGAACATGAATTTCTAAATTGGAAACAACATGGTTTTCATAGCAAACACACCATGGATTCAAGGGACGAATTAGAGAGAACAAATCTTCACCCTAATGGAATATCAATAACGTATCAGAGGTAATAATCATCATAAGAATGGATCAATTATGCTAGAGAATATGATCAAACATGCATCATGAAGATATCCCATGATCTCTTTTAGAAAATCAAATAAGGGAATCATAGCATCATTAGAATTGAATGGATTCACTACCTTGAAGATCATAGAAGAGGTGTTTGAAAGGATGTAATACCATCTTCATAATCACAGCAAGAGTAAATCAATAATAGACCAAAAGAATACTAATCCTAGAATCAAAAATAGAAACTTACTAGAATGCTTATATCGATGATCAACAAAGAACGCTATAATGGCTAGAATGAATGGGGATTCATTCAAAGGGATGAAATACATTAGAACAGCAATATACACTAAGATTAAACATGTTAAACGTTGATTAGAAAGAAAAGTACAGTAGGATGATCATGTTGTCCAAAACTCATACAAAAACCAATGAAGAATTGAGGAGGTTCACCATATGGCTTCAAGGAATGCAAAGAGTGATTGGGGGTTCACTCTAAGACACAAGGAGTCAGAGAATAGGTAGTTACAGTAGTGTAACAGCTTCTCTATAATCAAAACATCATGCTAGAACAATAAGAAGAAGAAATCAGAGAAGAAGGTGATAGATTACTAACCTTGTTGAAGATGAAACCAAATTAATAACAAGGAGGAATGCTTGGGGATCTTCCTTGGTTTGAGAAGGAGGCTCTAGGGTTCTTCCCACGTTCACTAGCAATTGAGAGGCCAAACAATAGGGTTTAACACGAGGTTGCATTATATAGAGGATCTCACAATCAAAACTTCCAAAAATAAGAATTCAGCAAATCTAGGTAGCTTTGGTCGATGGGATCGACCAAAGGGTCTTCCTTCATCAAACAGCTGATTTTTGGGTCTCCGGGGTTAAATCCGACACTTGGGCCTATAGCCAACTTAGGGAAAGGTCTGAATTGACTTTCTAGGGTCTTCTAAACCTATCCACACTGAACTCTGGGTCCCACTTACAGGTCTAATATCTACAAGTCACTTCTTTATCCCAAAACAAACAGGGTGTTCAGGCTAGGTTTAGGGCTGGATTTCACACTACCTCCTCAGCCCTTCTAGACCTTTCCTAGAGTCGCACCTAACATTAGAGTAAAAACCCTAAGTCAATTGCCTCCTCCAACCTATTTTACCTTAATCTAGAATTTTTTGCACTTCATCTTCTTCAACAGTAGTTGCAGAATAATCTAGATGTTCATAAAACCCTAAAACCTTCAAAACCCCCTCTTTTCTAAACAGCTTCTAAATTACTAATTTAGCAGCAACAGTAGTTCAAATCACATAAAACAGCAGTCCTACAACCATCCTAAACCCTAGCCAAAACTCTAGTTTAACCCCAAAACCCTAAGTTGGTGTTGGACCTATTTCAAAAGATCCTGAAAATCTGACCCTAAATTTCAGGGTGACATTAGTGTGGCAACGGCTGAAGATGTTGCTCCTGGGTGTGATGATTCTCCGGGCACATGATTCATTAGATCCTTTAATACCATGATGGTTTTCGTAGAATTAATGGATTTGTACTAAAAGTTAGAATCAATGTATCCAATCGAATAAAGGGTGACTCCCATCTTTTTCAGAACCAAACGATTAAAAAGATTGAAAATCATGATTCCATGGAAACTACTTCTATGAGACCACAAAACCAAATGCTTCCTAAAACAGTTCCCTAGCCTGTTAGTAGCAAGTAAGCTATGTATGAAAATCCATCATAGCTACATTGTTCAGCAACGTAGAAATCAAAGAATGCAAAGAGCCTTATCTCTGAACAAGACATTTGTATATTCCCTTGATATGTTCGGTTTGATTAAAAAAATCAATTTCTATGTAAAATTATAGACAATTCAGAGATCATCACAGCTAAATTGTTCAGCACTCTATAGATAAAAGAATTGCAAAGAGCCTTACTTGAACAAACTGCCGAGACTACCCACTCCAAGGAAATAAAATTATAGACACTAGAGAAGCATGATTCTCTTGTAGTATGTGCTGAAATGCACATCTGACAATGGTTGAAATGCATTCTGCAGTGGCACAATTGAAATCATCAGACATTTCTGCATTGACACAACTGAAATCATAATAAGATGAATGGATGAAAGACTACAGAACCTAAAGCCTGAATTTCTTCCAATGGTGGCGTTCCAATCACCTAATTTCTTCACACCCATTGGATCTCAGAGACGAAAGAAAACCAGGAAAAAAAAACCCAAATAAACTCACCTCGGATAGAGGAACCAAATTTCCTACCAAGACAACCACCCAGATGCAGAACAAAACGAAGATAACTATTCTGAAGTATGTTTTTCTAGATATTTAAAAAAATTTTAAAAAAAAGTCGAAAACTGAATTGTAGGTCGATTGCCGAAGCTCAGAACACATTCGGTTAAGAAAACGTTGATACTCCAGTACAAATTACTTACCGTTGGCTGTGAAGGCACACACAATCAAACTGGCCACCTCTAGCTTGGGTCCAATTCAGTGGAGAAGAGGGGTTGACGGGGAAGAAGTGTTGCTGAGGTCCCTTAGGTTTGACGATTCCAGGCTTCGTCACGAAACTTTAACGAAGAAGAATAGTTTAGGAGTGATGGTCTAGGAAATAAAAAGTTATTTGCAGCACTAAAAATCATTTTGGGCAAAAATACTAAAAATCGTTAGTAACCAATAAGTAAGATTTTTATACCAAAAAAAAAATGTGTTTTTTTTATTTATTTATTTTTTTTTTTTTTTATGCTGAAAGAAAACTTAGTATTAAATAAGAGAACAAGTACACAGACTAGTAGCATCTATGACTTCTATCTTTTCTTGATGTTCTATGGAGGATATATATGCTATATATATATAAGCCATTCCTGTAGTGTGGTCTGGGTGAATTGTTTCAGACTAGGTTTCTTAATATTACAAAATATATTTATCAAAATTGAGACATAATTTATTGGTCATTAACTAAAGAATAAAAGAAAAGAAAATAACAAAAATGAAGGGAAAGTAGTGAATTTCCCACCACAAAGATTGAAACAATGATTCCAAAGCTGTAAGGTTGCCGTATAGCTGAGCGCTTATAGGTTTGACAGCAAGGGAATCCGTATAGTCTTCGGAGCCACCTACAATCGAATCCTGGGGATTCTGCAGTAGAGTGGGGACTACTATACGTTTTTGTTTCTACTCAAGTTAAGAGTAATATCTTTGAATTTTTTTATTTTTAAATCACTTCGATTTACCTAAGAATTAGAAAAACAAAGTGGACTAATACCTCCCCGGCAACGGCGCCAAAAACTTGTTTGTGAATTTTAAAAGTAACCGCAGGCGGGGAGGCGCGGGGGTCGGGGGGCCCACGGGCCGGTCTCGGGGAGATATGCCACTTAGAATTTGAACTTCTTAATAGTAATGCGAGAGTGGAATGATTCAATTTTTTTTATTAACTAATTAACTAAACTAAACGATCCTAATCTATATATCTAATGCAATCGAATTGAAACGAACAATAAATTAAACACAATCAATGCATAAATAAAAGACAGAAAAAATGCAGATGCAACACCACCCGTCACCGTAAGCGAAGAGGCACGACCGTAGGCTTGCTCCGGTTATGTGGTCCGAATTATGAATGAATAGGCGAGAAGTAAAGTAAATAACAAAAGTAAAGTAACAAAAAAGCAATAAACAAAACAATAAAAGGAAAAGGAAATAACTAAAATGCAGATGCAACACCACCCGTCACCAGAAGCAGAGGCACGACTGTAGGCTTGCTCCGGTTATGTGGTCCGAGATTATGAATGAATAGGCAGAACAATAAATAATGCTGAAAGTAAATCCTAAATTAAGAATATAGAGGGGTAGATAGAAGCGGGAATGGAGGGAGGAGAGAAGATTAATAAAGAAGGTTACTTACTTGCGAATTGAACAAACGATTCGAATCTCAACCAACCCTAACAACCAGATCTAGATCTAGAATGATCTAAATCTGCAATTGCTAGACCCAGAGAAAAACGAATCTAAAAAAATTGAATCTTGAAGCTTGAAGCTTGAACTTGAATTGCATTACATAAAAAGATTAAACCTAAACATTGAATCTAGAAATTTAAATCTCACTAATGCAAGCAAAGAAAACTAGAGAAAACATAAATAAACTGAAGAGAGAAGAAAGAATGCTTCTACTAAGCTCTAAGACACGTTCTCTTTTGATGGAGTAGGCTCTCCTTTTATAGAGTTTACATGAGATATGAAGCACGGCTGAATTTGAATAAAACTCAGGGTTTCTATCTGACTCATCCAATTAGGGTTTTGACGTACTAATCGCGCTGACTTAGAGAGATCAGATGCATAATTCCACCGTTGGATTTGAGGTTTAAGTAGTCGTGAAGCTCTCCTCCAAAAATCAGCACGATCGGACATCGGATGACCGTTCGATGAAGGGTTTGATCGAAACTGGACAGAGGCATTCAAAAACGGGATTTTTGCTTCATCCTTATCTGAAAATAATTCTTTTTCCTCTTTTTCTTTCTTTAATCAAATCCCAAATAGAAAATAAGATATTGAGGTATGCAAGGACTCTTTTCCATCTGGACTCTCTCAATAATATCTCTGTAGATTTGATTTAAAATCTCAGCCGTAGATCAAATTTGCCTTCTTTATCTCTTCAATATTTCGGATTTGGCCCGTAATCACACATCTCTAGCCCATCATGCTCCAGATCAGGCCCATTTTCGCATTTGAGAATTTGAATGGACTTCTTGACGTGTAAAATAGCATGATTCAAGCCCAAAACTCCAAATATTTGCTTAAATCTTGAAAAGTCCTAAAATCTGCAAAAACAACATAAAACCCAAGGTAACTCCATTCTAAGTGTATAAAATGCATGCTTTATGCCCTAAGATTTCACACATAAATGTGTTCATCAGATTCCCCCACACTTAGATTAAGCTTGTCCTCAAGCAAAAATTAAAGAAAAATACAAATGCAGGTAAGAAACTAGTGCAACAAACTAAATTCTAACTCACTTTCGTAGGAATCACGGTTACACTTAGCATGTGCAACGTGGCCTTTAAACCAATAGGTTACCCCTAGAGGACGAGTTTTGTCTCGTGGATGTTTGCAGTGAATGTACATCCAAAATTCCAATTTTAGCTCAAAATAAAACATTGCAAATTCCAACTCTAACAATTGGTAAGTACTCATACAGGATCAATAGCTATGACAATTTTTCTCACAATTGATTTAAGATCCCCCACACTTGAACTTTATTACCCCATATTGATTCTTGAGACTTAGCATATATCTCAATCAAGGACTCACCTTATATCTTTCAAGTACACCTCTCCTTTAAGCAAAACCACTCATAAAGTAAGGGGACCAAGGACTAAGGTTTTGAAGTATTTTTGACCAAACAATTTTACCAAGGCATTGATGACACTTGTATTTATTTCTCTTTTTTTTTTTTTTTTTTTTTTTTTTTTTTTTTTTTTTTTTTGAGTAGTGAACTCTACATTACTCCACTACGGTTGGCTTGAATGACATGGTGGAGCAGACACCAGAAACCCAAGTTACTTTGTAGCTTTGCTTTGCATATGCCCACATAGACAAGTGATGCGAGAATTCTTTTCAATAATCTCCTTCCTAAGAGTTTCGATCAAGTCACCTCGATTCCTGAGTCGGAGTGCCCTGTCTAGTTCCAAGGAATTCAACTTTTACTTTCTACTCTTTTTTTTTTTTTTTTTTTTTTTTTCTTCTTTTGTCATGCCATACACAAAATTGATCTCAACTTCTAGCCAAAGAAACAAGGACCCACAAAACTCATAGATGGTTCAACGCCTTAAGTTAAGGGCCTTTTATTTTTCTAAGGAAAGTCTTATCTCAACATATATACAAGTTACCTTCCTCTCAACAGGGTTTTTATGTGTTCACAATGGGTACCAAAATCACTCTCATTTCACACATCATAGCAATTGAAAGAATATGTATACTAACCAAAAGTCAAAGTTAAAATTTACAACGAAGCTATACCCCCCCACACTTAAGTAATGCAATGTCCTCAATGCATGATGAAAAGAAGAATAAGGGGAAGGCAAAAGAGGGCATACCTTGGAGTTTCTCAATCACCAGTGTAAAAAGGCTCATAGAGATCAATGATCTCTACACTATCAACACTTGGCATTTCAAGGAAAGGCTTTAAACGTTGACCATTCACTTTGAAAATTTGGTTAGAATGAGGATCAACTATTTCCACAAAGACCATGGTTAAAAACACGGTGAATAATAAATGGACCTTCCCATCTAGTTCGCAATTTTCCTGGGAACAAATGTAGCCGAGTATTGTATAACAAAACTTTATCACCAATAGAAAATGATTTCCTAACAATATGCTTATCATGAAAGGTTTTAGTTTTAGCCTTATAAATCTTTGAGTTTTCATAGGCTTCATTTCTAAGTTCCTCCAACTCAGATAGTTGGATACGACGATGGATACCCGCATCGTCAAGATCAAAATTCAACTTCTTGATTGCCCAGAAAGCCCGATGCTCTAATTCAACTGGGAGGTGACAAGCTTTACCATACACTAAACGGTATGGGGATTGACCCAAATCCGTCTTATATGCAGTTCTGTGGGCCCATAAAGCATCAATCAAACGATTTGACCAATCCTTACGAGTGGGGTTAACTGTCTTTTCTAAAATCTGCTTAATCTGTCTATTGGAAACCTCTACCTGACCACTTGTTTGCGGATGGTATGCAGTAGCAAGCTTATGGGTGATTCCATACTTTTTCATCAAGGCCTCAAAAGGCCGATTACAGAAATGCTTGCCCCTGTCACTAATCAAAGCACGAGGAGTGCCAAAACGAGAGAAAATATTTTCCCTTAAAAACTTGACTACCACTTTGTGATCATTTGATTTACAAGCTATGGCCTCTATCCATTTGCTCACGTAATCGACAGCCAATAGAATATATAGATTCCCGTAAGAATTAGGGAATGGTCCCATAAAATCAATACCCCAAACATCAAAATTTTCAACAATTAAAATTGGATTCAGGGGCATCATGTTCCTTTTGGTCACTCGACCAAGAGATTGACAAGCTTTGCAAGCTCTGCAAAAAGAAAATGAATCCTTAAATATTGTAGGCCAATAGAACCCACATTGAAGCACTTTTTCTGCGGTTTTCCTAGGCCCAAAATGACCCCCACAGGCATGATCATGGCAAAATGAAAGAACAGACATTTGTTCATGCTCAGGTACGCAACGCCTAATGATTTGATCTGAACCTATTTTAAACAAGTATGGATCATCCCAGAAAAAATATTTCACTTGTGAATGGAACCGATATTTATCTTGGGTGGACCAATGGGATGGGGTTTCATTGGTCACAAGATAATTGACAATATCTGCATACCAAGGTACCGTGTTTACTGATAACAATTGCTCATCTGGAAATGTTTCTAGAATTTGACTCTCTTCCTTTCTAGAATTAGAAAGGCGGGATAGATGGTCTGCAACTAAATTTTCAGTTCCCTTTTTGTCCCTAATTTCTAAGTCAAACTCTTGTAGTAGCAAGACCCAACGAATGAGTCGGGATTTTGCATCCTTCTTTTGTAGCAAATATTTGATAGCTGAATGATCAGTGTAAACAATTACATGACTACCTATCAAATATGAGCGGAACTTCTCTAATGCAAACACAACAGCCAAAAATTCTTTTTCAGTTGTCGTATAGTTAAGTTGTGCATCATTGAGGGTTCGACTTGCATAAGAAATCACAATGGGCATCTTATTTAACCTTTGACCTAGCACTGCCCCTAAAGCATAATCAGAAGCATCACACATTAACTCAAAGGGTTCTAACCAATTTGGTGCTTGTATTATAGGAGCGGTGGAGAGCTTCTCTTTCAATAGTTCAAAACATAGTAAGCACTCAGAGGTAAAATGAAAGGGGACATCTTTAGCAAGTAATGAAGTTAATGGTCTGGCTATCTTGCTAAAGTCCTTTATAAAGCGGCGGTAAAAACCAGCATGACCTAGAAATGATCTAACATCCTTGACACTTTTAGGTGATGGTAAATTAGATATAAGATCAACCTTAGCCTTATCAACCATAATTCCTTCCTTAGAAACAATATGACCTAAGACTATTCCATTCTTCACCATGAAGTGACATTTCTCCCAATTAAGAACTAAATTTTTGGCTCTACTACGTTCAAGAACTAAGCGGAGATGGTGAAGGCAATCAGAAAAGGTAGACCCATGAACAGAGAAATCATCCATAAATACTTCCAAATAATCCTCTACCATATCTGAGAATATGCTCATCATGCACCGTTGGAATGTGGCAGGAGCATTGCATAACCCAAAGGGCATGCGTCGATAGGCATATGTTCCATATGGGCATGTGAATGTGGTTTTGTCTTGGTCTTCGGGTGCTATAGGAATGTGATTATAGCCAGAATAACCATCAAGGAAACAATAATAAGCATGGCCGGCTAAACGTTCTAACATTTGATCAATGAAAGGCAAAGGAAAATGATCCTTATGAGTAGCTGCATTAAGCTTCCGGTAATCAATACAAACACGCCAACCAGTTTGAATACGAGTTGGGATGAGCTCATTGGTAGTAGATGTAACTACCGTGACTCCGGACTTCTTAGGAACAACTTGGACCGGGCTTACCCATCTGGCTATCCCGATATGGGATAGATAATCCCATTATCCATGCATTTCAACACTTCTTTGTGAATGGCTTCTTTCATCACAGGATTAGCCCTTCTTTGGGGCTCCCTAGAGGGTTTGGATCCATCAATCAAATTTATATGATGTTGAACTATGGAGGGACTAATTCCTTTAATGTCGGTCATTTGCCAACCTATGGCTTCTTGATTGTCTTTAAGCAAACTAAGAAGCTCATCCTCTTGGTCTTTGGTAAGATCATAGGCAATGATTACAGGAAGAGTTTTATTGGAGCCTAGAAAAGCATACCGAAGAGTCGAAGGCAAAGGTTTCAATTCTAGTTGGGGGGCCTCAACCACAGATGGGACAGGAAGATTTCTAGACAGCTTACCGAGTGGTTCATTAAATTGTTGCAAGCTCATCATATCAGAAACAAAATCACTCCCTATATCCTCTAGTTCTTCCAAACAAGTGTAAAAGTCATCCTCAAAACCTTTTTCAATGGAGAAATCAATATCATCAGAATTGCTTTGCAACATACTAATATTCTCAGAAAAGTTTGGTTGTTTCCCCAACCTAAAGACATTGAACTCAATGGATGTATTCCCAAATGATAACTTCAAAAGACCATTTCGACAATTAATAAGAGCATTGCTTGTAGCTAAAAATGGTCTCCCTAATATCACAGGAATTTGGTCCTTAAGATTTGTGACTGGATGTGTGTCTAAGACAATGAAATCAACAGGAAAAACAAATTCTCCTACTTGAATTAACACATCTTCAATTATTCCATTGGGTATTTTGACAGATCTATCAGCCAACTGGAGAGTAACCGAGGTTGGTTTGAGTTCCCCAAGACCCAATTGTTTATAAACAAGATATACGGCAAGAAATTAACACTAGCGCCCAAGTCTAGTAAAGCATCTTCTATTTTCTTATCACCAATAATACATGGAATTGTTGGACTTCCTGGATCTCTATACTTAATCGGGACTTGTTCTGAAAGGATTGAACTCACATTTTCTGTTAGAAAGGCTTTCTTTGGGACATTCGTGGTTCTCTTTTGAGTACACAAGTCTTTAAGAACCTTAGCATAAGAAGGGACATGAGAAATAACATCTAAAAGTGGAATGTTGATACTCACATTTTTGAAAACTTCTAAAATTTTGTCAACATTTTCATTCCTTTTGGTACTTGCTAATCGGCTAGGAAAAGGGGCCTTAGGTACATAAGATCTCTCATTTGAAGTTTGTTCTTTTCTCAAGGTTTCAGATAATGATTCATTAGACTTAGGTACCTCTAAAGCAATTGGTTCCTCCTCAACTTCTAAGGGTTCTTCAGACAAACCCTCATTAGGAGATACTTGAACATTCTCCGCATCACGATGGTTACTAATTTTGCTCTGGTCAGTAATAGGAGATTCACCTGTTAAATATCCTTTTCCACTTCTCAATGCATACACAGAAGTAATTGGCTCTAAAGAAGAAGAAGTGGTTTCAACTTGGTTGACTTGATTTGGTAGCTTTTGTTGAATCTGAGTCCTAGGATTTAACTCAGGCTGGCTAGGCATTTTACCTTTTTCTCGCTCAGACAAAGCACTTGCAAGAGTGGAAATTTGTTTTTCCATATTATGCATAGAAGTCATGAAGGTGCTAGAAAGTACTTCCATATTCTTCTCTAAGGTAGAAAGACGAGAAAACTCTGGATTATTACCTCTATTGAAACCAGGTGGTGATTGATTTTGTGTAATATGAGGAATACGAGGCACAATAGGTGGATTGGCAGGCCTAGCTAAATTGGCATTCTGAAAATTAGAGGCTTGAGGGAACTGGACATTTGGATTATAAGAAAATTGGGCATTTTGTTTTTGAGGGGCACCAAATTGATTTTGTGTGGAATAATTGCTTAATCCATTTTGGTTTTGCCCTTGAGACCATGAAAAGTTAGGATGATTCTTCCACCCAGGATTGTACGTGTTACTGTACGGGTTTGGAAACATCGCACTAACATTTTCATGTTGGCCTCCAGAATAGCTAGGGCATTCCTCAATTACATGTGTAGGAGACTGACACCATGCACACATAGCAATAGATTTGTAAATAAAATGTGCTTGACTTGGTGGTGCAGCTTTAACTACCAAAGTCTCTAACTTTTTCAAAATGTTATCTATTTGTACTTCCTTATGGACTTGGCTATCAACAAAATATCCTCTACTAGTCCTTTCAGACTCTTGGGTTGACTCCCATTCTCTAGTTCTATCTGCTAGGTCTAAAAGAAAATTCCAAGCTTCGGAATCATCAGTGAATGATGTAAATCCTGTGGGGCACATTGATTCCAACAGTTGCTTTGTTTGGTAATCGATACCCTCATAAATTATTTGGCATAAATGCCATAATTCTATACCATGGTGAGGGCATTCTTGGAGAAGGCTTTGAAACCTCTCCATTACCTTAGCAAAGGACTCATCAGTCATTTCATGTGATTTTGTGGTGAGAGTAGATCAAGCACTTCCTTTTCATTGCTCCATATTTCTTCTACTTGTATGTTGTAAACTAGTGCCTTTTCTATTCCATCCATCATTCCACTTAGAAGAGCCTCCACGATCTTTCCCTTCTTCAGTCCTCCTGCACTGAGATACCTTAGGTGTCCTTCCCAGAATAGTCCCACACTCCATCCAATTCTATCTAATGCTGCATTATGTACCCCTGCACACATCAACATTGATAAATAGCTTAAGTTAGTCATAGTTTTGCATAAACATGTGTGTGGTTTAGAAACCATCATCTCTCTAGGTGTGGACCCTAAAGGATTCTTTGTGTTGGTTTCCAGAGATTGGATCCAATTGTAAGTGTTGAACAACACTTTTTCTGGGTTGGGATTCATCTTCTGAAAGATTTTATTGTTTCTTTATTTCCAGATGAAATAGCAAGTGATAATAAAGACCGATACTACCCATTTCTTATTAGCTTTATCTTGCCTAGGGTCAGAAATAAAAGAGTTGCACAGATCAGTGATTGATGCATGTGTCAATCTCTCTGTTTGAGGCCTAAGGGTCTTGCTGCCCAAATTCTTTTTGTCCATTCACAAGATAAAAAAATATGCCAAAGAGTTTCAACACAGTTACCACACATCTCACATATTGGAGACATTAAGGTCCATTGGGCAAGTGTCTCCTTTATGGGAAGTCCTGTATTTATCAGACGCCAAAAGAACGTCTTGAATTTCGGGTGTAAGGGTAGTTCAAAGAAGGGGTATCCAAGCATCATTATTAGCATTGAGATTAATATTTGAAAGATAAAAAGATAGAGAAGTTTGAGGTAGAAATGACTCCCTGTTGTCAAAATTGACTGAATTTCTCACTTCCGCTACTGTTGAATTTCTTGCCCACCTATCATTTTTCGGAACTTGATGGAACCTGTGATCTGGATTTTCAATCCATGGATCAAACCAGAAAGATGTGTTCCTCCCATTTCCTACTTTTCTCCACACCATTTTTTGAAGATCTGGTAATACTCCACATATGCTATTCCATGTCCATGACCCATTTTTTTTCATCACTTTCGGATCGAAAACAGAACTGTTTGGAAAGTATCTTGCCTTCAGAGTCTGTACCCACACGGTTTCTGGATTCTTGAGCATTCTCCAACCTTGCTTTAGTAGCATTGCTTTATTTATGTCCTCCATTTTGTTGAACCCCAGTCCTCCATTTTCTTTAGGTTGGCAACATCGGTCCTATGAGATGAGTGTAAGCTGTTTTTCCTTCGTTGGATTTCCTAGCCAAAACCTTTGGCATAGAGAATCGATTTTTCTACACACCGTACTTGGGAATTTGAAACACTGCATGTGGTAGAGTGATTGAGCTTGACAAATAGATTGTAGCAACACACTTCTTCCTGCAAAAGAAAGACTGGATGCTTTCCAGTTCGCCATTTTCTGCTTCATCTTGTTGATGATGAAGTGGAGATTCTTCACTTTAGATTGGCCATGAATCAGTTTGGTACTAAGTAAAGTGAGTCTTTCCTCATTTCATTGATCCCTAGAGTGGATAAAATCCAAATTTTCTCTTAATTGGGTACATTTCTACTAAAATAGGCCCCACTTTTTTCCAAATTTATTTCTTGTCCTGTAATGTCAGAGAATAGTTCTAAGACTGCTTTCATGGCCAAGACATCTTCTCTCTCTGCCCGACAAAACAAGAAAGTGTCGTCAGCAGAGAAAAGATGGGAAATCTCAGGAGCTCTTCTGGCAACCTTTATCCCCTTAAAAAGATTGAGAGATCTGTACTCAGACAATAGTCTTGACAAGATCTCCATAATGAAAAGGAAAAGATATGGGCTGAGGGGGCAACCTTGTTTCAGTCCTCTGGTTCCAGAGAACCAAAAATACGGGTTGCCATTATGTTTGATCGAGAAAAATGCACTAGATATTAGAGAATTGATGAGTGTGCACCATTTCTGATCAAAACCCAGGAAATCAAAAATTTTAATTATCACATTCCATTCCACCCTATCATAGGCTTTTGACATGTCAAGCTTGAGAGCCATATATCTGGTCCTGCCCTTCGTTTTTCTCATGAAATGAAAATTTTCTTGGGCCAACAAAATGTTATCCATAATCTGTCTATTTTCCACAAAAGCCCCTTGAAACGGGGAGATGAAGTTGCTCAACAAGGGTTTGAGTCTCCGAGCTAGCACTTTTGCTACAATTTTGTAGCTCAAATTGCAAAGGCTAATTGGTCTAAAATCACCAACTGATCTTGCTTGCTCCTTTTTTGGGATGAAACACAAGAGAGTGTGATTTGCACCAAAGGGGAAAGAGGTTTTATTGAAAAATTTTTGAACAAATTGGAAAAGATCACTTTTAATTAAATCCCAGTGCTTTTGATAAAAACTTGCATTAAAACCATCCATACCAGGTGCTTTGTGTGGGTTTAAGGAGAACACAGTATTTTTGATCTCCTCCATGGATGGATTCAACGAGATTCCATCCAAGATCCCACAGCTGGCCATATTTGGGAAAAGGCATTCAATGAACGATGGGTCCAGAGGTTGAGAAGTAGTGAATAAAGTTTGCACGTGGCTTGAAAAAGCATTCGCAATTTCAAAAGCAGTGCAAGCTAATTTTCCGTTGTATTCAATATTCTCAATTTTCCTTTTATGAAGATGAATTTTAGAAGATAGGTGATAGTACCTAGTATTTCTGTCGCCATCCTTGATGTACTTACCTCTTGATTTTTGAAACCAGAATTCTTCCTGCTGCAAGAGCCCTTGAGAGAGCATGTTTTTTTGATGTGATTCTATCCCAGTCCGGGGTTGATAGATTCTCCATTACCTCAATTTCCTTAGAGATATTGTGAAAAATGTTATCAATGTTCCCAAAAACAGATTTATTCCAATGAATTAAGAATCGAGATAGATTGGCTAGCTTGCAATCGAGAGATGAATTACCTCCACTTACCCATGTTTGTTCAACCGCCGATTCGAAAAGAGGGTGGTTTAGCCAAGCATTTTGAAAATAAAACAATTTCCGCCCCGAGGGTTTGGAAAAAGCCAAATAGAGTGAAATAGGATTGTGGTCTGAACCTGTTGCCGACAACTTCTTTAGCATGGCATTTGGGAAGAGAGCAATCAAAGATGGTGAAGCCCAGCATCTATCAAGCTTTTCTTTAATTAGGTTTGGTGGTTTGTGTTTGTTTGACCAAGTGAAGTATAGACCAGGTTGTGCAATTTCTTGTAGATCCATACAAGAGACCAGGTGTTGGAGTGCCGGTAGCGCCGGCGATGGTTTGAAAACTCCTCCCAACTTATCCTCTTGAGACATGACTTCATTGAAATCCCCTATGAAAATTAACGGTTTGGTCACAGATTGGGTAAAGCACAATAGGTCACTCCAGAAGGTTTTCCTTGAGGCATACTTGGGAGGGGCATATATGAAGATCGTGACCCACTCTCGTCCTTCAAAAGAGCAGTTGATGGCCATAAAGGAGATTTCTTTTTTTAGGACTGTGCACCCTGTTCTGGCCTTCTGCAGGGTCCAAATTCCACCTTTCATCCCCTTCAAGCCCTGGCTGTTTGAGAACTCAACAGAGGAGTAATTTTTGAAATAATTACCCCGTTTTTTAAGAAAGATCTCATGATCATAGCACTTGGTTTCACATAAGAAAACCAGGTCTGACTTGTGTTTGTTTAGGATTTTGGTTAAGCATTGAGTTGTGAAATTCCCATTGAGACCTCTCACATTCCATGATAAATTTTTCATTCTTGAAAAAGATTGGTTTGCAGCCGAAATAGTCCGAAGAGCATTCATAGATCCAACCAACCTCAACAGATCAAGGGTACTAGGTGGTAAGAAATGGCAATTAGAAAGTAAGAACAAATAAGGACAACTAATCAGAGGACTGAACAATATCCGATGAATTAAAATTCTGATATTTCCAACAGCAAAGAAAAGAAACAGATTTAAAGAAAAGCATTCATAAAAATGCAATAATATTTAGGAGAAATAACAACAAGAACCAATGGAGCTTGGTATTAACATACCAAAACAACACAGCAAGAGGCAAGACAAAGCTATTAAGAGGACCTATGGTTTCGGGTTTTGGATGGGGAGCAGCTATTTTTAAACCAGCCAACAATTATTGCAAATAAAAGGATGAAAAAAACTATGCATTGATCAAAAAAATCAGAATATAGATGATACGGGAATACCTGGGGGGCCATAGGATTTGGAGTTTGAGTCTCTGCTTGGTTAGAAGGTGGTTGAGTGTCGGTGTGGATTTTGTAGCCATGATCAGCTCCCATTGATTTTGGGATATTCAGGTTGTTCAGATGTGTAAGTTGATCAAAGATTTGATGTCGCGCCTCCACCTCGCTTTTGAACTGGTAATACACGGTTAATGGTTCGATACAGTTATGGAGTGTGGTGTCAAGATTGGTACACAGGGCAGCCACAACAGATTGGGTAGGTGTTAGCTCGATCATCCTTCTTCTTTTACTTGAGCTGCTGCCAAAAGGAGAATCAGTAGAGAGCCTATCCAAGTCATCACCTTCAGAAGCATTGGTAGTAGGGAACGAGCAGCCGATCTTCTCCTGAGATTTTTCCTTCAAAATATCATTTGGCTTGGCAGCTGGCAGATCTTGGTTCAATGAGGTTGAGGTTAGAAATTGATTCTCAAGGCCTTCAATACGCTCCACTAATTTTAGAATGGCCAGGTTGCTTGCTTCTTGGACCTTCATCTGTTGTTCATTGCTTAGATGCAGATGATGCTCCTGCTGATTTCTCAGTAGAATTTCTAATTCCTTTTGCCTTTCCAGTAACATTTTCAGCTCCAGCTTATTGCTGTCTTCTTCTTCTTCACCCTCAATTTGTTTTTCTTTCCCTTTGTTCAGCTTATTCTGCTTGTTCTTTCCTCCTTCAGCCTTATCTTTTATCCCTTCTTTTTGTTGTCCTTTGATTCCCATATTCTACATATCTTTTTGAGAAGCCTTTAGTTGTCTTCTTTCTTGGACCGTGAACTGGTCCACTTTGCTGCCGTTTCTTGTTGTTGGCATAACATCTTCACTTTTGGATTCACTGTTTGTGGATTCATCTCCTGTTGAAACATATGTGCCTTCATTTGTAGTATGGAATTCAGGTACAAACTCAGGTACACGCTGCACCTCATCAAGGTCCTCCTCATTTTCACATCCTAAAATAGTGGGGGTTATTATTGGCATAGCCAATAAACCGTGGATACATTCTGAAGTAAGGATTCTTGAGAGTCCTCCTCCAAGTGGCTCTGTGGTTATTCCTTCAAAAACTTTCATTTGAAGAGCATCAACAAAGGGTGGTGCATCTTCAACTTCATAGTTCTTGCAAAAGCCTGTTTGATGGGAGATTTTTCCACACCTTAAGCAAATTATCTTCACCTCATATTTTACCTCAACACTGATCCATTCATTTTTTATATTCTTGATAGAAGTTATTGTTTGAACTCTCTTGTTGATGTCTGGAACCATCTTCACTCTTGCCGTGTGACTGGGTAAGCCCACCTCAAAAGCATTCAGCTGGATTTCAATGACTCTGCCCATGTTTGATGCAACCTTCAGAACAGCTTCATAAGAGAAGCAATCGGCTCTAATGCCTCTCAGCTGAACCCAAGTCACGATTGGTGGAAGTAAAACATTCTTTTTGCTTTCTGGAAATGGGTTAAGAGCCAAATGTAATATGAAATTCCCTATCCACCAAGGAGATAACGACATAACAAAATTTCTTTGCTCTTTTGAGTTGAAGTTGACTTTGAAGTTCTCTCTTCCTGTACTTGATATGGATGTGGCTCCCAAAGGGGACCAAATATCCAGTAGCTTCTTTCGGGTGATGGTAATCAGCTCACGAAGAAATCCTAAGGCATAACCATATAGGACATGACCATGATGTAATTGATCAGAAGAAGGCTGACCAGGGGGGTGGTGCTATTCTCTTGAAGGTGCCACCACCTTCTAGGATTCAGCAACCACAACACTCCTAGAGTCAGGGGCTTTGGATGTGAAACAAGCCGAAGAGGCTGCCTGTGGTCCCAAAGAGGAAGATGAAGGGTGTGGAGGGTTGTTAAAGGAAACACGTCCACAGTGACGATTCATCTTCCTCCTTTAATTAGTAGTAAAATGCTCAAGTGAAAGGGGAGTTTAGTTTAGCTAGAAATGGAAAGTCAGGTAGGAAGGGTTATTGCCAATTCTAGAAACGTTATAGAATGTAACGTTGCAGTTTTGACAATAGGCAGAGGAATTTCCATAAGTGGTTGGTGGAATAAGTGGTCCAGAATTTAGCAGCCATTAATGGTATTCAGGTAAAACAGGGGTATGGTTGGTAGGTTGAGCCATTAACATTTTAGCAGCCATTTCAGAAGGTGATGGAAAATCACAGCATCAAATCTTGCTACTTGAAACCCACCGACTCTCTTCCATAACCAGGACCGTAGACTCTTATCTCCATCCCATGTCCCCCAGGCGAATTAATTAGCCTGCAAAAGAAACAACACACAAGGCAGAGAAGAATAGAAAGGAAGATAAAGAAAACAAGTAGGAGCTAAGAGGAGGGTATGCACTAGTCACCATAATTTCTAAAAGAAAAAGACGTTGCACAACGCTGAAGTTGATCCCTCGTTTGAGAGCTTCAGTTGCACAACATATGTTTGGCGTATCTTTTTAAATTATATATTTCGAAGTTAAAAAAAAAATTTGCATTGTGAAATTGTGATAATCCTCATAACATTGTGAAATTTCAAAGTTTTTCTCTCTCTTGTCTAAGAGACTGTTTTCAAACTTCACCGGAAGTTATCGCTACATTCGCTAGACTAGAATTTCCAGCTTTTATGACCTACCTTGCTAGGTTGGTTCTTATCCCTAGTCTCCAAATTAACTTTCTTGGAGCTATGGGGTTTCCCCTCCCGTGAGGGGTTGGTTTTGCTTTTCGGCTTCTTCAGTTATTAATATTGCATTTTCTAATCATTTTCTCATCCAACTTCTGATTCCACTTTCACACACACTTTTAGTTGTTGCTTTGTTTTGAATTTTTGCCATTTTCAATTAGTTCTGAGTAAGATTTTACATCTTTGAGATTCCTTTAACTTTGTTTGATAGCTTTGCAATTTGTTTTTTATTCAAAGAATGGTGATGGTCCTCTACTGTGTTGTTTTTTATTACATCTTGGTGACTCCCTGGGACTAAATAGCTTTTTCTAGTTTTTTTTTTTTCTTTCACTTATTTGTGTTGTGTAGGCTTTAATGGCGACCCCACCGATGGATTCCTCTTCCCCACCAACCCAATCACTGGATGCAGTAGCTTTTTTAGCAGACATTATTCTGCCCAAGGATGACCTACCTGAGCTCAACTCCCTACTTAATCCTTCACCTGGTAATGAAGAATATTTTGTTATTAGGAAGGTGACCACTTCTAAGAGAGTCAGTCCGTCTACGTTATCTATTTCACTGACAAAGGCCTGGGGTCTTCCTAGAGATTTACAGGTCTGGCAAGTTGGTCGACTTCTATTCCTCATCCGACTGCTTAATCAAGAAGCAGTTCACCATGCTCGAAGGTCCCTGGCTTATCAAGAGCCATTTACTGATTCTTAAGTGTCTGGAACCCAAAATTTATGATTCTTAGAGGAAGTCATATCCATGATTGGATGGCTTTCATCTACACAAAATTTAAGGATTGCAATGATTTGGATAGAGTCAACTAAATTTGGAGTGCTTTAGCTTGGAGTATTTGGAACACTAGAAATGCTTATCTCTTTCGTGGTATTGATGCTTCAATTACGTACACTATGACTCACTTTTCTTTTTTGTGTGCAGATATATAAAATCTCAACATAAGGATTGGCTTTGATAAGAGAAAGGCAACTGATTGCTTTAATTCTTCCTATGGAAGATGTGAGGTATTTTCAGGTATCTGTGGATGGTTCTTGGGATGGGTCACAAGCAAGGGCGACATGAATTGCATCTTGTGGGATTCGGTTGGCATCTTTGTAGTAGCACAGTGTTTTGATTGCTTGGGTAGCTCGGCAGCAATTCTTAAGCTCCAAGCTATTAGAGATGACTTACTTCTTGGGCGGACTTTAGGAGTTTCCAATCTCCAAGTAAATTCAGATTTTCTACCTGCACTTTTGGCACTTCAAGGTGCTCATAGTTCCTTAGATTGGATTTGTTCTAGTTTAGTTTTTGAGATTTTGTGACTCTTTAGATTTCAATTATGTTCATTTTAATTTCGTCAATAGGTCCTGTAATAGATTTGCTGATTTCTTTGCTAAGGGAGCCCGTTGTTTCTCTCTTTCTAAATCATGGCAGAATGTCCCACCTATTTTCATGATTGATCAATTGTTATTATTGTCCAGGTCTCCTGGCTTAAACTCTTTTATTTAATAAAGCTCTTATCCTTTGACCAAAAAAAAAAAAAAAAAAAAACTACGCCCTCCTAGTTACTATTGCTTTATATATGATTATATGTGTCATTTCACCATCATAGTGGCATTTTGAAAGGCCCATTGAGCAGGATGCTGTAATGGACCTAATGGTATGCTGAAATGCCAAATTTATCATGGGGTCAATAATGCTAATCCCTTTTTTTGTGCTACAAGGGCGGGAGGAAGAATGAGATTATTCCATACGGAATATATAACCTTGTTAGTTTAAGAACAAAAAAATTTTGAAGTGATAAACTTGGTGATATTTAGCACGTGTGGCTAGGTCAAATAGTTTCCAGTTTCCAGTTTTTTTTTTTATATGTTTTGGTGTGTATTAACAAGGGTTTAAAGTACTAGTGTTCAGTATTGTGTCAATCAGGTGATTTTAAGAGAGGTTATCTCATATCGAATATCTTATCATAGTTGTCAAAACATTTTTCATGTAATACTGTCCTTTAAGGGGGGGGGGGGGAGGAGAAGAAAAAAAGAAAAGAGATGTACTGATATGTATCATATTGACAATATCTAATATGGATGTGCATCGACTAGTACTGTATTGTTTCATGCGATACTCGAAACCATGGTGTTGACCACCAATATTAATGGGTTTCATCGTCAGTATTATTGTCTTCCATTAAGGTCTAATTATTTATCAAAAATAAAAATATGAGGCCTAGTTAGACTTGTAAATGGATTGGATATGTCTTGGATACACCACTACTGAATTCAAATCCAATAAGCAAAATTGTTATCTCAATCCTATCTGATGTCCGACAAAAATTTACAGAAGGTATCTGAATTAGAATCCAGAACTTTATCGAATATCTGATGATAATCCAATCCAAAAAACTATCCAATATTGATTGCTAGTTGTCTTTTTTTTTTCTTTTTTTTTTTTTAATTACTGATTTTCAATTTGCCTGTTTTAGATTACTAGTTTGCGAATCCAATTATCAGCCTTTTTGAAAGAAAAACATGTTTAATACTTTACTCTCACCAGGTAAATTTTTTTCTGAACAATATCAGATTCAATAAGCAATTATTCGAATCCGAATCTCGTTGCTGACTAGACGGACACATATATAATTTTTTGTAAGAAAAATTCTGACACTTTTAAACGAATATAATTGTGAATTTAGAGGCGGATTTTAACTACCTATTTAGAGTTCTAGATCTCGTAGGTCTACGTACCAAGAAAAGAAAAAAAAAAGGTCTAGTAGGTCAATAGAGTATGGTACAAAGCAAGCAAAGAATTAATGAATTCTTTTCGTAACCAAAGGTTACTGACTTGCGACCTTGCCCATCATTCATCAATATGGAAGGTGGAGTATGATTAGAAGGGAACAGAAGCAGAGATCAGTAGTAATCAACCATTTTTTCTTGGTGCTTGGTTAATTTGTGGCAATCAATGTCAAAGATGTAAAAATCCAACACTTGTTTGAGCATAAGCAGATAAGCACTTCTTCATAAAATCTGAAGGAGTTAGGCACCTTAAAGAAGAGATGGGGTGCTTGCACATCAGACCTATTGTTATCGCCATCTAACAACGAAGCTTTTGATTTCACTGAGTCTCTTTGGATTTAACTTCAACTCGTTTATAATTTGAACTAATCAATTTCCGCTTGATGAATCCAACTCTTCTGAACCTCATACTCATCTTTTTCTTCATGTATCTTATTTTATATTTTCCTCTAACCATCCTCTCCGGCATAATCTAAAAATGCAGATTCAACGATCTTTGATCTTCAGAATTGTTGGAGTTTCTGCAAGAACACATCACTCTGAATTTGATGCGTAAAGTGTTAGTTATGAGTTTTTGAAGCGTTTGGATATGCAGAAATCCAAATGGAAGTCAAAGTACGTAGTTTTGGTTTTACCGTAATACTCGAAACAGTCGTAACTTTTGATAAGGGTGTCAATCGGTACGGTTTAGGTAATTTTGTATAGTACCAACTTTAAATACTGAAAACCAGAACCGTACCATACTGAATTTACATGATACGGTACGGAATCTATATTTGCAAAACGGATTAATATGTAAGAATATTTCTATCCAAGATCGCATAGATCAACTAAAAACACCTTAGTATGATAATGACACAAGATGATGATGAACATACCTTTCTAGGATTCATTGGAGACGAAGCGCAGTGGAATATCTTCTTTATGTCTCCCACTAGGAACGAACTTGAGGTGGAAGTTGATTCTATAATCAACTTGATGCTGGATCTTCTCCTCTAGACTCTTCCTTATTCAATGGCTAGATGGTATAACCTCTCTGAACTAACGAAGAGAATAATGTGATTATGATTAGGGTTAGAGGAGGGACCTAGCATCCTTTATATAGGCAAATCCGTTAGATCGACCATCAAGATCTAACGGTCCCTATTAGCCCACACTAGCCAGTCCATATAAGAGTTTTAGTAACCGTATATTACCCATATTAGACCAATAAGAAACCAAATCAAAGTGTAACAAAATCGATAAAGCCCATCTTATGTGGAATATTTAATTAATATTCTAACTTTCTCCCACTTGGGCTAAATTGATTGTGACACAGCCAAGCAAAACAAAACATCTCTTTTGTTTAAAAAAAAAAAACATTTGAAAAAACATGTTGAAAACATTTTGACATTGATGTGCACAACTTTATATTGATCTGAAGATAATCCTAAAACTCAATCCCTTCACATAGAGCCTTAAGTACCGAATCATGACAGTTACTGCATCTTTTAAGCGACACAGGACCATCCATGGTCACAAATACTCTTAACTCTACTGAAAATGGATGCAATATGGTAGTGTGGCGACTAATGACACTTTATAGAAATCCTCATGTGTCATTCCGTTGTCAGTCCAAATCTCTCACTTTATGGTTCCCACGAACCTGACTCAATGCCATGAGAGAATATACTTTACGGTTCCCACGAACCTGTGACTCAATGCCACGAGAAAATATACTTTATGGTTCCCACAAACCTGTGACTCAATGCCATAGAAGTATACACTTTACGGTTCTCACGAACCTGTGACTCAATGCCACAAAAAGGAGATTATATGTACATTACGGTTCTCACGAACCTGTGACTCAATGCCACAAAAATGAGATTATATATACATTATGGTTCCCACGAACCTATGTCATCTTTATAACTCGAGTTTTAACTTTATGTGTTACATGACACACCTCAAGGCTAATACATGAATGCCTTATCTTTTGCTCAAGGTAAATGCATACCTTAAGACTTTCATAACATGCAACATGATAATAATGTGAACATTAATATGTCACCAAAGAACTTTATTGAATTCAAATAAATTATCAGTGCATACAAGAGACAAGTACAAATATAATACCTTATTACACAATAGAGCAAAATTCACAAACTCCCACTAAACAACCGCATCTAAGGTTCCTCCTAAATCTATAGTTACCGCATGTTTATCAAAGACGTCTAGGAAGGAAACCTTAGTTAGGGGATCTATAACCATATTATCTGTACAAATATGTTCTACTATGGTGTCACCTTTAACTTTTTCTTTAATAGTCAAATACTTAATTTACTTGTGTTTAGACCCTGTGATACCCTTATTGTTGTTAATAAACAGCATAACAGAACTATTATCACAGTACAACTGGATAGGTCTATCCAGAATGTTAAAATAGAACTGTCAATTATTTGATGAGATTCTTTAGTCAAACAATTTGAGAAACTACCCCATAACATGTAACAAACTCAACCTATATGATGAAATAAGTAATTTTACTTTATTTCACACTTTTAACAATATTATCCCTCCTGCCATCAAGGAAAACAACTTAAAGTTGACTTCTTATTATTCGGACAGTTAGCAAGATCAAAGTCTATATATACCCTAATGCTATAGGTCTGGAACAAGCTTGTAGATTATCATATCATCAATTGTCCTCTTCAAGTATCTCAAGATAAGATACTTTCTTCAATTGTTCTCTCTCTCAGTATCCTTTATAGGGCAACTGTAATAAGCTCAGTGTATCTCCCTTGAGAATCAAAACCATTCTCAAGTCTGCAATCTAGCATACTGAACTTCTTTAAATATAAATTATATATGCCCTCTGAGAAAGATCCAATAAATAGCATGAACAATCCCTATGGATTTCAATGTCCAAGACAAAGATGCCTTACCATCATAATTCTCAAATAACAATTGCTCGATCTTTATGCAGTAGGCCAACGTCACTACTAGTGAGCAAAATATTATCAACATAAATAATAAGAAAGATAAAATTTCTCCCACTGACCTTACCATATATATATATATATTGATCTACAAGTTTCTCAACAAAATCGAATGAAGTCACAACATATCAATCTTTAAGTACCATAGTTGGAAACTTACTTAAAACCACAAATTAGACAATCTTGAATCTACACCAAGATGATTAAAATCATCAACCGCAAAATCCTCAGGCTAAAAGAGATAGACTTCCTTATTAAGGTTTCCAATCAGAAATGCAGTTTTCACATCCATTTGGTATAACTCTGAAAGAGTCCTTAAAAGAGATAGGTGAGAAAATTTAAGTAGTCAACTTCCTCTTTCTGAGAAAATTCTTTAGCTGTCAATTTGGTTTTAAACCTTACAATCCTTCCTCATGAATATTTATTAGTCTTATACACCCACTTAAAATAAATGGGTTTAAAGCCTTCGGGCAACTTAACAAGCTTCCCAAGCATCATTATGTCTCATCAACAATATCATATATCTCATTGCACCCAACATAAATCTAATTAAAGACAACTTTCTAGTAATTGGGTCAACCATAATGCCAACGATATAGTCATGTTAATTATATCAAGTAGTCTGGGAACAAGCTACCTTTCTTGGCTATATCAAACTCCAGAAAACTATTTAAGAATTCACAATTCTGGTGTCTTAACAAAGATGGTAAAAACAAGATCTGAGTAAGAAACAAATTAGCAATGAAAAAACTTTTATGTTCCAACTTCGCAATTATTGGAATATACAACCTTAGATTTGTAGAACAACTCAAACGCTAAAATGGTTCAAGTTAGATTTATGAATAATCATACTCCTCACTATGTCCACAGGGGTGTGATTAAGCCTTACGGTTACACAATTTTGCTCGGGACTATCAAACATAGTGAACGGACCAACTATATCCGAATCTTCAGAGTATTTGGCGAATGGGCCCTTAATCTTCCAAGGATCCTCATATCAGCCATAATACTCTCCTCCCGGTTAGAACAACAATTTCTCATCTTCAGTCTAAAAAAAATTCTTGAAGATCTCAGAGATTTAGACTATTCCTTAATTGAGTACAAAAATCATATTAAGAGTGATCATCAATAAATATGATGAAATAATAATTTATACGCAAGGTGGCGGAATAAAGACCACTATCTAGACACCAAAACCGAATGGGACAATAGAAAATCAGATCTCCAAACAAGAACCAAATAATCATAACTTTTATTTTCGCACTTAGCTAACCAGACCGTATACTCAATGCAACTTCTACTTACATAAAAAAAAGAAGAAGCAACAATCATCTCTATTTATAAGGAAGTTTTCATAGGTCCCAAATTGTTAGTCTGACCGGACTCCTTATCTTTACCCTAAACATTTTTATGAGTATTGATGCTCATAAGAACAAAGTTTCTTTTTGAAAAAAGTATTGGTCTTTATAATTCTAAACTCAATAGAGGATGCAAAGGGCATTGATGGATAATAGCAAGGGTAATAAAAAGAAACATTAGGAATCATGAGTTTTATCTTGAAAAATAATCATCCTAATGAAATAATCCCTAACTCCTCCAAAACTATCACACCTTATGATAAAAAAAAAACTCTTACAGAGAAATATACTTATTTCAATACTAGATGAGACTTAGTATCTTTGTGCTACTACATTCAACAATTTCAAAACAGTGCATTCAATGGGTAAACAACTCTTCAAGTGTTCCTTTATGGACCTCTTAATAGGCAGTAAGTGGACATAATTACTTTTCACCTTTGCCAAAAAACAACTTTTGTCTTCTATACTCTTATGAGTCATATCCATCAGTTTCTCAGTAATCAAGAATGTGTGGTTAACATATCATTTACAATTTCTTGAAGTTTGACTTTATAAGAATCTCAATATCAATTATATTGTTGAAGACAGAATGTGACTAACAGAAGAGCACACACATATCATCATGAAAAACACCTTTGGACAGAATTCATGACATACAGTTGTGATACTCTATCACTTTATTAGTACTTTAATATGTAACTTATAAATACATAACTAGAAAGAGCACACATATATCATTATGAAAACACCTTTGGGCAGAATTCATGACATACAGCTGGTGAAACTCGGAAGTCAAAGTACGTAGTTTTGGTTTTACCGTAATACTCAAAACGGTCGTAACTTTTGATAAGGGTGTCAATCGGAACGGTTTTGGTAATTTTGTATAGTACCAACTTTAAATACTGAAAACCAGAACCGTACCGTACTGAATTTACATGATACGGTACGGTTTCTATAATTGCAAAACGGATTGATACGGTTTGGATATTAAATCGGTGAGGGAAAACAGTTTAAACACGGTATCTATTACGGTACAATTTTAGTACAAACGAATTCATGCTACTTTTGTTATTAGTTCATTAAGATCCTAATGAAATTTCGATCAAACAATCGATAGAATATGATATTAACAGAGACAAAACAAGTAAATCTATGAAGAGGAGTGAAGGACGAAACGAAAAACTGAAACAGGGAATTAGGGATAGGGTAAATGTAAAGTATTTTAATTGTAAAATTATATTTATATTCCCTAAGTTGGTACTACACCAGTTCGGTACGGTTTCGGTACATACCAACGGTATGAGTACTTAAAACTGGAACCGTACCAAAGAAATTCATTTTCAGTTTTTCGAATTTTGAACGGTGTGGTACGGTGCGATTTTAGATGGCATGGTTCAGTATGTTAAACGGTTTAAGTACAAAATTGACACTCTTAGCTTTTGATCCAAGAAGAGTTACGAGACCCACAATATATTAAAAAAAAAAAAAATTACGAGCACTACAACGGGTTCTACAGGGTTCACTAGTAGGCATCGTCTTGACCGCCAAATTCCCTTGTTTAGTGGGTTTTCAGGGCACTTTTAGTTTCCTAGTTAGATTTGGATTCCTAATTTTAGTTTTAGTTTTGTTTTGTTAATATTTTAAGATTTCTCAGCTATATATAAACATTAGTGTTCTCTTCTAAGGATTGCCAACATTGGATGATATTTTTCAGTTTATGTAATTTCCTTATTCTACACCATACACTGCGTCAGCATTTATAAAACCAATTTTTAATATGCATTTGAAGAAAATTAAGAAAAACTGAGATCATGCAATTGGATGCAAACAACTGCGTTTAGACTGATGAATCTCTCGATCTTCTCCAGTAAATGAAGTCGAAAGTGATGTTGAAACCCCTTTCAAAGAGGAGATTATAAACATATTATGAGACAATGGAAATTTTTTTAAATTCAAGAAGAAAAGAAGGTTTTATTCTTTCATTCATCAACAAAGCTAAGTTTGTTTGCAAAGGTGGGGTGGAAAAAAAAAAATGTGGGCCCCATGTGTAGTGGGGTGAGGGAGAAGGAAAGGAAAGAAATGGATTTTGTGGAAGAGTGATAATTGTGGGTCCCACTTTTTACTTTTTCACACTTTTCCCCAAAGTCCCACACATTTTGTGCGGTTTTGAAAAGGCTTGGGGTGGAAAAGTTTGCTTGCCACCTCAAGTAACCAAATAAACTACACTTTTAGGATTTAAAGGAAAACATTAATTTTTCCAGAATTTTTCCACCCCACCTTTATTCCAGCAAACAAACGCAGCCCAAGGGTAGGCAAAATTAGCTGGTGAAGCATTGAGGATGATGGAATGGTAAAGAATAATTTGATATAAAAAATTCCATAATTATCGTTTTAATCTTACTTATTTAGATTAAAAGCACATGCGTTCTAAAACAACCGCAAAAACAATTAAAAGTGATTTTCATAGAAAATTTGAAAATAGGTCTCCTTATTTTTTGTTTTTGCATCTTTTCAGCCTTTTATAAATAGAAATAGGTCAAAAAGCTAGGGTTTTGTGAAGGGTATCAGGGAACGATGCTGCCGTTGGGAGGGAAGGGTGTTGTTGGGGGTGTCAGTGGAAGAACTTTCACCAAAGCAACAAGAAGATGAAATGGCGAGTTGGTGATGGGGAACCATAGGAATCCCCACCAACTAGAACCTATACTGCATTGTTGGCTGGCTTTCAAACTGCAGGAGACATAGATGAAACTATGGAAGAAACTGGACGGATCGATCATAATGAATTTCTAGTTGGTGAACAATCTGAATGGGACTCGGAGTCCGACGAAGGCGGCGAGGAAGGTGTAGGCGTAGGTGATGAGAGATTCTGCCCAACCATCAAGCTTTCAAAGGCAGATAAAGAAAGAATGCGAAAACCTTGAAGATAGTCACTGATAATTAAACTTGTGGGAAAGACAGTAAGTTTCAAAACCCTCTCTGGTAGACAGAATATCTTGTGGAAGTCTTGTGGGAGCCCTAGATCTTATTGATATTGGCAATGCATTCTATATTGCAAAATTTGGACAGCAAGAGGACTACCTAAAGGTCCTTATGAACGGACCTTGGATTATATTTGATCATTATCTATCAATCCGAAGATGGGAGCCTAATTTCATCCCAGAAGAAGAAGTATTGAAACAATTGATTGTTTGGGTTCGATTTCCAGGTGTTTCAATAGACTATTTTGACCATCTATTCCTACATAGGCTGGGGAATAGGGTGGGCAAAATTATCAAAATTGATACAACAACAATGTAGGCCTTAAGAGGTAAATATGCTAGGGTTTGTGTAGAAGTGGATCTTACTAAACCTCTACTCTCTGAGTTTCGTTTAAACGGTCGAGTTCATCAAATCTTATATGAGTCATTACATCTTTTATGCTACACATGTGGTAAATTTGTGTATTCCCAGGAACAATGCATAGCTATACCTCCTACAGAAATTGAGCCACATGCAATTATTCCTTCGGGAGGAGAAGCTGTGAACTTGAAGAGAAAGGAAAGGAGATTGAAGAACATCCTCTTGATGCCACATATGGTCCATCGATGCATGTCCAAAAAACCAGATACATGAAAATAATAGGAAAACTGTCAAAGGAATGGCCAGAGAAGGAATCCAAGGTTAGAAAGGGGCAAAATCAGAATAGGGAACAACTGGGAAACAGAGCTATCGTACAAGTTCTGGGCTTTAGGTTCGCAGCGCTCATGTTGGAGGAAACTAATGAGGTGCCACTAGAGTCCCAATCGGATTCAAATGCTATGATGGTTCCAGAAACTGGTCAAGTTAGGCAAATTCAACAGAGTTTCAATAAGGAAAGAACTCCAAAATTTGATAGACAGGATGAAATTCCTAAACAATTATCAATTAACAATATGGGCCCACGTCTAAGAGCTACAAATCCAATAACTGATGCTTGCAGAAGTTACACGTTGCCAGTAGAGATCCAATGAGCACACGCCACGATAGGTAAAGTGAAAGATAACGGAGGAGTTGATTGCATGCAGAATTTAATGGGCAGAATGGAAGAAGAGAAAATCAAGATCCAAACCACATATTGGGAAACATTGCTACTGTTAGTACAGAGAACCAAATGAACGTCGATCAACTGGCATTGAGAACAGAGTTGGGTAAACCGCCAAATATCAACCCTGCAAATGGGGTACATGTGGAAAAACTGATCATAAATGAAGAATCGATCCATCCCCTTGGGGACAATGAGTTTATGTAGGAGGATGTCCAACCTTCAATCTGTTAATTATGAAGGTTTTAGTGTGGAATTGTAGAGGGCGGGAAGTAAAGCATTTATTTCAACGCTCAAATTTTACAAACAAGAATACAATTTTGATGGAATTATTATTATGGAGACCCGTATAAGTGGTAAAAGAGTTGAGGATGTGATTAAAAAGCTTCGTGGAGAAGTTAACTTTAGAAGTGAAGATGTGGGCATGTCTGGGGGAATTTGGTTTGTTCTCTTCAATCCTCAAATCCAACTATCACTGATTCAAACTCATGATCAATATTTGTTTAGGGAAGTTGAAGATCGAATGGGTAATTTAGATGGAATATGGTAGCAATATATGCAAATCCATCAGATACATTGAGGCAAAAAGGTTGGGATGATCTCCATACAATTCTAAGCATCTCAAACCAACCTTGTTTGGTTACAGGTGTAAAATCCGGCCTTATCCTAACCCTGACCCGGCCTGGATTTTTTACTATTGCAGGTTTGAAGACCCGAAGTGGAGGTAGAAGAGACTTGTTGATTGACTTGTAGGAGAAAACCCAACTCAATTCGGATCTGTCTGGCCTTCCAAATCCACTCCTGAAGTTGCTGTCATGCCTTGGTCGACTGACAGTCGACCAACAGTAATGAAATCCGAAAAGTTACAAAATCACTTCCCATTTTGCCCCTACCTTTTTGGAACTCGTGAATGAGGACCTAAACTAATCATTTGCACTCCAGAGCATGGAGTTGGACACTCTCTTGGGCTTTTCTTGATGTTTATGAAGATCTTTGACTCCAATCATTAGTATTACACATCAATCATCAACTCAAGGTATGATTCTTTCTATTCTTCTTCTAATCTATTCATTTTCTACTAAATTATGATCTTAAGACCATGGTTGAAGTGCTGCAACCTTGCAAACACTTAACCATGAGTTTTCCCCATTCAATCCCATGATTATCACCCCATTCTTGCTATGTTATGATTCAATTAGGATTGCTTACATTTCATTATTTTGATTTCTTCCCTTTCAACCTTGTCTTGATTCAAAACTGATATGTAAATACATGTTAGGTCTAGATTACTATGAATTCATGATTCTAACTTGATTCTTACCATTCTCTTGATTGATTCCCATCATTCTTTACAATTTCAATCAATTCCAATTCGATTTGTGATATTTATCATATGGAACATAAGGCTTCGATTTGGGTATTTATAATTGGACCGTTGGATCGTCATGAAATTTAGTGTGTAGTATCCTCATATTGTTATAATCATGCCCTCCAAAATTCGTGTCGATCGGAGCACCGGAAGGTCAGTTTCGGACCAAGTCTTCAATTCTGCCCATGGTTAACAAGTCTTGGTCGACTGCCTTGGTCGGCTGACAGTCGACCAAGCCAGTCCACCAAGAGATGGTAACATCCCTGTACTTGGCCGAATTGCTTTGTTTGACCTCCGATTCGATTGTTTTCTTCTCTGATGTTACTTGTATGTTGTCTAGGGTAGCAACACTGATTTTTGGGACTATCCTTGGTGATCATTGATTTTATTTACGACTCGATTAAGGTAAGGACAGTCGTTAACTCAAGTACATTGATTATGTAAACATGCTTATACTTTGAGAACTCAATGGTTATATTCCTATGTGTACTCCTTAACCATGCATGACTATTATATGCATTTTTATCAAGTAATAGTGTGTTACATATCATTCGGAATATCATGCTTAATTATCCTTTATGATTATGTATATGATTAATCATGTTATGACATGTCTTTAATTATATGATGAATTGTTGAATTGATATTGTTGGTGCAACCTAGAGGGGGGGGGTGATTAGGTTGCAACTAGTGGATTGTCCCAATTTTTCGGCTTGTGTGGAAATACAAGATAAATTGAGAATTCAAATGAATCTAAACAATACAAGCAACCACAAGACAAGTATTTTATAGTGGTTCGACTTTGCAAGTCTACGTCCACTCCTCTCTTGGACTCAAGAGAGTATTCCACTAGTGATTCTCTTTCAATACAATGGGTAGAGATCAAACCCTTTACAATCTTTGTTACGGGGCAAGAGCACCCTTTACAATCTTTGTTTATCTTAGGGCAAGAGCACCCTCTTCAATCTTTGTTCACGGGCAAGAGCACCCAACCAATCTTTGTTCACGGGCAAGAGTACCCAAAACCAATTCTAATCTACCTAGACTAGAATTGAAAACAGATACAAGAGAAGGATGTTACCTTAACAAGAGGTGTGACACTTTACCTCTTGTTTGTGTGTGATGCAATAAGAGTTGTATGCTCAAGATATGAAATGTGCATCGCACCACCAAAGCCTTCAATCACCTCAAGCTTGACTTCCACAAGCTTACTTTAACACCTTGGTATGTTCTTCAAGGTTGGGGAGAAGGTGAAAGGCAAAGCACAAGGCTTTCTTGCAATTTGAGAGCTTTAGGATCACTTGGGGAGTGGGTGATCAAGTGTGAGTGTTGTTACTCTTAAACGAGGTGAATTGGGTTTATATAGAGCACCTTTGAGTGCCAAAACCCAATCCCCAACGGATAGAAAACGGACACATTTTTGTCCTGTTTTTCAGCCCAGACGGACGTCCGTCTGGTCAGACGGTCATCCGTCTCAAAAGTATCCGTTGCAAACAGCTGTAGAGGATATTCTCTTTAAACTAGCCGTTATAGTCAAATCTGGGCCAGACGGACGTCCGTTTGGCCTGGACTGGCTCAGACGGACATCCGTCAGCCCAGACGGTCATCCGTCTGGCCTGGACTGGCTCAGACGGACATCCGTCTGCCAGACGGAAATTCCGTCGGCCTTCTGTTGTTTTCCGAGAAACAGAGTTATCGCATGCAGACGGACGTCCGTCTGCTCAGACGGACGTCCGTCTGGGCTCTGTTTTTCTAAACAACTTTGGGTTGGGATATGGCTTGGATTTTTGGATCGTTTTGACAATCCTAAGTATTGTACACCTTACTAACATGTCCTAGGTCACTCTAGTAATATGGATTACATATTATGGATGCATTTACATGTGTGTGTATGCAAAGGTGTCCTAAGCCCTGATTTAGCCTAAGTCTTGATCTTTGACTTGGTCTTCGACTTGATTTTGTGCAACGGTCTTCATGTCCATCTTGGCATGGTCATCTTGACTTAGACTTCATGTCCATCTTCATGTCTGTCTTGGCATGATCTTGGCTTTGACTTGCATATGGCTTTGACTTGGAGTTGGTCCACTTGTTCTCATCTTGAACTAAAACATCATAACTCAATATAGCCATTAGTAATTTATGCTTATTATCATCAAAACCAATAGAGGCTGATGTGGCAAATGCTGACATGGCATTTCCCAACAGATATGATATGATGAGATTGAACTTGTGGATGACTACATATGACTTGGGATTGAGGAGTGTCCTTACGACACTTCTGTCCTTGGCCATCGGAGGGAATAGTATGGGATATTCTCCGAAGGTGTCCATCGACGCTTTCCCGGGTTATTGGATGACATGCATAGGATTGTCTAGGTGTATGGTTAGGATTATCCTTGTTGTATCAGATCCGAATCGGAAGGGTATTGAGACCGAACGACCCATGGTAGAGTATGGTTGATGGGCGCTCAAGACCGGTAACCACTCCGTGAGAGGACTTAAACCATACTGCAGATACCCGAAAGGGGCCATTTATTGGTAGGGTTGCAAATGGATAGACCTGGGCTCACGGGCGCTCAAGACCGGTAACCAACCCGTGAGAGGACGTGAGAGCTTTCTGTTTACCATTTGTGGATGACCAATAGGGTTGATGAGTCCGTAGTCCAAGTTGGTCGGTGCCATAGGATACGCTGACTCTAGTGTGAAGGATACGGAACCGAGTTGGTCGGTGCCATAGGGGAAGTATCCGGATCTGACATGATACGACTGAGTAGATGACTTGCATTGGGCTAGGCTATGCCGTGACATGCGCCAATACTTATACCAATGGTGATGTGAGAGAGTGGTGACTTAACCCCCAGCCATGGTTTGATGATGACTTTACCCAATTACCCCGGCAGACCCAAGATATCTTGTATGATTGAGGGGGAGTGACAGACGACCTAAAGGAGTATGGTGCTATGGCTTAAAGCATGTCTACCTTAGAGACTAGCATACTTAGGGTTAGAATCATATATCATCATTGTCTCATATTATCTTGCATCATATCATGAATTGTATCGAATGAACTGTGTATTATGAAACGACTTGCCTTGCTGAGTTCTTTTGAACTCATTCCTTTCGTGCAATTTGTTAGATTATCCTACAGGTGTAGACGACTCTGATGGCGCACTCTACGACCCGAGCTATGATCCCGCATACTACCCTTCTGGTGATGGCTACGATGAGAGTCAGGATTATTGTGCCGAGGAGGATTATGGTTCGTACTAGGGTTAGCCCCACCATGGTGAGGGAGCGGCCGCGCTGGGTTCACTTCATCCACACTTATGAAGAAACAATCATTAGGATAGAAGAAACCTTTGCGTAGTGCCCCATTTCCTTGGATGACTGTAAACATTTGGATATATTGTCTTTAACTCTTATGGATTTACTCTTGATACTGATTGTAATTAAGTTTAATTAACCACTTTTCCGCTATTCTTGAAGGAGTGACTCCTGATCACTCTTTCTCTTTGAGATTATTTTTATGTGAAGTTGATACTTGATAATTCCGCACTCTGATTGATTATCTTTTCTTATTTATTTGATCTGTTTATTGCTTACTTTGAACATTGATTATATTGTTCATGATTATGTTATCGTGTATGTGGGAGGCATGGCCGCTCGATCTGGATCTTTGGGCTGTGGATCACATCCCGGGTATGCCAGATAGGATACTGGCTGGGTGGATGTGACAACAGGAGACTTAAATGATGTTCTAAACTCATCCGAAGTAAAAGGGGGAGCACCAGTATCAGAAAGAAAATGCAAAAAGTTCAAGAAAAATTTGAATAGTTGCAACTTGATAGATCTGGGATTGTCTAGACCTAAATTTACCTGGAGGGGCTTGAGATGCACTTACAGAAGATTAGATTGGGGTTTATGTACGGACTCCTGGAGGTTATTATTCCTGGCGCTGTGGTCAAAGTTCTCCCTAGAATAAAGTCTGATCAACACCCTCTTTTGGTCGACTTCTATCCTTCCAAGAGGAACTCCCTTAAAAGACCTTTCCGTATGGAGGCCATGTGGGTTACTCATAAGCAATTTGACAATGTCATTAGTGAAGGCTCGCAAAGAACTATTAATCTTCCTGTGACTTTGTCCCACATGCAAGAAAAATTACAAGACTGGAATAGAAATACTTTTGGAAGATTACAGAAGGAGAAAAAGAAGTTGAATGCTAGACTCGAAGGGATTTAGAAAAAAAAAACTAGCTGACGGCCCTCTGAATCCCTTTCTAGTTGATCTTGAAAAAAATTTGAGGTTGGAATTGGAAAAAGTTCTAAGTAGAGAGGAGATTCTCTGGGCCCAAGAATCTCGAAAAAACTGGATTTTACAAGGAGATAAAAATACAAGATATTTTCATACCTCTACCATAATAAGGAGAAGAAGGAATAGAGTGGATGCTTTGATAGATGAAATAGGTGAGTCGATCCAAGAAGAGACCAATCTCAAGGTGCATGTAATAAACTATTAATATAGGAGTTTATTTAATGGGGAACATCATGAGCCAAGTCCCATTAATTCGAATCATGGATTTCCTGCTCTAGACCAAGATTAGCTATCAATTTTAAGCTTTGTTGTGTCAAAAGAAGAAACCTTTAAAGCTGTGAAACAAATGGGACCGTGGAAAGCTCCTGGACTAGATGGTTTTCAAGTAGCATTTTACCAAACAATATGGACAACCATTGGAGAATCTGTACATCAGACTGAATGGGAAGCATTTGCAGGTAATATGGATGATAAGATAAATGAATCTTTGTTGGCATTGACACCCAAAATTAACTATCCTGAGAGAATCACCCAATTTAGGCCCATATCTCTCCGCCATGTGAGATTAAAAATTACTACTAAAGTGATCACTAACAGACTTAAGGATTTCATGCCTAGTCTTATTGCCCCTAATCAAACCAGCTTCGTTCCTGGACGTCACATCCATGATAATACTATTGTAGTGCAGGAGATCTTTCATGATATGAAAAAGAAGGGCAGAAGAATCCAATACATGGCTATAAAAATTGATCTAGCAAAAGCATATGATAGAATCCAGTGGAGTTTTATTGCTAACTCACTTTCTCTAGCAGGAATCCCTAAAAGTTTGATAAATGTCATTATGAATTGTGTTCCAACTTCTAAGCTCAATGTTCTTTGGAATGGGGAATTGACGGAGTATTTCCAACCTTCTAGAGGAATTCGACAAGGGGACCCGCTCTCTCCCTACCTGTTCGTGCTATCATAGAAAGATTGACTCATATTATTCAAGATGCTGTTGCAGAAGGAAGGTGGAAGCCATTTAAGATAAAAAAAGGGAGGAACTATGATCTCCCACCTAATGTTTGCAGACGGCGTTGTCTTGTTTTCTGAAGCTTCTAAAAGACCAAGTTTCAACGGTCCTACAATGTTTGAATAAATTCTATAATACTTCAGGAAGCAAGGTTAGTGTGGCGAAAACAAAAATATACTTCTTAAAAAATGTGGATAGACAAAAAGGCAAGGAAATAACACATATCGATGGATTTTCTACAACTGATGATATAGGTTGTTATTTGGGAGTCCATGATATAGGTTGTTATTTGGGAGTCCCTATTTGGAATGGGAGAACCAGGGAAGCTAACTACAACTATATTGTCAACAAAGTGAAGGAGAGGCTGTCTTCCTAGAAAGCAAATTCTTTATCTCTTGCGAGTCGAGTTGTACTTGCTAAATCAGTAATCCAAACAATCTCGTACTACATAATGCAATCAAATCTCATCCCGAAAGGAATTCTACAGGAGGTGGAAAAGGCCACTAGAGCATTTGTTTGGGGAGATACTAAACACCAAAAAAGAACTCATCTAGTTAATTGGGGAAGTTTGTGCAATGCCAAGAAAAATGGAGGTTTAGGATTCAAAAATTTAGCTATTATGAACAAGGCTTTCATCATGAAGCTAGCATGGGGGTTTCTCCACCAAGATACTATGTGGGCAACAATTTTAAGGGAGAAGTATGGCTTTACAAGGAGGAGCAACTCATTAAACAGTTCAGTGACCAACTCTTTACTCTGGAGAGTAATAACAAAAGAAGTCGTAACCATCAAGAAACATTGTGAAGCGGTAGTTGGGAATGGTAAGTCTATTCTTTTCTGGAGGGACAATTGGATATGAACTAATCCTGCTCTTGTAGATATGGCTGTGAAACGTATTCCAGTTGATTGGTTTAGAAGAGAATATACAGTCCTATGTGCAAACCAGTGAGAGGTTATGGAACGACAAATTTATTAACTTTCTACCTGATAATATCTGTTAATAGATTAAAGCATGTGCTCCCCTTCAGAAGATAATGGTAGTGACAGGTTCATATGGAAGCACTCTCCAGATGGGCAATTCACTGTTCGCATAGCTTATGAAGCTATTTCAAATGAATAAATAATGTCGGCTCTTGATTCGTACGCAATAGCCTTCTGTGATGTGGTTTGGAATCTAAAAATACCAAGTAGATTGTGCTTGTTTGCTTGGCTTGCAAGCAAAGATCGCTTCTTAACCAATGCTCCAAAAAATATTTAAAACTCCAGGATGAAGATGGATGCAATTTTTGTAGTGCTAGGGTGGAAGACAATATGCATGTCTTCCGAGACTACAGTCAGAAGACATGCGGTTTTGCTACGGGTATATGGAATCAGCTAGTCCACCCGACTCATTGAAGTTCATTTTATACTTGTGATCAAACCTCTTGGTATGGACTTAACATTTGTGGAGAAGTTTTTAAATGGTATTCAAGATGGTTAGAGAAATTCGTCTATGTGATTTATTTTCAGTGGAACTGGAGGAATAAAGATGTGCATGATATCAATTATGTTTTTCTGACCTAAAAATGGAAAGTTAATAATTGAGGATTACTTCACCACAGTAAAGGAAGCATGGGAATCCTACAATGCAAAAGTACAGAAACCACCAAGTATTACAAAGAAGTGTAATTGGTCTAAACCACCAAAGGGTTGGTTTAAATGCAATACTGACACCTCCATTATCAAACAAGGTCAAATGGCTCAAGTGGGAGGAGTTATTAGAGACCATAGTGGAGCTTTTCGAGGCGGATTCACAAAAGAGGTGCGATGTAAGGAAGTTCTAGAAGCTGAACTTTTGGCATTGAAGGAAGGATTGGACATTGCTCTCAATATGGTGGCATGGCCTATTGAGATGGAATTGGATTCTCGCCAGGCTATCCTCCTTCATCCTTATTCGAAGATCCAAGGAAAGTTTGGGAACATTATTGATGACATCCGTCAAAGATTCATATCAAATGGTCATGTCCATTTCACCCACATTAGATGGGAAGGAAACCAAGTTTGGTTGGGCTAAATCACTTTTTTCTTTGTTTTGTTTTCTGGTTGGGTCTGCGTGACCCCGTTCTTTCTACAAAAAAAAAATTAATATATATATATATATATATATATATATATATATATATATATATATATATATATATATATATATATATATATATATATATATATATATATATATAGAAATAGGTCTTATAAATTGTACTAAACTTATCATTTATATTTATCTGTGTAAACATAAAAATGAAAAACCATACCAAACATTGCCTTAGTACAAGGGCACTTTATATATATGGGGAGTGCGGATGCTACGTAATGCAATCAACAAGAGTCAAACTCACTAAGAAGTGTTTGGCCCACCAGTCGAGCAACCCATGTGTTGGCAGAAAATAAAAAGTTGGGTTGGTATTAATTGTACAATAATCAAACAATTTTTGTCAAAATGGTTGTGTTCTCTTTACAATAAGAATGCAATTTATACATGAATGTTTCCTAATCTACTTCTACTATTTAGGAAATTATAATCAGGATGGTTTACAAAATAGTACACAATAATACAAGATAGTAAAGATGAAGTGGGAGGATAATGATGTGATGAGAGTGGTGATGTAGAGAATGTTGGTACATATGGAAAGATGAGGTGGGGGGATAATGTGATGAAGATGTTGATACATGAGATTTTAGTGATGTGGATAATCCTGGTAGATAATAGTCTCGCTCAAGTTTGAGTGTGAAGATATCAAATGCCCAACTTGAAAAGTAAATAATGGAACTGCTCACGACATAGTGCTTTAGTAAATAGATCAGCAAGTTGGTCCTTGGAGGAGATTTTGCATGGATTGATGAGGCCTTGTTGTTGTGTTCACGAACCAAATGATAGTCAATTTCAATGTGTTTTGTGTGCTCGTGGTAGACCGGGTTTCCAACAATGTGAAGTGCCACTTGGTTATCACAATATAAAGGAATTGGAGTGCTAAATGAAAGGTCAATATCACAAAACAGATAAGTTAACAAGCGGCAACAGTCATAGCACGATACTCGGTCTCCGCAGAGGAACAAGAGACGGTATGCTGATTTTTAGTGTTCCATGAAACCAAACTTGTATTGAATAAGACACAATATCCAGTCATAGAGCGTCGAGTCATCAGGCAACTGGCTAAATCATAGTCACAATAGACTTGAGGTTCTGAGTTATTTGCAGCAGGGAAATGAAGGCCTTGTTCAGGGGTAGCCTCAAGGTACATGAGTAAGCGATGAGCAACATCAAGATAAGGTTGACGAGGCTAGTGCATAAATTGACTAAGTACTTTGATAGGGTGAGTGACGTCCAGGCATGTAACCATAAGGGAAATCAAATGCCCAACAAGGCGGCAACAATAAGGCATCATCATTAGTAGATAACTTCAAACTTTGTTCCATAGGTGTGTCGGTAGGACAGACTGTCACATCCACCCAGCCGGTATCCTATCTGGCATACCCGGGATGTGATCCACAACCCGAAGATCCAGATCGAGCGGCCATGCCTCCCACATACACGATAACATAATCATGAACAATATAATCAATGTATAAAGTAAACAATGAGAAAAGGGTAATTAATCAGAGTGCGGAAACATTAAGTAACAACTTCTAAGTAACAGAGTCTCAAAGAGAAAGAGTGATCAGAAGTCACTCCTTCACCATCAGTGGAACAGTGATACATCAAGTTAAGTTACAACCAGTGTTATGAACAAATCCATAGGAACTAGAGAGAGAATATCCAAATGATTACAGTCATCCAGGGAAATGGGGCCTACACATAGGTTTCCTCTATCCTAATGATATCCTCTTCAAAAGTATGGATGAAGTAAACCCAACGTGGCCGCTCCCTCACTAATGTGGGGCTAACCTTGGTACGCACTATAATCCTACTCGGTATAGCAATCCTGACTCTCCACGTAGCCATCACCCGAAGGGTAGTATGCGGGGTCATAGCTCGGGTCATAGGACGTGCCATCAAGGTTTTCTATACCTGCAGTATAATCTAAAAAATTGCACAAAAGGAATGAGTTCAAAAGAACTCAGCAAGGCAAGTCGTTTCATAATCCACAGTTCATTCAACGCAAGTCAAAATAGGATGCAATATGATATGAGACAATGATGAATGATGATTCTAATCTTAAGTATACTAGTCTCTAAGGTAGACATGCTTTAAGTCATGGCACCATACTTCTTTGGGTCGTCAGTCACTCCCCCTCAATCATAAGATATCTTGGGTCTGCCCGGGGAAGTTCGGTAAAGTCATCTCAAACCATGGTTGGGGATTTAGTCACCACTCTCTCACATCACCGTTTGGCATAAGTACTGGCGCATGTCACAGTAAAGCCTAGCCCAATGCAAGCCATCTACTCAGTCATATCATGTGAGATACGTCCATTCCTCACTCCCGGCGATCCTTTCTGGTATCCTTCGCACTAGAGTTAGCGTAATCCTGGATTACGGACTCATCAACCCTATTGGTCATCCACATATAGTAAACGGGAAGCTCTCACGTCCTCTCACGGGTTGGTTACCGGTCTTGAGCGCCCGTGAGCCCAAGTCCATCCATATGCAACCCTACCAATAAATGACCCCTTTCGGGTATCCGCAATATAGTTCAAGTCCTCTCATGGAGTGGGTACCGGTCTTGAGCGCCCTTCAACCATATTCTACCACGGGTCGTTCGGTCTCAATACCCTTTCGATTCGGGTCTGATACGACAAGGGAAATCCTAACCATACACCTAGACAATCCTATACATGTCATCCAATAACCCAGGAAAGTGTTGATGGACACCTTCAGGGAATATCCCATACTACTCCCTCCAATGTCCAAGGACAGAAGTGTCGAAAGGACACCTCTCAATCCCAAGTCATACGTAGTCAATCACAATCTCAATCTCATCATATTATACTAAATCAATGATTCGTCATATAAACAAATACATATCATAACATGATTGATCATACATGAATCATAAAGTAAAACTGAACATAATATTCTAAATGATATATACATTCTATTACTGATAAGAAAACACAAAAAAATCATGTATAGTAAAGGATTACTCATGTGATCATAACCAATAAGTTCCCATAGTGTAAGCATGTTGGTATAATTAACATACTTGAGTTAACGACTGTCCTTACCTTACTCAAGTTGTAAATAGATTCAATGATTACCAAGTATGGTCCCAAAATCAGTGTTGATACCCTAGATAATCATACAATTAATGTCAGAGAAGAAAACAATTGAATTGGGGTTCAAATGGATCAAATTGGCTGAGTATAGGGCCTTAACAACTCTTGGTTGACTGGCTTGGTCGACTATCAGTTGACCAAGCAGTCGACCAAGACTTGTTATCTTCAGGACAACAATGGAAACTTGATCCAAAACTGCCCTTCCGGTGCTCCGATCGTCATGAAATTTGGAGGGAATTTTTATAACAGTAAGAGGATACTACACACTAATTTTCATGATGATCCAACGGTTCAATCAAAAATACCCAAATCGAATTTTAGGTTCTATATGATACTTAGCAAGAATTAAATTGGAACTTATAGAAATTGAAAAGGATTATAAGAATCAATCAAATGAGTGCCAAGAATCAAGCTAGAATCTTAATTTCATTACAGCCTAAGCTTATCATGCATATACATATCAGATTAGAATCAAAATAGGTTAGATTGAATAGAATCAAAGTGATGGAGTGCAATTAATCTCATTTGAATCATAGCATAGCAAGAGTGGGGAAGGATTAAGAAATTGAAAGGGGGAAACTCATGGTTAAGTGTTTGCAAGGTTGCAGCATTTCAGCCATGGTTTCAAGATTATTAATTGATAGAAACATGAATAGATTAGAAGAGGAATAGAAGAAATCATACCTTGAGTTGATGATTAGTGTATACAATAAAGAATGGAGTCAAAGATCTTCCCAAACATCAAGGAATAGCCCAAGAGAGTGTCCAACCTCGAGCTCTGGAGTGCAAATGATTAGTTTAGGTCCTCATTCACGAGTTCCAAAAAGGTAGGGGCAAAATGGGAAGAGATTTAGTGCAAACTCGAATTTCATTACTCTTGGTCGACTGGCTGGTCGACTGTCAGTCGACCAAGCACTCGACCAAGCTATGACAGCAACTTCAGGAGTGTATTCGGAAGGCTATACAGGGTCAAATTGAGCGGGATTTTCTCCTACAAGTCAATCAACAAGTCTAGTTTCAGAAAATACCTTCGGATTGATCACGAGGTTCCGGGAAGTGATTCAACTAATTCAATCTTCATCGATGCGCAGATTTTTACTCAACACTGACAAGGTGCAAAAATGAGGGGCATCATTGTCAATGTCCATAGGCTCAGTATCAAGCATTGAATCATCCACTAAGAGGGCCCACAGGTCTCTTCTACCACCACTTCGGGTCTTCAGACCTGCAACAGTATAAAATCCGGGCCAGGTCAGGGTTAGGATAAGGCCGGATTTTACACAGACACCAGTGTAACTAAAGTCATTCAAAATATCAAGGACATACTTATGTTGACATAAGAATAGACTGTGTTTGGAACGGGCAACCTCAATTCCCAAAAAAAAATATTTGAGTTGATCAAGATCCTTGATCTGAAAGGTGTTGCGAAGCATGTTCTAAACATTTCGTGGCAATGAAGCATTAGCTCCAGTAAGGAGAACATCGTCACATATAATAAAAGAACTATGACTACAAAACCTCAACAAAGGATGAAGAGTGCAGGATCGGCAATTGAGTGGCTAAAGCCATAATCACATAAAGCTGTTCAAAATTTAGAATACCATTGGCGAGAGGCCTACTTGAGGCCATAAAGTGACTTATGGAGATGACAAACAAGTTCTCCTCCCTTTCGTCGATATCTTGGGAGGGGTCATGTACACTTTCTCATCCATTTCACCATGTAAAAAGGCATTATTTGAAGTCCATTTGTTGGAGGGGCCAACCATGAGCAGCAACGACAACCAATATAATACGAACAATGACAAGTTTGGCTACTGGAGCAAATGTATCCTGAAAGTCAACACCCTCAATTTGTGTATATCCCTTGGCAACAAGGCAAGCCTTGTAATGCTCAATATTGTAGTTAGAGTGATGCTTGATTTTACAGACCCATTTAGAACAAATAGCACACATCCTAGGAGGAAGTGGGACAAGAGACCAAGTTTGATTTTGAGATTAAGCCTGTAATTCAGATTGCATATCAACCTTCCATAACTAGTATTTCATTGTCTCAATAAAAGTGGCAGGTTCATGATCAAGAGCAACAAATGTAAGAAGAGCCTTATGAGAAGGATTAAAACGATTAGAAGAAAGATAATTCTATAAAGGATAAAAAGTGATACCTGAAGAAGACAATTGTGAGGGAGTACAAAAGTAATGATAATCCTTAAGATAGGAGTGTGGTTGGCAAAGGGGAGGAGCCTGACTAGTGTGGGAAACTGGTGTAGCTAGGGTTGGTTCAATGGTCACTATAGGGAAAGCGGATTTGTAAGGACTTGATGCTGGTGTGGTGGGAGGTAGTGGGTCAATGGAATCTTCATCAGTAGATGAAACAGGTAAGGGTAAAATAGTGGATCCAACGGGTAGAGGGTTTGGCCTAAGGAAAAATGTGTCCGTGAAGGTGACATCCTGAGTAACACACACTTTTTATTGGAGGTCTAAGACATGATGCCGATTTTGTCCATAGGGATAACCAAGGAAGACCTCTGTGGCTGCCTGTGGATCAAACTTGTGATTGATGGCAATGTTACGACCAAAATAGAAGCACCCAAAAACTCATAAATGAGAAAATGTGGGGGGTTTTATTGTGAAGAACCTCAAATGGAGTTTGCCCATTCAATACAGGGGTAGGTAAATGGTTTATAAAATAAGCGGTAGTCAAAACACATCCACCGCAAACTCAAGAGGAAAGTGAGCTTGGAAATGGAGAGCGCGAGCAACATTGAGAAGATGACGATGCTTACACATAATGATGCCATTCTACTGAGGTGTGCCAACACAATTTGATTGATGAAGCACACTAAGAACTGAAGAAAATTAGAAGAGGGATGATTAAAAAATTCTATAACATTGTCATTTGTCAATATAAATGCATTTGAACAATTAGAAAAAAATTTGGAATTAAATGGTCAACATTAGATTTAGAAGTCATGAGAAATAACTAGATACTTCAAAAAATATCATCCAATAGTTAAAAAATATAGAGCACCAGAAAAAGGAGTATGGAAACATCAAAATGCACAAACTCAAAGCAAAAGGTAGTAGTGATAGAACCAAGGAATGAAATATTGCTGACTCAAGAGTTTTCCCAGCTGGCAAAATGGGAAAAATCCTATATGTCCGTGATATTTTGCTAACATGTAAATGCGGTTCGCGGCTTTCGCTGGTGTGGAGAAGTCTTTCTTTCTTTCTGCTAAAGTGAAGGAAACAGAGGAAAATGCAAAGGATAAGAGTGATGGCCATAGATCAACATTAAAATACAAAAAGAGCTTGTTATTTATATGGGTTACCCAATTTTATATAGAGGATGATAGACATGAAAGTCAGCATGGTGAGAATTGAGAAGAATTTGTTTCTTTTGTGAATCACGTGTGAGTTTGAGAAGCTAATGTGTTTTTTAAGGGAAAACTGTGAAACCCGGCCCTAACCTTAACCCGGATACTCTTTTGTTTGTAGGTCCGAAGACCCGAAGTAGAAGTGAAAGTCAACTAGGGGCTATACTCCAAACCCATGGAGATTGACGATGATGCCCCATACTTGGAGACCTTGTTGGATTTAGAAAAGAGACTACACCTTGATGAAGAGAAGATTGGTTGATGACCTAAGAGCTTGGTTGGACATGATTTGAAGGCATTCCTCCATGCTAGGTGAGTTATAGTTTATGTTGTGAGAAGTTCATTTGATTCCGATAAGAGTTAGGCTCTCAATTCCCTAATTCAGGCTTTACCGTTAGCCTGAGTCGACTAGGCCAATCAACCCAGCCAATCAACCCAAGGAGTCAAAATCTATGCAAGATCTTCTGTTTAGGTTTATGTTGCTATATTTATATAGGACTTCGTATTTTTAGTTTCCCTTGCCTCCAAAACACCTAGAAAATGAAGGGAACTCCTCTCCAAGCCTCTATTAGTGTGGAAGAAGATCAACTCTTGCAACTTTCAAGTTTCCTCTCTTGTTCTTCAATCAAAGGTTAGTAATCACTTTAATATGGTATTGATCTACTCTTACTATGATTCATTCTCTGTACTGAGATTATGAAGAAGATGCTGCATCCTTGCAAATATCTCTTTTAAAATCTCCATTCATTCTTTCATGCTATGATCTTCATATTCAATCCTAACCATGATTCTTATGATTTTCTTCATGAAACTATGATCATACTCTTATTATGATTTCTCTAACATTATAGATGCATCTTCATGATTATTCATACCCTTGATTTACTGTGTTAATCTACTAGAATGAGATCTCATCATCTCTAGTTCTTCTCTTGAATTCATAGCTTGTTTTCATTGAAAACTATGATTTTTATCAAATTAGAAAGTATGATTCTAAATTAGTAAGTATTGGTTAACCTATGCAAGTTAGTCTTAGATTACTGTGTTAGACATTCTCTCCAAGTTTCGTAGTGTTTCGGATCTTGTAGAATAGGTTTCGGAAAAAAAATCAGATTTTGGATGCATACTGTTCACTGGGTCGACTGCTTGGGTCGACTAGACCAATCGACCTAACCAGTCTTCCCAGCATGACAACAAGGGATTTCTTTGACCGTTTTGATTCGTTTGATGCTTATTCTTTTAGGATTGCTTCCTAATGATTGTATGATGCTTATCTAGGGTTTGTTTGCTAACTTTGGATCCATTCTCTTGTTCGTCCGAATATGTTCGAATCTATTTAAGGTAAGGACAATTGTTACCATATTAACATAGATCGCATGAATCCTAGTTTCTGAATTGGGAAACACCTAGATTTGCTACTGATATTGTAGTTTCTAATTATGATATGAATGCTGTAAGTATAGTAGGATCTTACTTTTAATTTCCTTTATGTACTTGATCATGTATGGACACTTACTCATGTATGTTGCTTATTCAATTGATCTTGTCTTTATGTATTCTTTCATATGATGTGATATCAGTTGTGCACTTTATAACTGAATTGGGATTGTGATTGATTAGGTATGATTTGGGATTTGGGAATGTCCTTTTGACATTTCTGTCCTTGGACATCAATGGGAATAGTATGGGATATTTCTGATGGTGCCCTTTGACGCTTTCCTGGATTATTGGTTGTCATACCTAGGGCTGTCTAGCGGTGTTTGGCTAGGATGTCTCTGTTATATTAGACCTAATTCAGAAGGGTATTGAGACCGAACGACTCGTGGTAGCAATGGGGATTTGTGGTGCTCAAGACCGGTAACCAACTCGTGAGAGGACATGAATCACATTGTGGGGGCCATTCATTGGTAGGGTCTCATTTAGTAGACTTGGGCTCATGGGTGCTCAAGACCAGTAGCCAATTCGTGAGGGGTCATGAGAGCTTCCCGTCTACTATTTGTGGATGACCAATAGGGTTGATGAGTCTGTAGTCCGGGACTATGCTGACTTTAGTGTGAAGGATACCGGAAAAGATCGCCCGGGGCGAGGAATGGACATATATGGATCAGAGTTGATATAACCAAGTAGATGACTTGCATTTGGCTAGGCTTTACCCTGACATGCGCAAATACTTAGACCAAATGGTGATGTGAGAGAGAGGTGACCTAAACCCCAACCATGGAATGTCCAAGAGGGATCCAAGACCCAACTACCATTGGCAGAGCCCAAGATGCCTAGATGGCTGAGGGAGAGTGAATGACCTTCCCAAAGAAGTATGGTGCTATGACTTAAAGCATGTCTGCTATAGAGACCAACATACATAGAGTTAGACTCATACATGCATTGTCTATCTTATATCATACTGCATCATGTTATGTTTCTGCTATCATGTTATTTATGTTGTTATGGAATAACTTGCCTTGTTGAGTTCTCTTGAACTCACTCCTTTCATGCAAATATCTTTTGTTAGATTATTATACAGATATAGATGAGTATGAGGGCCAATACGAGGAAGCGTAAGCTGAAGAGGCGTACTTCATGCAAGGTCTTGGCAGTTATGAAGATCTCAATGATGATCCCTCGTGTGATCATGCTATGTACCATGATTAGCTCTACTGTGGAGTGGGAGCATCCGTGCTTAATTTCTGAAGTTTATGTTTATGAAGACGTTCTTTATAAAGTAGAATAAACTCTAGCTTAGTTTGATTACTTCTTTCTTTCTTTTCTCTTGGAACCGGTTGTAATCTTCTTTTGACTTTCGAGCTACATTCAGCTGTATCCGTGGAGTGAGATTCCGCCTCACTCTACATTTTGATTATATATATATATTGGTATCATTTCCGCACTCTGATGTATTTCGTTACTTTGCTTTGATGTACTAATTAATATTGATAACCTTGATTTAGTCTTGTTCTTGATTATATTATTGTGAATGTGGGAGGTTGATTTCCTCGATATTGATCTTCGGGGCTGTGGATCACACACTCGGGTATGCCAGGTAGGGTACCGGCTGGGTGGATGAGAGAGAGAGAGAGAGAGAGAAGAGATCGCAGAGATGAGAGAAGCAAAGAGCAACATTGAAGGACGAGAGATGAGAGAGATTTACTGAGGGAAGAGAAGGAAGATGAGAAATCGACGAGTGCAAATGTAGATTTGGAATCTAAAACTTTCGATATTTTTGGAAATTTTCTTGATATTTTAAAGTTATCGGTGATATCGACCTTTCGATAATATATCGCGATATTATTGGTGATTTGTCGCCGATTTTTCCTTCCTTGGATAGAACTAGGGGAAAATGGAAGGCAAGGTTGTTTCGCCACAGGACATGTAACTACATTTATTAGAAAAGGAAATAGAGGAAGATAAACAATGAACAAAGGGAATGGTAGAAGAACTGGGATGGCTTAGCCTCCAATGCCAAAGATCAAAATGATTACCTGGGGTGGCTACAACAATAAATGTGGGGCTTGTATACAGAAAGGAGACCACCATGCTTAATTACTCCCCATCGCAATAGTCTTCTTCAAAAGCAAGTCCTGAAAAATATAGGAATTATGAGAAAAGGTAACAAGAACACTAGAAGCATAAGTAAACTTACTAATAGATATTAAGTTAACTTTGAATGAAGGAACAATAAGAACACAATCAAGGAGAAAACCAAGAAACAATGTCATAATATCAATATGAGAAATGGGAGGAATCATTGGGTAAAGTAATTGGTAAATAAGATTTGCAAGGTGTAAGTGAAGTGAAGAAAGAGGCATCAAAGGCAATGTGCTCAGTTGCACCGGAATCCAAAATCCAAGTAGAGGGAAGAAGTGGAAAATTGCTTGTCATATTGACTAAGGAATGATTACCAGATGATTGAGAAGAAGAATGCATACATGCACTAATCGGATCGCTAGCAATGATTGCATCAATAAATGACTAAGAGTCATAATGATGCACAACGCAAACAACATATCCACGAAGTAGAGTTGTGCCAACCATGGCGGAAAAGAAAGAGGATCAAATTCTTAGGCTCTGATATCATGCTAATCATAGAATAATCAAACAATTTGTGTGAAAATGGCTGCATTCTCTTTACAATAAGAATGCAATTTATACACGAATGTTTCCTAATCTACTCATACTAGTTAGAAATTATAATCAAGATGACTTACAAAATCTTACACAATAATACAAGATAGAAAAGATGAAGTGGGAGGATAATGATGTGATGAGGATGGTGATTTGGAGAATCTTGGTACATATGGAAATATGAGGTGGGGGGATAATGTGATGAGGATGGAGATATGGGAGATCTTAGTGATGTGAAGAATCTTAGTAGATAATAGTTGCTAATTCGTAGTTTTGGGTTCTACCACCGTCGCTTAGAGTTTGAGCGGTTTCGGTGAAGTTGTTCTTTCACTGTTGTTTTGAGTTGAGCGGTTTCTATTGAGTTCCATATTCCTTTTTAAACTAAATTAGGTGACATCAACAGTTGTTTTCATTTTGGAACACTTGCAAGCTCTCAAGATAAGACAATAGGATTATGACACGTGGACAAGTTTTTTTATTTTTTGTATTTATCAGTGTATTTTGGGTCTTAAATGGGCGGGCAAGGTTGCTTGATTAAGCTTATTGTAGCCTCTTGAAGAGATTCAAAAGTTGCCTTCATCTTTCATTTTCCTTAGTTTTAACTAAGGCATCATTTGATTGTTACATAAAAAGGGGTGGGAAAATAGACACATGGGACCTACATGCAATGGACTGGGAGAGTAGAAAAGTAAAGGAAAGGATTTTTGGAAAAGTTGGAAATGTGGGCCCCACATTTATCATATCCCTTGCTTTCCCCAAAAGCCCCACTGATTTAATGGGACCTTAAGAAAGGGTCCGGTGGGGAGAATAGGGTGCCATGTCAACAGACATGGTTCCTTAAATTTCTATTTGTTTTCTAGTAACAAAGCATTTTTATTGAGATGGCTAACGAAGGAAACATAAGTACATAGAGTTTGTAACCAAGGAGTGGATATGGGCTAGCTAGTTGAGCACGTCAATGACTTGGCCCTCCTTGCTAGGAGATCCACTACAACATTAATCTTCTTAGGAACATGGAGGAAGTGCATTCCTCAAAGTATGTACTCATGTGTAGTACATCTAAAATCAAGGGACAGTGTTCAAGAGGAGGCATATGGCAGTTGTGGAGAAGATGTATCAAGTACTACTAGTCTAGTTCCACTAGAATGCAAATGACACCCTCTACCAAAGCTTGAATTAGGGCTTCCTTAATGCTTGAGTCTTCTCCATGACTGCAAAAGTGGCATGGCCTAGTTGAGAAACTGCCCAGACTGGTTCTCTAACTATATTTCTCAAAATAAACCCAAGCCCCATTAGTCCAGGGCTGTTCTTCTAGCCCAAATTGGGACTTAATCAAGGATGGAGAACTAGAGGTGGGTACAGAGTATCAATGAGGCTCAAAAATTCAGTCATTATGGGTGTGAAATCCCCTAAGATCCTAACCCGAAAATCTTTATTGTAGGTTCAAAAACTTGAAGTGCAGGAAGAAGGCAACTATGGGCCATCTAGGTAGAAACCATTAGGTTGGATTCCAAACCAATGGAAATAGATGAAGATGATGCTGAATTAGGAGTTTTGTCAGAGTTGGGAAAGAGATCTAATTCAGACATTGACGGACTTGGTAGATGGATCAAGTATATTGTGATGACACGTGTAGAAAGTCTCGAAAATCAGGTAAGACTCTTCTATAGTATAGAATAGGAACTAGGGCAGAGCATGGGCTTTCAAGGCCTTGATTCTACTCCTGGAAAAAAAGCTCCAGGGGTTGGTTGATTGCCCTAGTCACCTAGCCGACTAGCCCAGGAAACCAGCCCTGTTCTAGGTGAAAAAGGGCAATTTTGAAAATTTGATTTTGAAGCCCTATTAATGTGTTTTCTTTCCAAAATGTGTCATTATAATCTAAAGTCTTTAGAGAACGTTAGAGCTGGTTCACAGTTGTCTGGAATAGTGGAGGTCGCTTGACCAATCAACCTCCCCAAGCAACCGGTTGGTTCACAGTTGTTAGGAATAGTTGTTGCTCTGTTTTGACTATCTTTCTTAATGTAACTTTGTAACCTATCTTTAGGTGATCTCTAAGGTTTACTGGGACTGTTGTTAGAGAGGTTTGATTGCACTTTTATAAGTCTTTCCAACTCTAATAGGTAAGGACACATTCTTATATATATATATATATATGTAGAGATATGATCTATGATGAATTGTCTCATTATTGCATGCATCATTGTTCTTATAACTTGCTGTAATAGTAGGATTCAATGATTCGTAGTTGAATATATACAGTGAATAATGTTTAGATGTATTTCAATTACTTTATGATGTTGAATGACTGATTATGTAATGATGAGTTATGATGTGCTATAACTGTGATGGAGGGTGTCCTGTTGGGTATCCATTGCTTGGAATATCAGGGGTTTTGGTATGGGACACTGCCTACTGATGCCCCCAACACTATCATGGTTGCTAGATGACATACCTAGGAAGTCTAGAATGCATGGCTAGGTACCCATACATACTACTACCACCCTTTTGGTAGGAGAATTGAAGCCGAATGACCGGTGATAGCAGTGAGGTGACTCTATTTCATCCTACAGAGGTAGCCAATCCGTGCGAAGATTCAGTGGTCCATTATTAATCATGCATTGGTAGGGTTGCATATGTTAGGGTTAGGCCCATGGGCATCCAAGGAGTGGCCGAGAGTCGTGAGGGGTTATGAAAGCTTCTGCCCCAACAATATGTGGATGACCATAGGGTTAGGGAATGGAGTCCAACAGAGGTGGCCAGCCCGTGAGGATTTTCATTCCTAGGTAGGGAAGGATACTGAATCGAGTTGGTTGATGCCATAGGGGAAGTATCTGGACTACATGTAGTATGTCACTAAATGACTTTGCATTGGATTAGAAACCCTGACATGCGCTAGTACTCATGCCAATGGTCGTGGTGAGAGAGTGTAGACCTAAACCCCAGCCATGGTTGAGTGACGAGGACTGAACCCCTTGCCCAGGATCCCAACAGAGATAAACAGTCCGTGAGGGATTAGAGTGACTAGACCTACCCAGAGGAGGGCTAGTGTTATATCTTAAAGCATGTCTGCCATTTAGAGACTTTCATAATTAGATTCTAGCTGCATCCATATACTTGCATATCATTCTTTATATATGTTGATTGCCATGATACAATGTCGATATGTATGTGAGATGTGTTTCCTTATTGAGTTAGTTAGAGCTCATTCCTTTTTGTATGTTGCATTTTATTATACAGATGGGTATTTTGGATCAGGAAAAATTCCGTGTGACTGGAATGACTCTTGTGAAGAAGTTATGGAGGTGCCAATGGGAAACAAAGATATATGTCATGAAGCCACTTGTGGATGCTTGGAGTGCGTTTATAGCACCCATTGATGGCAGGAGGAGGCAGATAGTGCGCCATTTTGAGAAGTTAGTGGAGGAAAGTTGGATGGCTCCCTTCATCGCAAAATTAGAAAAAAAAAAAAAAAAAAAAAAAAAAAAAAAAAAAGAAAGAAAGAAAGAAAAAGACCCTTGCCCTTAAGAGAACTGAAAGAATCAATTAGAATTTATTTAGCTTTTGCTTCTGCTGAACTCTATAAATTTTGGAACATATTACTTTATTTATTTTCTTTGACTCATCCTTTGGAGTATTTGGACTCCTGTCATTCCTTTCAATTAATTATTTGAATTTATTCTTGCTCTTGATTATTATTGTGTGTATTTCTTATCATTGATGGTAAACCGTGGATCTTGTGATTGTGCATTGCACCCACGGGTTGTCGGGCGGGACCGATATTAGCAGGTGGGGTGTGAAGTTGAGTGTCCAACTTGGTTAGCCAACGTTGTGATGGTGCAGAAGGCAAACAAGAAATGGCTGATGTGTACTAAAAGACCTCAATAAAGCTTGCCCGAAGGACTGCTGCCCTCTACCCCGAGTAAATCTCTTGATTGATGCAACAACTGGCTATGAAGCTTTGAGTTTCATGGATGTGTACTCGGGATACAATTAGATCTTGATGAATGTTGAGGATGAAAGTTCACTGCATTCATGACCGATCGTGAAAGCTTCTATTACAAGGTCATGCCGTTCAGGCTAAAGATTGTGGGAGCAACCTATCAAAGGGCGGTGATCAAAATCTTCAAGCACCTGATCGGGAAAAACATGGAGGTGTATGTCGATGACATGCTCATGAAAAGCCTTCAGCTTTCGGGACATATTTCAAACTTGATAGAAGTTTTCTCTGTTTTAAGGAAATACCAAATGAGACTTAATCTTGAGAAGTGTGCCTTTGGGGTATCTTCCAGAAAGTTCTTGGGATTCATGGTTTCCCAATAGGGGATCGAAGAAAATCCAGTCAAAAGACAAGCTTTGATTGACATGGTCGGGAGCAAACTCCCAAAACCATTCGGGATGTGCAGTGCTTAACAGGCAAAGTAGCAGCTTTGAATAGATTCATTGAATAGTCGAGAGAAAGATGTTTGCCTTTCTTCAAGGCTCTGAAAGATCCAAGGGGAAGCAAAGAGGCACGATGGACAAAGAAGTGCCAGAAAGCGTTTGAGAACATAAAGTTAATGCTAGGCAAGCCACCTCTGGTTATTCCAACCGAAAAGGTGAAACTTTGCAAGTTTACTTGGCAACCTTGTCCTCTGCTGTAAGTTCTCGTTCGGGAAAAGGACAAGAAGCATTGGCTAGTCTATTATATTATCCATGTGCTCTTAGATGCTAAAACAAGGTACTCGGAGATCGAGAAGCAAGCTTTGGCCCTTATGATGGTAGCAAGGAAATTGAGACCTTACTTTTGGGCGCACCCGATTGAAGTATTAACTACTTTTCCCGTGAAAGTACTTTATAATCTAGATCTGTCAGGAAGGATGGTAGCATGGTCGATAGAACTTGGAGAATTCCAAGTGGATTTTAAACCTCGAACAACTATAAAGACCCAGGCCTTAGCTGATTTTATGATGGAAACTACGACCCCTATAGAGGAAGTAATCAAACAAACATTCCCGCCCACATCAAACATTTAAGTGGACGTTCGAGCAACAAGCAAGGAGATGGAGCAGGAGTGCTATTAGAGAGTCCAGGGGTGTAATATCCAGCCTTATTTTGACCCTGACCCTAGCCTGGATCCACTGTTGTATTTATGTCCGAAGACCTGAAGCGGTGGTAGAAGAGACTTATGGACCATTCTGATTGATGATCATGATTCGGAGACCGAGCCCATGGACATTGACGATGATACCCCTTGCTTAAATGCTTTGTCAGTGTTTAAGGAAAGTCTGCGCATCGGAGAAGATTAATCTAGTTGATGTATCTAATGACCTCCTATGCACAATCCGAAGGTATTCCCCGAAACTAGACTTCTTGATTGAATTGTAGAAGAAAACCTCACTCAAATTGACCTTGTATAGCCTTTCAAAACCCTACTTGAAGTTGCTGAACTAAACCTGTTTTTCTACTGAGAAACATTTTGGTCGATCCTTTTGGTCGATACCATCGACCAAGGACCATCGACCAAAGTTTCCCAATCTGCCAAGTTAATGATTCCATGGAATATTCCCATTCTATTTATTGTAACCTCGAGCCTTGAGCCCTGTTGCAATCATTTTCTCACCTGAAAACGTGGGGGGAGCTTCCCAAAGCAACTCCTTGGCTAATGTGAAGGGCACTTCACCAAAAACTCATTGTTTATCATTGATTCTTGTCTACATCTTCCACACCAAGGTATGAATCACCATTCCACTCTCTATCCTACCATTTTCTATTCTTTTCTATTCCTATCTTGCTGTTGAGACATTGGAGATGGTGCTGCAACCTTGCAACCACCACTCCAACTGTCTATACATGATTAACCTATGATCTTCTTAGCCATCCATTGATGCTATGCCTCCATCTCATGCCTAGCATATGTATTCCTTAATTTTTCTATTAATATCATGCCATTTTGTACCAAACTGAGTTCTAGGGTATGCTATGTTCATGTATATCACTACTATATGATTTCAATCGAATTCCTATTAGTTTCCCTAGCTATTACATGCCATTTCCATGTCAATGCAATCAATTCCAACTCATGCCATGATGTTTGTCACTTGAACTTGTTAGCTCAATTTGGGGCTTTTTGTTTGGACCATTGGATTGAGTAAATTTCTTGACTTATAGTGTCCTACTACTGTTGTTAAGTATTCCTCCAAGTTTCAGATTGATCCGAACACCGAAAAACCAATTTCGGATGAAAACCCCCAAAATCCACTATTCTGTCCCGAAGAGAATTTTGGTCGATCCTTTTGGTCGATACCATCGACCAAAGTTGTTGTTGACAGCAACCTTGGCCAGTTTTGATCCAATTAGCATCCAATCTTCCCAATTTCTTCTCTAACTTATTATTGATGTTTATTTAGGGTCTTAACAATTCTTTTGGACTATTTCTTGGTATTCTCAATTCATCATCAATTCAACCCAAGGTAAGGATGGTTATCTCCATAAACATATAGATCATCAACTTATGATTTATGTTCTTATTTATGAATAGAATCTCTTGATCACTTTTAATCTTTATAAGATTGTTATATATGTGTTAGAACAGTAGTATTGAAATCTTTATACTCTTGTCATGTTACATTACTATTCTTGTTTAATTATGTCTATGATGATTCATTTCAATATCATGATTTAACTTTTATGATAAGATGTATTGGATGCATGAAAGATGATGAACTTGAATATGTGATTGCCTACGTATAACTTGGGATTGGGGAGTGTCCTATTGACACTTCTGTCCTTTGGCATCGGAGGGAATAGTATGGGATGTTCTCCGATGGTGCCTATCGACACTCTCCCGAGTTATTGGATGACATACATAGGACTGTCTAGTTGGGTGGCTAGGTTTATCCTTGTCGTGTCAGACCCGAATCGGAAGGTCATTGAGACCGAATGACCCGTGGTAGTGTATGGTTGGATGGGCGCTCTAGGCCGGTAACCAATCCGGTAGGGGACATAAACCATGCTACGGATACCTGAGAGGGGTCATTTATTGTTAGGGTTGCAAATAGCTAGACTTGGGCTCACGGGCGCTCAAGACTGGTAACCAACCCGTGAGAGGACGTGAGAGCTTCCCGTTTACTATTTGTGGATGACCAATAGGGTTGATGAGTCCGTAATCCGGGATTACGCCGACTCTAGTGTGAAGGATACCGGAAAGGATCGCCGGGGGCGAGGAATGGACGTATCTAGATCTGACTTGACCGACTGAGTAGATGACTTGCATTAGGCTAGGCTTTACTATGACATGCGCCAGTACTTATACCAAATGGTGATGTGAGAGAGCTGTGACCGATCCCCTTACCATGGTTTTTGAGATGACTTTACCGATATTCCCTTGGCAGACCCAAGATATCTTGTATGATTGAGGGGGAGTGACTGACAACCCAGAGAAGTATTGTGCTATGACTTAAAGCATGTCTACCCTAGAGACTAGCATTTATAGAGTTAGAATCATATTTGCATCATATGTTCCATATCACATTGCATTATGTTATGTTCTGTATGTGTATGATTTCTAATTATGGAATAACTACCTTGCTGAGTTCTTCGAACTCATTCCTTTTGTACAAATGTTTTTAGATTATCCTACAGGTACCGAAGATTATGATGGCACCCCCTTCGAGACGGACTATGATTCCGCATACTACCCTTCGGGTAGTGGCATCTGTGAAGATCCAAGTGTTGGTGCCGAGGAGGATTACTATTCGCACCAGGGTTAGCCCCACGGTTGTGCGGGAGCGGCAGAGCTGGGTTTTCTTTATCCGTACCATTGAGGAGACTATTATTAGAGTAGAAGAAACCCTAGCTTAGTGCCCCATTTCCCTGGTGTATTTATGGAGTATTTGGACCTGTAATTAACTTGTTTGGATTTATCTTTTAGATACTTGGACATGTAACTAACTTTATCACACTTCTTTTCCGCTGCTTTGAGAGGGTGGTTATCACACCTTCTCTCACCTTTATGATTATGTTCACACTTTGATATTATTTGTTTTCCACACTCTGATTTATTTAATCTTACCTTATTCATGATACTTAGTATTAGTTGTTTTTACCCTGATTATTATTGTTCATGATTATGTCATTGTGTATGTGGGAGGCATGGACCTTCGAATCTTGATCCTTGGACTGTGGATCACATTCCCGGGTATTCCAGATGGGGTACCGGCTGGGTGGATGTGACAAGGGGGATTTGTCATCTGTTATGCATTGAGGTTCGGGTTCGAGACAAGTAACAATGAGGCCGAATATGAAGCTTTCCTGGCTGGCCTTCGGTTAGCAAAAGCTCTAGCTATATTAGAGATAGTTGTTTACAGTGACTCTCAGCTCATCATTAATCAAGTACAAGGAGAGTTCGGGACGAAGGAGCCTAGACTAGTGAAGTATCAGGTAATGATACAAGTTCTAAAAAAAGAATTCAAAGAAGTCCATGTTTTTCAGATTCCGAGGAAGGAGAACACTATGGAAGATGAGCTGTCAAGGTTGGCAAATGCGAAGGAGAAGACCCTTGAGCCTTCAGTATACATTGAGGAGCTGAGTTTCCCGAGCACAAAAGGGAAAGAAGTATCATATGTGGAGAATGAACAATGCTGGATGAACCTGATTGTCGAATACATTTAGGCCAACAAGTTGCTCGAAGACCCAAAGGAGGATAGAGTCATTAGGGTTTGAGCACCAAGGTTCACTATCCAGAATGGAAGATTATATTGAAGATCCTATGCTGGGCCATTACTCAAGTGTTTGGGACCCGAAGGATCGTGGAATGCCTTAACAGAAGTGCACGAAGGAATTTGTGGATCTCATATGGGAGGTCGAGCATTGGCACACAAGATATTTAGGCTCGGGGATATATTGGCCGAAAATACAAGAAGACGCTCTTGAGTAGGTACGCCACTGTAAGAACTGCCAAATTCATTCAACGGTGTCAAAGTGACCAGCAACAACCTTGACACCAATCCTTGACCCGATCCCATTCACAATGTGGGGGATTTATCATGGGGAAATTCATCAAAGCTTTTGGTGGTCGAGAATACTTGACCGTGGCAATAGATTACTTCACCAAATGGGTTGAAGCAAGTCCACTGGCAACAATTATAGAGAAAAAGGTAGAGAAATTCGTGTTGGAATACATCATACACATGTTTGGCATCCCAAAGGTCCTTGTGACGACCATGGAACACAGTTTGATAATCCATAGTTCACTCAATTTTGTGGAACTTATATGATTGAGCATCGAATGTCTTCTGTGGCATACCCTCAAAGCAATGGTCAAGTGGAGGTAACTAACCAAACTTTGCCAGATGGAATCAAAAAAAGGTTGGAGTCCAACAAGGCCTTATGGGCAAAAGAGCTCCCGAATGTCCTCTGGGCCTATCGAACAACTATTGGAACAACAAAGGGAGAAACACCATATAAATTGACCTACGTGTCATAAGCTTAGGAAGTAATGGTAGGGATTCGGGACTCTTCGAGAACGGGAGTTTGAAGAAAAAGCTAATGAGCAAGGCTTGATAGATAGCTTAGATATGCTGGCCAAAGTCCGAGCGAGACCATTGCTCGAACTAAGCATTATCAAAAGAACATTGCATCACACTATAATGCCCGAGTGAAACGCCAACAATACCGTTCGGGAGATTTAGTTCTCAAGAACACCCTAGCTTTTGATCCGCGTCATGAAAGAAAGTTGGACCATTCATGGGAAGGACCATACATGATCATGAAACCAATAGGATCGGGGGCCTATAAGTTAAAGAATCCAACAGTTGATTGAGAGCTAGACTGATCATGGAACGCAACACACCTCAAAAAAAATTCTATCCTTAGATGTTATTACAGTTGAAATTTTGTAGGGTAACCTGAATCAAATTTTCAAATTTTAATTTTTAATGCAATTCGAGTTTTGTAAACCAAACCTCTTTTGGATGGGAGGCCATAGAAAGGGTATACAGGATGTACAAAGCAATCAATTCAAAAGGCTTCGGTTTTAACCGATTGAGTCCTTCCAACACCAAACGCTTAGAAAAATTCTCAGGACTTTTCTAAGTAGAGGTCATTATACTTGAATGAGACCTCCAAACACTTAGAAAAATTCTCAACAATTTTCTAAGTAGAGGCATCGGTTAGACCCGAATGAGACCTCCTAACACTTAGAAAAATTCCAAGGAATTTTCTAAGTAGAGGCATCGGTTATACCTGAATGAGACCTCCTAACAACACTTAAGAAAAATTCTTAAAAAATTTTCTAAGTAGAGGCTTCGGTTATATTTGAATGAGACCTCCTAACACTTAGAAAAATTCTCAGGAATTTTCTAAGTTAAGGTTCCTACTATGCCCGAACAAGATCTCTTAGCACTTAGAAAAAAATTCTAAAGGGTTTTCTAAGTAAGGACTTTAGTCATGCTCGAATAAGGTTTCTTAACACTGAGACAATTTCTCAATTAACAGAGCTCGATCAAGGATCTACTGAAGCATAATATTGAGGATTGAAATTTGATGCATACAAGTAGGAAACAACAAACATGAAAAGAAATAGTTTCTTTATGCATAAGCCCAGAGGGGGGCTAACCCTTACACAAAATAATAATAATAATAATAATAATAATAATAATAATAATAATAATAATAACAAAAATAAAAATAAAAGAGAAGTAAAAAGATACCTAATGCAGTCGGTAAAAGTAAAAGAGGAAAAATCATGGAGCTTGTTCGAGATTTACTGCGGCAAGGGCTTGTTGCATCGGGGCTGGATCTTCTTTTGGGGCTTGACCTTGGATTGGGATTGGACTTTGGGAGGAATGTTCTCTTGTAAACCTTCAACCTTGGGAGAGAGGGAAGGAGAATCACTAAGGTAATACTTGATGTTCGGATCAACGGCAGGGGATCCATCTTCTGTTGCACCCAGTCAGGAAGAGGCTGTCAAAGACTCTCGAACACCTCTGGATGGTAAACTTCTTAATGAGGGCTGGTGTCGAACTTGGGATCCACCTTTAAGATCGACTTCCACACTTATTTGGCCCATGCCGATACACCATGGTGTTGTAGGGGACTAACAAATCATTGAAGGGCTTGCTGTTCAGATATTTCCAAACACAAGCCTTCCTAGCTTCGATTGCAATGTGTTCGAGCTCAGAAGGTGCTACCTGATTTTGGTGTTCGTGCTTTTCTTTCACCGAGCTCTCAAACTTGGCCTCTGACTCCTTCAATATTCCTTGAAGTCTCTTGACCTCCCAATCAAGATCTCTGATTCTCCAGATTGCCACCTATAGGTCCCTAGCAATCTTCCCCAGTTTCTGATTCTCCTCCTTTAGTTGAGAAATTTCAGCTCCCTTTGCTTTAATCTCCTTTTCTTGAAGCCTCGTTCGAACATTGAGGCGACTGATTTGAAGGATAGCTTCCATCTGCCTATGGAAACTATCGGCAAGCACCCTGCAAAAAGAAGAAAAAAATTAGCGTTCAGGAAGAAAAACTTTGGACAATTGTAAAAATTTTCTGCAATATGAGTCGAAGAACTTACTTGACTGAGGAGTTGACGAACTTCTCATCGGTAATGGCTCCAAGGATATTGCTCTCCGCAGGCATCTGAGCGAAGGTTCCCCACTCTGGTGCTCGATCAGTGTCTAGTGAAACGCAGTCATTCTCCATTAGCTGCCATCGGGGAATGTATACATTCCCTACATGCTTGGCTTTATTTGAAGCCGCATCATCTTGGAGGTCGTGCTTCCTCTTCTTTAGAATTACCTCATCTTTGGTAAACTCCTCGACGTCTATTGGAGCCTTCCCTCTTTCGGTAGCCCCATGGAGCAGCTTCAGAACTCCCTTTGGGGCATGTGTGGAAGTCTTTGGTGAGGGTGCAGCTGCAGATTTGGGCTCTTTCCTTTTGGACCTGGAGCTCTATCTTTTGAAGCTTCCAACCCTTTGGAAGCCAAGGCTTTAACCGCCTTCGGGTTGTATCTGGGAGGCACTGTATGGAAAAAGAAAAAAAATTAAGTAAAGTATGCAATATAAGGAAAAATACAACAATAAAAGCTGCAAAGGGTTCGGGAGCTCACTCGGGGCTAAACCCCACATCTGGAGGACAACATCGTACTCCATTGCCAAGCCATGGATCTCCTGACATGCCTTGATAGATTTTATCTTCTTGATAGCGCGTTCATTGTCAGGAGACAATGGCAGAGCACGATTCACTTGTATGTAAGAATCAAGCCGATTCTAGGCGATTTGGAAGTTGAGCTCGAATGGGGGCACTCGGCATAAAAAGTACCGATGACGCCATCCCGTATGATTGGAGGGGTAGGTGCCCTCAGCAAGGATACCGCGAGACCACCCTAGTTAAGTCTTGCAGCGTTTGGAAAGAAAAACCCAACTTGGAGGGTTGGACTTGCTAATATAATAAAAGTGAGAGAAAAGAGGAAGTGAGGGGTATATTTCGAGCTCAAAGCAAAGCCCGAGGAAGCCGGCGATGTGGTGCCAATTGTTCGAGAGGAGCATTCCTAGGCAAATCTCCCAGTGATTCAAAATTTCTGAGAATAGAGGAGAAAATAAAGGAAATCTAACACCACTCTATAAGGAGTCTAGATAGATAGAAAATTCCTCGGGAGGGTTAGAGTTAACCCTCTTGTTTGGGTTGGGTACTTGAAGGAGGAAGGAGAAGGGCATGGAGTAGTAATCGGAAGCAGAGGCAAGTTCATCATTGTTAAGATGAGAGACAAAGAAGCTAGGACCTTGGGCTGGTCTCTTAGATGGTCGGGAACTTCCAACGACCACATGTTTGGGGACTTGTTGTTTCGGGAAGTTGAAGGAAAAGTAGTTTTCCTGCTCACCATCTCATTCCCAGTCTGTTCTCTAGGGTTTGGGCTTTGGAAAACGGAGGCTAACCAATGATTGGTTATCCTCTCACATCCATCGCCTGACAGTTCCACTTAAACAGAAAGGGTAGGTTGATCGCCGGAATCTTCCCTCCCAACAGCATGATCAACAAATTCATCGTCAGATGTTTTTCCACTGCCCATTGAAGAGGAAGAAGGGATTTTCTACTGATTTCTACTGGAAGAAGAAACTAAAACTCTAAGAGTGGAGATCCTAAACCTAGAAAAAGAAAAGAAAGAAGAGAACTGAGAAGAACAATGCAGAACGATATGAAAAAACTTACTTGTTCAAATTATGTGATGGAACAAACTCGGATTTGGAGAATTGGGAATCAAAAAAGAAAACACTGAAAGCTTGAGTGCAAATTCAAGAAATAACAAATAAAGTTTGAAACAATAGATGGAATGGTATAAATAGGCTTATGGATAAGAATGTGTACGGTCAGGATGGACTTCAATCAATAGATGAGGACGAACAACGATTCTTCTGATTACACTCAACAAACAAGATTAAGAGATGAAATTTGATGGTTCACGATCATTAGCAGCTCGAACGTCAAAGTAATAATCACTATGGCTGTTAGGGGCTACATGGCATAAGTGACATAGGTTACGAGAAGTGTGTGCAACTCAAGAGATGTACTGTTGCGCAAACAGGTGCAACAAATATGATGTTTGGAGATCGAGTGGACGTTTGGATTTTCACCTACTGGGTCTAGCAAACGTGATCGAGGAAAAACAAACCAAGCCATCGGTCGTTTCATCTTAAGGGCTTGGCCTGGGAGGCTCATGATAAGGATAAAATAACACCGAACCGGGTTCAACCATGGTCGAGTCAATAACCTCGGTCGGGTCAGTTTGACTGATTAACCGGTGAGTAGCGTGAAGAAGAAGGAACTCGATGGTTATGGGAAGAAACGTGCTCTCGTGAAATTCGGGATGCGCAATCGTGCTGTATGAAGAAACCATAACTAACTTTGAAGGATGGGGAGGAAACCCTACAATCGGAAGACCGCCAAAAAGGTTCATAAACGAATCCAACGATCGAGAACAAGAGGTAAACCCTATATAAACTCAAGGGTCACACAAAATAAAGTTATCTGAATCGTTTTCCCTCCACTAGCGTATTCAATTAAGCTTTGTAATCAGCCAGAGCATTGTGGTGTTCCACTTACTAACTTAGGCGTAGGAGGTGGCTACCCGACCGTGCGATCGGCCCATGTCTAACTCTATTTTGTAGGCTAACGTTAAGGAATACAAAGGTTAAACGGTTTTTGGATGGATCACTTTCATATCTCTATTCACATTGCCTCCCTGATGGGAGTAGTTTTGCATCCATAGATAACGTTGATTACAAAGCTTTGGTTTTTTTTTTTTTTTTTTTTTTGTCAAGAACGAGTAAACTTCATTAAATAAAACTGTTCAAGCCAGGAAACCTGGACGATAACAAAGAGGAATTAATCATGAACATTGGTGGAACATGCCACCAAGATCTAGAAAGATCCAAACACCTAGCTCCTTTGGCTAGAAAATCAGCCAAGAGATTGGAGCTCCTAGGGACATAGCAAAACAAACCAGAATTGAAAACTGAGCAAAACCTAATAACCTCTGAGACAAGGATATTACAATTCCAATCAAGGGAAGACTGAAAACCTCTTAAGGCTAAAACCACTGGCAAACAATCTGAGTTAATCCTCATATTTAAAATACCCAAAGCTTCGATTTATTTGTACGTCAACAACCATCAGCATGAAATGGCATGGAGTGACTTTAAAAAAATAATAGAGGAGAAGCTCATACTTGTAGCCTTTGGGCCTTGTAGCATGTGATCACATGATACACAGTAGATGGATTCACCAAGGCACAATACCTGGTATTGACATGATACATGTGGTGCCAACACATGTATATATACGTATTTGTATTTGTATACTAGATATTTTATAATGATGTTTATTGTCCTTGGACATATTTATTTTGATTTAATTATTTAAAGTAATGTTATAGAATCCCAGTTTTACCTGTATGGTCGAATATTTGCCGAACGAGAACACCAATTTAGGTGAGATTATTGGCAAAACCTGCAATTTCAATGTATTTATTGGTAACAAATTAAAATACACACTAAATCTAAGCCTAAAATGATCAAAAATATCTTCTGAAGTAGGGGTTGAAATCTGGCAAAAAACAAGGCAAAATTTGGCGGGTGAACCGGCGAAAATTTAACACCTTGGTCTAGGGCTGCAACTGGGCCGGGCTGGGCCGGGCTTTTGCAATCCCAAGCCCAGCCCTATATGGTATAATTTGAGCCCATTCCCACCCTGGCCCTAGTTCAGGGCCAATAATTATTGTCCCTGGCCCTAAGCCCTACAGGGCCAAGCCAAGCCCATTCCCGCCCTAATTGGCCCTAATTGAGCCGGGTCGGAATGGGTTGGCCCTGATTGGCCCTGTCCCTGGCCCTAATTGGCCCTGTCCCTGGCCCTGATTGGCCCTGTCCCTGGCCCTGATTGGCCCTATTCTTCGCGCTGATTGGCCCAGGCCCTAATTGGCCTTGTCCCTAACTTTAATTGGCCATATCTTTGGTCGTAAATATCAAATGTAAGACAGGTAGTAATTAAAATACATATTAAAGTAATTAAATACTTAAATTCCAAACTCAATTCTGGAAAATAAAATATTAAAGATGTCGACAAATAATCCAAAACTTAGATTCAATATGTATTTAACTATTTATACCCATTCTGTTTTTTCCTTTGGTTTTTCTCCAGCAGCAAAGAGTTAAAATTATTCATGAAATAGAATAAGTAGAGAGAATAATTGTAATTAAATTTAGGCATATTTGAAAGTCAAGTCAATTATAGAGAATGTCACACAAACTCTTTTTGTAAACTTAGAAACATCAGAGATTCATAATTCAAAAGGAATCTGATAAATGAAAATTTTATCTTCAAAGTCAAGAATTTAAGCCATAGGTAGGTATGTTTTCATTCACAACTGTTCAATAAATTGATATCTTTATTCAATACAAAAAAAATCATATTCAAAACCTTGTTAACAAGTAAATCGACAATAATTTAGTATTCAACAAAAAAAAAAGTATTTTTTTCATAGTTAAAGAAAATGATGTTTTAGTTACAAACATAGCTATATGTTTTTAATAATTTTTTTTGAAATATCACAGTAGATTTGTTAGATATTCATGATGAGAAGTTAGGGTATAGATTTGTTAGATATTAATTCTTTATGTAATAGTTTTTATTATTTATAATATATTATCTCGCCTTAGTCAAAAAACAAAATCCATATTTTATTGAACTAAAAATGACTTTGTTGGAAAATTAAAAATTACCTTAAAAATAATATAAAAAGTGAATTTATAGTCTAATATGATCAAAGTGACTAAATATCAAAATCAAGACTCATATCAATGTTAGTATGAAGATCAGGGTAAAAATCTAGTACTGTAGTACATGATCATCGTCAAATTATTATTAAGATTAGAGCCAAAATTATGGTCAGGATCAGGGCCAAAATCAAATAGATGCTTATTACATTGGTAATGAGGTTATAATTTATTTTTATTAATTTTCTACAAAACATGATCATGTTTTTAAAATTTGACACGTGTTAAGTATCCACCTATATGTATTACAATTAATTCCTCTCCATGTGGGTGGAGGGTCCAGAGTCTTTAGACTCAAATCAGGGCCAGGATCAGGGTCATGGCTAATATCAGGGCCAAAATCAGGGCTAGGATCAGGGCCAAAATCAGGGCCTGGGTCGGGGGGCCCATGGCTAATATCGGGGGCCAAAATCGGGGCTAGGATCGGGGCCAAAATCGGGGCCTGGGTCGGGCGTAGAAATCGGGCCTGGGTCGGGGCCGAAATCGGGGCCTGGGTCGGGGCCTTGGTCGGGGTCAAGATCGGGGCCAAAATCGGGGCCAAGATCGGGGCCAAAATCGGGGCTAAAAATCGAGGACGGGCGGGATGGATGGGCGGGGCGCAGAGTAATCCCAGGCCCGCCCTTGGCCCTAGTTCAGGGCCAGAATATTTTGGCCGTAACCCGCCCTTAGGGCCAAAATCTTTAGCCCAAGCCCTATTCGGGCTCAGGGCGGGCTTAGGGCGGGTCAGGGCCGCCAGGGCCAAACTTGCACCCCTACCTTGGTCTCCTCAAAAGTCATGTTCCATTTTTTTTTTTTTTTTGGCCAAAACAAACAATTAAAGTCATGTTCCTAACCATTTAAAGAATGAGAGTACCACAGGTCCACAGTACTGCCCGTTTGCTGAAGTCGAACCCGTTAGTCTGTGTATGTGTGTGCTTTTTCTTTTCATTTCTCGTCTTTCCTTCTTCCAAAGGAATGACTTTTCAGTTCACGATTTAAGTTGGAGAATTGAAAAGTCTTTCGGTTGTAGAAATTGAAGAGGTTTTGCATTGTCGAAGTCCATGAGAATTGATGAGTGGTTCTGTGAATTGTGTGATGGTTGTTTTTGGCAATTTTAATTTTAATTACAGAGAAAGAAGGTTTGAGAGGAGGTGCGTTGGAATTGCTGAGGCTTGAGAGTGATTACTTTCGGTGGTGGCGTTGGTGGTGGTGGAACGGTGAGTACGGCGGCGATGGCGACCGGTGGAGTTGCAGAGGCGCACTATCAAAAGGCGAAAACGTCGGTTTGGTGGGACATTGAGAACTGCGCTGTTCCGAGAGGCTGCAACCCACATGTGATCACCCAGAACATAAGCTCTGCATTGACCGAGATGAACTACTCCGGTCCGATCACTATCTCAGCTTACGGCGATACTAATGGTATCCCTATCCCTGTTCAAAAGGCACTCTCCAGCACTGGAATCGCTCTCAATCACGTCCCTGCCGGTAAAGATTCCTTTGATTTCCTCTCAATTTATGATTACTACTGTATAACTCCACTGAGTGGAACTATTTTCTACCTTTTTCTGTTGATCCCGTAGATTAAACCAAAGATTAGCTCTTATAGCTTTATCTTTTCCCGTTTTCGTTCATCATTTACTCATCGGTGACGTGCCAACTGTAATTCACTGTTTGCTCTGTTGTTTAATTATCTGACGATTATCTCCTGAATTTGTCATTGTTAAGTTGAAAATTGTGAACGAACGAAGAAAAATTCGGTTGTTTTGACGGTATTGCTGCTCCTGTCTTTGATAATTTCATACTTGTTTCAATGAAATTTGGGCTTGACTCCTAAAACTTAGTCATTTGATGACTAATTTTGTAAATGTCTAGCTCTCACGAGTATAGATTTGCTTGTTTGTCTTCTTTTTGAGGAGGTCCATCTTTTATTTTCATTTTATTAAGATTCATGAGCTTCAGTCTGTTGTATGCAACTAGTAAATGGTGTTACTACTGAAGCACAAATCCATACTCAGGATCCATTTTATTTCTGAATGTAAAATTTTGAGGCATTAGAAACTAGGTATTACAGCCTTGCTAAGTTACCATTGACAGGATACCTGCTGTAATGCAAGACGATGTTCCATATTGATGTAATCATTTAGTATTCCTGAATAAGGTGTCATGCTTAAGAAAACAGACACCAAGTTTCACTGGTCCTTTTTTTTCACTTGTTTCTGGCACACTGCACATGTTGGTTCCAATTTTATTGTGAATCAAAGGAATACAACTTTATAAATAGTGAAGGCTATCAAGTTGGGCCTAACAGTCAGTTTGCTCCTTTTTCTGATGCAATATGATTCTTGGGGATGGCACAGACTTTGTCTGTGTATCTTGGGGGGAGTCTGGTATTTCGAGAACTGGTTGTTAGCATGCTTTTCTAATTAGAAGAACAGCTTTATATCAAAATGTGTTCTAGGAGCCATAAGGGTCTTGTGGCAGTGGTGGAACAGCAAGAATGTGTTCCAGACACATTTCTAAACTGTATCATAGATTTTTCTTCTGCATACCGGTGATCAATTAATAACATGTTAGGGTATCCAATCATGGGATAGATGAGGAATTTTTGGTGGCCAACATTCACATCTGCATTGCTTGACCATAAGACAAACCATATATTTATGGTATTTTAGATCATCTGACCATTTGTTTCATAGATTAGATTGATTTTACATCCATCTTTCTACCCGTTATTCTACCTCTTGGTGAACTCTATGATGCAAAAGTGAGTTGATGGGAACATGTTGCTTTATGTCCACAAACATATGGGTGCCAACTAAGCTGCCAGATCAAAAATACCTTCCATTTACAGTTTTAAACTATGATTCTTGTTATTGTTCCATTGTTAATATATGCTTCAATCTACTTCCTCGTGTCTCCTAGTATACAATAGATATGTATTTACCTGTCTTACATCTCATCAAATGGTTGTATTCCTATCTAATTTTGCCTGTTTCCTTTCTAATCTGTCTCTAATCATTATATCTGAAGATCTCTCTATCAATCTCTGATTGTTAGTCATAATGGTGTTAATTCATATTTCTGTTATAAGTTCCCCTAGTTTCAAGTGCTATTTTCTAATGTTATGTCTTTACGTATTGATATTTGTACATGGCCTGAGCCTTGTCCATTTTTCCATGATTTCTGGAGGCTCTCAGTATGCTCAACAACATTCGGGGCTTGGTGCTTAGTACCGGTGCAACATACCTAGGAATCATTGTCTTAGTCAGACTCTCCTGTTACCTTTCAATGACCCATTTTTACCACATTGTGTTATAGAAGTACTTGTGTTAAACTTTAATCACTGGCATGCTAATTCAAACAGGTGTTAAAGATGCCAGTGACAAGAAGATTCTTGTGGATTTGCTGTTTGGGCTTTGGATAATCCTGCTCCAGCAAACTTCCTGCTGATTTCTGGTGACCGTGATTTCTCCAGTGCACTCCATCGGTTGCGTTTGAGGAGATATAATGTTCTTCTTGCACAACCGACGTATGCTTCTGCTGCACTTGCTGCTGCTGCAAAACATGTCTGGCTTTGGACAAGTCTGGTTGGAGTTACAGATGGCGAATCATTGGAGCATGCTAGCAGTAATGGTTCAACCAATGGTGAGAATTCACAAACACCAACAGCTAACCCTGGACAGACAAACCACTTTGTTGATCCCAATTCTAAAATCCGAACATCTCGAAGTAAAAAGTTAGTCACCACTAAAAGGGCTGGTGATAATAAACATAAAGGGATACTTGTTCGGAAGATACAAATTGGTGTAAGTCGAAGGCAACCCAACACATCAAGAACTTCAAGTGTGCCGGTTGGGATTCCAGGGGGTCAAACCACTGCTAGCAACAGCCCACCTGCAGCGGCAGCCACTGACAGCTCTCAGCCTCTGCAGCAGCATGCTCCGCTGCCATTGTCCAGCAACAGCAGTAGCAGCAACCGCAGACGCCAAGCTGCAGTAGTAGCCAGTGCCACTGCCCAGCCGCAGCAGCTACTGTCACTGCCCACCACCATCACCAGCAGTAGCAGCAGCATCCGCCGCCGCCGAGCAGGCCAGCAGCCACGGTCAGTGTTAGTGTCCAGCAGCTGCAGCCACCCATCAGCCACTACCACTGCTCTGGCCCCGCAGCAGTTGCTCCCATCAGTCAGCAGCAATGGCAACTGCTGCTCCCACCAACCAACAGCAGCCACAGTCACCCCCACCAGTGCCCAGAAGCCGCATCATCTGAAAAAGGAAGAGGTTAAGGGGAAGGAGGAGAAACAGGAGAAGAAGAAGAAGAAGATACAGGAACTAGAGACAAAGAAGAAGGATCCAGAGAAGGAGGAAGCGGAGATGAAGAAGAATAATAAGGTTGAACTGGACCAGAAGAAGAAGAAGAAGAAGAAGGAAGAGGAGAACGAAAAAAAAGAAGTAATTCACCTGACGGCAGTAGTAAAATAGAAGGTAGAACTTGGAAGTGCTGCATGCATTACTGGAAGTATATTTCACGAGATTATGATGGCTCATCTGTTATGCGTTCAATTAGATCTTCAGCTTTCATTAGTAGTTGTGTAATTAGTTTTTCTTCTGACCTTCATTTAGTAAAAGTTGGTTAAAACCATCACAACGTAAGTTCAATGCGAGCAAGCTTTCAACTCAGTTGTTTCAGCATGCTCTAGTCTAGTGTGTAAGCTATAAAAACAGCATAACTAGTATGATATAATGCTGTCAGGATTATGCCTTGAAATGTTACTGGATTTTAATTTTATTGGTAGTGGCTCCAGACACAGTTTATGGTGAATAGATTATTACAGTTTGTCTCAACTTTCTCAACAAGTGGTTTGGAAGTTTGCATTTGTCCGATCAGAAGCACATAAAGCATGACCAAAGAACAAAAAGAAGCATGTAATGTAATATGTGGCTCTCAAAAGTGAAGTTTGCAATAGAAAGAGATACTCTGCTAATAAGAAGAAAGCTGTGCTTAATGCTAGAGATACTCTGCTGAAGGGATAGAGTTGTTCTTTTGGAACTGATACCTTTATATTTAAGGGTTGAGGGGTGTTGGAGGGAGAGAGAAAACTATTAAATATATATAACGTTTGGCCCTTGATTCTAAAGAGATTTGAATTGTTGATTTTATACTATCAGACATTGGTCTTTATTGATTGAATCATCCCCTTGGGGTTGGAGAGACAGAATTATTCTTAAATGAATTTTTTGTAATCAGATTTCACAGATGTCTTCAAGATCACCTCCTGAATAGAACTAACTTCGCTCTTTAGTTTTCTCATACTCCTGTTACTCTTAGATGCAAGGAACTTAGTTTTGCCGGGTTCGCTACCGAACTGACGAAATATCGCCGATATTTCGCCCCTAATTTTTTTGAGTATTTTTACTCAATAATTTTGGTAAATTTGATGCCTATCTTAATTTGATGCAAATATGTGGTAAATTTGAATTATTTCCTAACAATTATTCCATTTAAATTCTCTTACCTAGTCACATTTAATATGTTACCTTATGAGGCCCTACATCATTAGGACATAATTGGAATGATTATCAAATCACTCTGAAGATTCTTTTATAAGATTCATTAATAATTTAAATTGTTTCCATAAATTATTTCATGCATACACTCTTCCCTAATCACATTTGGCATGTTGACTTTGATAATTTTCACCCACCAGTTTCGGGGTATTTTTTTGTCATTTTGAGCCCTAATTTGATGCAAATACGTGGTAAATTTAAATTATTTCTTAATAAATATTTCCATTTAAATCTCCTGCCTACCACATTTAACGTGTTACCTTTTAAGGCCTAAATCATTCGGACATAGTTGGAACGATTAACCGACATTCTATTACAAAATCTCTTCATAATTTAAATTGTTTCCATAAATTATTTCATGTATATACTCTTCCCTAACCACATTTGGCATGTTGACTTTTGAGGACTAGATCACTAGAATATAGTTGGTAAGATTGCTCATTAATCTTGAAGATTTTGCTATAAAATGTTTTCCTATTTATAAGTTATTCTATGTAGATTCTCCTCCTAATTACATTTAGCACATTAACTTTTGAGTATTGAATCATTGTGATAAAATTGGTAAGATTGTGATAGAATCACGAGAGAAATCGCCTAAAAAGTGCAAGAAATAGTATAAAAATTACACATAAAAAAATTAAAAAAATAGATTTTTCCAAAATATCACTATATATCGCCGATATCTGGTAAATATCGTTTCGCCTCCTGGCAAATTTTCTCCGATATTTTGGCAAAATTTACCGAAATTAAGTTCCATGCTTAAATGTAACAAAATTCAGTTATTGGAACAAAGATTACTTGTGGAACCCAGATCATAAAATTGGATAATCTATGCATTAAAAGATGGACCGGGAGGTCCCACACTCAAGTTGGCATAATTTTTTTCTATTCTCAACGTACTTAGTCCACAAAACTGCTCCGCCTATTCCGTGATAGTTTATCACATTTTCGTCAAAAGCCTAACTGCAAAGATGGATCAATAATTTCTTTGCCAGGTAATGAAGGCTCACTAGACCATTGGACGGTTTGCAAGCCATCTAGAAGAGCCAAGATTTCAAAATGGGGAGAACTATGGCTGGTATTTCACACATGGAAAGAGGGTACAATCGTCTCCCAAGGAAAATTTAAAAAAAATCAGGGGAGGCAAGTACTTTCATTTCACAAAAATACCCTCTTAATATCTTTCCATTTGCATTGGGGCCATAAGAAGACTTGATCACAAAGAAATACTGAAGAAATTCAATGTCACCCCTTGAGTTACTAAATTAATACCACCTTTGAGTTACCTATTTTATTAGTTATTAGACACCTTATTATTATTATTATTTTTATTTTTTTTTTTTGAATCCGAAGAGTTTATATATAGGGTGAGGGGAATATTACTAATATAGGTGCCGCCGGATGGATGCGAACCCAGGACCTCCCCGTGGGAAGTTGGGCTTTTAACCGCTCTACTAATCCACCATTGACTATTAGACACTTTATTACTGACACATTTTAGTCTCAATTAGTTTTTATCGTTCATTTCCAATGTTACTCCAACATCCTAAGGGAAGATAGAGCAAAGAACGAGAAAATATTCAGGGGAAAATAGAAATCATGTAGACGACGTTAAAATGGAAGAAGTGGAACAGTTGTAAGCTGTAAAAGAAGACAAAGATAATGAGCATTCTTCACTCAAGGATATTTTTGTTGTTTTGAAAAATTTAATTTGCTTTTACCAAAAAAAAAAAAGAAAAATTTAGTTTGCTGTTGAAAATTTATCAGATATTCTTTCAATTCTTCTATTTTGCTTCTAATCATGTTTTTTTCTTAATGGGTGTTGTAGACACTTCCAATCCTTCTAGTTGGAAGTTTCTAGTGGATAACATGGTTCTTACCTAAGCTGATCCAGTGAGTATATTTCAAAAGCACTATGATTAATAGTGTCCCTACAGCTAATATAGGCCGAAAGTAAAAGTTGAAAAAAGAAAAATCAAAGATATAAAGAGTGTTCAGAGAATAAAGAAGAAAATGCACATGGGTTGTGAAGCAAGTGAAGTTTCTTCCTTAAGCTAGTGAAAATCATTGCTAAGTGTTTGATCAATAGGCTTAAACCCATCTTAGGGTCCAAAGTTAGTCAAACCCATCTTAATGGTGGACATATGCTTAAGAGGGCCTTCGTCCCTGGGAGAGCAATTTCTGATAATGTCTACCTAGTCCATGAATATCTTCATTTCCTCAAAAATTTTCAAACTAAAAATGATTATATGGCCTTGAAACTTGGCTTATGTAAAGCTTATGACAACCTTGAATGATCTTTTATTGAACAAGCACTTACGGCCAGTTTGGTTATGTGAATCTAGAGATTTAAAATCTCTGGATTCACAAATGGGAGATTTTTACTTATTTGGTTATGTGAATCCCTAGATTTATGAAATCTAGGGATTCACCTTTTTACACTAAAAATCCAGAGATTTCACCCCTACCATCAAAGCGTTAAACATTTGAACCATAATTCAATAAATATTTTTTAAAGATAAATTTACAAATTTCATTTCAAAAATTCAAGCTATCCAAATACTTAATTTTATGAACCATGAATCCAGAGATTTGAAGCCTATAGATTTTTTAAATTTACAGACTTAAGTAACCCAACAGGCCCTTAAACAATTGGGTTTTACTGAAAATAGATTTAATGGGTTATGTAATATATCACAACTGTTGAGTTTTAGATTAAGTTCAATGAGGCCCTTTCTGAAAAAATTATTCCACAACGGGGAATTAGGCAAGGTGACAATTTGAATCCATACATCTTTATCATGTGTCAGGAAACACTTTCTCAAAGACTAACTTCCCATTTGAGCATCCCTAGACTGTCTGGTATTAGTATTCAGCATGCTCATACTATTAATCACTTTTTTTTTGCCAATGACTACATGCTTTTTTCTCCTACATCTATTGAAAATGCATCTTTAATTAATGTTTTCTTACAGGATTATGAGCTAGTTTTTGACCTTCATATCAACTTTGACAAATCTACAATTCTCTTCAGCCCTAGGATTCCTACCTCCCTTATTGATATCATTTCTACCCTAGATATCAAAAAAGTCATATCCCATAGAATATACATCGGTCTCCTGTCTTTGTTTGGTAGATAAAAAACCTAAACCTTTTCATTCATTTTAGATAGGCTTAAATCCAAACTGTTAGGGTGAAAGTCAAAACTTTCCATCTCAGGCTAGGAAAGAAGTATTAATTAAAGCAGTGGCTTCATCTCCACTAGTGTATCCAATGTCTTGCTTTCTTTTACCCACTGATTTATATCATAAAAGGGAACAAGCCATAAGATCGTTTTGGTGGAAGAATGATACAAGCAAGGGTATGGAAAACTCTTTGTAAGAAAAAAAATGAAGGTGGTTTTGGTTTTAGGGACTTTAAGTGAATCAATAAGGCCCTTCTTGGCAAACAATGTTGGAGGATTCTCACAAATCTTACTAGTTTGTGGGCCCAGGTTGTTAAAGCCAAATGCCTTAGAAACCACTCTTTAGTTGAAGTCACAGTTAGATCTAATTGTACTTATTCTTGCAGGTAGATATTTATTACTTTCAAGTCTGATCAAACATATAGGAAATGGTCTCAACACTTTGATCTATATAGACCCCATGGCTACTTTGATCTATATAGACCCATGGCTACATATGTCCCCTTTTAAAGGAATATTAAGCCCTCAAACTCCTAATGGTCCAACTTTAGTGGTTGAGTTGATATACTGGCATCTGATGAGATGGAATGTCCTACTCTTAAATACTCTCTTCTTTATCCGTGAGGTAAAAGCAATCCAAGCCATTCCAATCCAATCCAATCCCCAAATCCTTCTGACAAATGGGTATGAACCAAATCAAGAAATGGAATTTTCACTATCAAAACAGCTTACCATTTACATATGATTACTCTTAATCTTTATGAAACTTACAAAGTCTTCATTTTTAAAGATCAAAAAATTTTCAGGGCATGGGTAAGTCTTTGTAATGTTTTTTTTAGTCCTTTAATTGACATAGACCCAAGAGCTCTAGTAGAATAAATTGCACGATGAGGTGATTGGAATATTCAATTAGAGGTAACACCTTTTAGTACTATCTCTTTGGAAATTATGAACATCTATGATCAAAATTATTTATAACACTTTCTATTTATATTTTTTTTAGTGGTCTGGAGAACTCATAAATTCCATTACTAAAACCGAAAAAATACATAAAGAGAGATTTGCAATAAAGGGTGGTGGTGAATGATTTCAGAGCAGCATCTGTATTAAATTTTTTTTTTTTTTTTTTTTTTTTTTTTTTTTTTTTTCTGCAGGTGGGTCCAACTCTGCGAGGGCGAAGAGGGCGCTGGTGAGGTTGGATTCTAAGGTTTGCTGTCCACGAGCTCTAAAAAATCTTTTTTTCTTGTTGTGCTACTTCGATTGGTGAGCAGTTCCTTCATTTGAAGATTGAGTTCAGGTAAACGGGGAATTGGATTCATTATCAGCGATGCAAGAGGGGTGAAGGTTTCGGTCACTCATCCGATGGAGTTTGATTCAGCTTCCCAAGGGGAAGCCTTAGCAGTAAGGGAAAGCCTACTTTATTGTGTCTCGGAGGGATGGATGGATCTAGAGCTGGAATCGGACTGCCTTTGTAACAACCCCCATATTTCTAACCCAAGATCCCTATTGTAGGTCCGAGAACCGAAAGGTCTAATCGGGTAAGTTTGTGGAGTGTCCAGATAGAAGTCCATGATCCATACCCTGAACCCATGGATCTGGATCCTTTGTCTGAAGAGCCTGCCTTGCTTGGTAGTTGGTCTTCTGGAAGACAAGTGTTGTTCGGAGATGTCCGGAATGAAGGTAAGATCTCCCCCATCTCTTCTTTAGGGCTAGGTTGTACTTGAATATCAACCCCCTAGCAAAAGCACCCTTGTATGGCAAATTACATGGGGGTGGTTGCTAGTGGCGGTCGATCAAACCAAGCGACCGCTTGGAGCGACCGCCCGGTCTGTTTCCAGAGTTTTTGCCCTATTTTGCCTCCTGACTTCTATAAAAGGTAACCCTCGTCCAAGTAACGAATATTTTATTCGTGCTTGCTAATTTTGGAGGTTAGACGACTGCGGGGAAGTTCCGAAAGTGGATCTGAAGTGCTGGCAGTGATCTGGAGATTAGTCATTCCTTTTTTCTGGCTTTCCGAAGTGAGGTAATGAATTCACCCTTCATTCTTTATCTTCTTTGATCATTGTGACTCTCTTTCCAATCTACTTGAGGTGACTCATCCGAAAACGAAACCTGCTTGTCGTGAAAAGGATAATCCAATCAAGGGGAGAGTTCTGGGTAACCCAATGATGGTAATTGTTAGGATTTCCTTCACCCTTTGGCTTTGGGAGTATTAGATTTGAGACTTAGGCCATGATCACTCGAAATTCGGATTGAAAATGGGTGATCAGAAGCCTGAGTTTTGGATTGAAACTCTTTGTTTTTGGGGCGGTCACTAGCGGCGGTCGCTCATAAGCGACCGGTTGGTAAACAGTGACCAAATGACTTTTGGTTCTGATTCACTTTGATTCAATTAACTCATATAATATTGTAACACTGTGTTTAGGTATACTCTGTTTGAAAAGAAAGACTTGTAATAGTTAAGGGATCTCTTTTTACTGGCAGTTTACTTATATGCAGGTAAGGACAATCAATCCTATCTTTTGAATAGACTTGAACATGCTAGTCCAGTGTCTATTAGAATTAGTATTTCTTTATATATGTTGCTGTATTCATGTCTTATATATTAATCTTGTTATATTACTGCTGTTTGTCTTGTTTACATATATACTTTGTTGATTATGAATGTTATGTATTGATAATGGTTAGTATATGGTTTTGATGGAAGAGTATATGCCTGCTGATGTCTCCAGCATTGTCATGATTATTGAATGACATTATTAGGTAGAGTCTAGAATTGCATGGCTAGGTACCCCACATGCTACTACCCTTTCGGTAGGGGGATTGAAACCGAGTGACCCGTGATGACAGTGATGTGACGTTGGTCCACTATTAGTCATATAAATGGGAGGGTTGCATATGTTAGGGTTGGGCTCATGGACGTCCAAGGAACGGACCAGGTGTCGTGAGGAGTCATGAGAGCTTCCGCCCCAATAATATGTGGATGACCATAGGGTTAAGGAGTGGAGTCCAATAGCGGTAGCCAGTCCATGAGGATTCTCATTCCTAGGTTGCGAAGGATACTGAACCGAGTTGGTTGGTGCCATAGGGGATGTATCTGGACTTCATGTAGACATGTTACCAGTATGACCTTGCATTGGATTAGAAACCCCGACATGCGCCAGTACTCATTACCAATGGTCGTGGTGAGAGAGTGTTGGCTTAACCCCAGCCATGGTTTGAGAGCCAGGTGTGGACTTTCGCTTTTGCCTAGGATCCCTACAGAGGTAACCAGTCCTTGCTGGATCAGTGCGACTAGACCTACCCAGAGGAGGGCTGGTGTATATCTTAAAGCATGCCAACTGTTACAGACCTGCATAGTTAGAAATCATGGTATCATTCATACCTTGCACTCATTCATATCATTTATGTATTTATGCTTTGTTGGATAATTGATGGGATTTGTGATTGTTTCTTACTGAGTTTTTTAGAACTCACGCCTTTATTTTGTATATGTTTATTAGCCTACACAGAAGAAGGAATTGTACAGGAAGATGGACTGGTTTCCTATGAAGGAACCATCCCGTATGAAGAGGATGTCACACCGTCAGTGGGAAATGGAGATAGCTTGTGCGGGAGTCCCTGCGGGTGCATGGAGTGCGCTCATCGCACCTATTGATGGTCAAAGACGGAAGGTGGTTAGAAAGTTTGATCAGCGAATGGAGAAGAACTGGAGGACTCCTCACCTTGTTAAACTTGAGTCTAAGTTTATAGCCTTAGAAAAGGAAACTGGAAAGAAATTGATATAACTCTTTTGTTTACTTCCGCTGAACTCGTATTCGTTTTATTTATTATTCTTTCCTTTTATTATTGTTATTGGAGTATTTGGACTCCTGTAATTCCTTTAATTCATTTATTGAACATTTATTGCTCTTGATTATCTTTATTTGTATTTAATATTGTTGATACTAAAACCGTGGATCCTATGATGGATCACTCCCACGGGTTGTCGGGAGGGTAACCGAGACCGGCGGGTGGGGTGTGACAGCCTTGGTCTTGTTAACACATTGAACAAAAACTCCCCTCCTCCATTGGATAGTTGGGGAATTGTCCAGGATGTTTTTAAATTGGCCAATTGTGTAAGGCCTATCACCTTTATTCATATTCCTAGGGAGCTTAACAGCTTGGTTGACTCCCTGGCAAAAGTTGCTCTATCTGCTACGAGCAGGATGGAGCGAAACTATCCTCCTTGGGTGGTTGAGTCTGGTTCAGTTCCCTTGCTTTCGTCTCGCTCTTATGAATGAACATCTTTTGACAAAAAAAAGAACTCGACCAAACTGAGATAATTTAAAATGGGAACAACTAATGCCAAAAAATCCGAATGTAATTTTCTTTTTTCTTTTTTGTACCAAAGAAATCCGAATGTAATTTTCGGACCTACAAAAATGTCTTCACTAAACCGAAGCAAAACTTCAAACGAGTTGGGACATAATCTCCAAAATTACAGTAGTAGCCTAGTCCACCTATGCTTCTGAGCCGTTAAGCCAAGAAATAATAGGAAACTGACTGAGAAGACAGAGATGTGATCCAACTTTAAGGCTGCCACAAAATGTGGAGCATCTGCACAAGCTTCCGCCTCCATGGCAGTAGCAAAAAACAACACGCCATACATCACCTTGCAGCTTCAAACCCATCTCCTGGTCCCACACAGCCACACTCCCTTTCTCTTTTGAGTCCCCCTTCCACACTCCATAGGTACAAATATGTTTTTGTTTTTGTTATGAATGTTTGGCTTGAGCCTCTGGCCCAGGTGAACCAACCAAACCAATACTTTGGTTCGGTCTTGATTCATTAAATTCGTAAGGTACTTCTTGGCGAGGTATTTTGGCCCTGATTCTGGCCTTGATTCTAGCCCTGATTTTGACCCTAATCTTGGCCCTGATTTTGACCCTGATCTTGGCCCTAACTTAGACGCATGATTTTGGCCTTGATTTTGACCCTACTTTTGAGTATGGACTCTTCACCCATATGGAGAGGAATTAATTATAATCCACATGGGTGATTCACTTGACACATGTCAATTTTTTAAAACATGATCATGCTTTGTAAAAAAATAATAAAAATAAATTAAATCTTCATTACCCATGTAGTAAGCATCATCTGATTTGGCCTGATCCTGACCCTAGTTTTGGCTCTAATCTTAATGTTAATTTAACTTTGATCATGTACTAGATTTTTACCATAATCTTCATATTAAAATTTATATAACTGTTGGAAAATGCCATGTCAGCATTTGCCACATCAGCCTCCATTGGTTTTGATGATAACAAACATGAATTACTAATGGCTATATTGAGTTGTGATGTTTTAGTTCAAGATGAGAACAAGTGGACCAACTCCAAGTCAAAGCCATATGCTCATACTCAAGTCAAGCCCAAGCCAAGATCATGCCAAAATGGACATAAAGATGGACAAGAAATCTAAGTCAAGATGACCATGCCAAGATGAACATGAGAATGATCATGGAGTACAAGAAGGCTCAAGAACTTCAATGATCAAGACTTAGATGAAATTAGGACTTAGGACACTTCCATATGCACTTTAATGTAATTGTATGTAATCATGTGCATATCATGTCACTAGACTAACCTAGAACATAGTAGGAAGGTGTATGAGGCTTAGGGTTGAACAAAAAGTCCAAAAACCCAAGCCAAGTCCATGTCCTAAAGTAGGACAGCAAACAGGGCACCAGACAGTCGACCGTCTGGGCAGACGAACGACCGTTTGGTTTGCTGTGACTGATTCTAAGTCATAGAAGCTCAGACGGAATTCTTCCTGCAAGACGGCTGACCATCTGAGACGGAATTCCGTCTGGTTTAACGAAACCATAACGGCTAGTTTTGAACGGATCTTTTCCAGACGGACGACCGTCTGACTAGACGGACGACTGTCTGGACTGAAAATTGGACTAAAATTATGTCCATTTTCTATCCATTGGGGATTGGGCTAAGGCACTCAAAGGCCATCTATTTAAGCCCAATTCACCCCTTTTGAGAGAGTTGAACCTCACACTTGATCAACTACTCCCCAAGTAATCTTAAGCTCTCAAAATACAAGAAAGCCATTGGGTTTTGCCTCTCACCCTCTCTCCAACCTTGAAGAACATACCATGGTGTTAAAGTAAGCTTGCGTGGAAGTCAAGCTTGAGGTGATTGAAGGCTTTGGTGGTGCATGCATTTCATATCTTGAGCATACAACTCTTATTGCATCACATACACACAAGAGGTAAGTGTCACACATCTTGTTAAGGTAACATCCTTCTCTTAGAATTGTTTTCAATTTTAGTCTAGGTAGATTAGAATTGGTTTTAGGTACTCTTGCCCGTGAATAAAGATTGGTTGGGTGCTCTTGCCCATGAACAAAAATTGAAGAGGGTGCTATTGCCCTAAGATAAATAAAGATTGTAAAGGGTGCTCTTGCCCCGTAACAAAAATTGTAAAGGGTTTGATCTTTACCCATTGTATTGAAAAAGAATCACTAGTGAAATACTCTCTTGAGGCCAAGAGAGGAGTGGACGTAGACTTGCAAAGTCAAACCACTATAAAATATTGTCTTGTGGTTGATTGTATTGTTTAATTTCATTTGAATTCTCAATTTACCTTGTATTTCTGCACAAACCGAAAAATTGGGACAATCTACGAGTTGCAACCTAATCACCCCCCTCTAAATTGCACCAACAATAACTATAAGTCTTGACTTTGGCCTTCAGTCATTTTGATCATATTAAACTATGAGTTCACTTTTTATATTATTTTTAAGATAATTTTTATTTTTCGAACTAAATCATTGATTTTTTTTTTGGGACTAAGACAAGATAATATATTATAAATAATAAAAGCTACTATATAGAGAATTAATATCTAAAAAAAAAAACTTATTATGGACAAATAGCTATATTTGTAACTAAAATATAATTTTCTTTAACTACAAAAAAATATCAATACTAAATTATCATTGATTTACTTGTTAATAAAGTTTTGGATATGTTTTTTTTTTTTTTTTTTTTTTTTTTTTTTGAATAAGGATATCAATTGGAGGGGTTTTCAATTTCTATCATCAAAGTAATGGGAGAGGTTTACGATTTTCATCACCAAAGCAATGAGAGACTTTTAGAGCTCGATATAGAATTATGGAGTATGAATTTATTTATGTTTAAAGCAAAACTATCAACTTATTTATTATTTTATCATTTTGTATGAGCTTGAATCATCTTATATTTCTATGAATTTTATTTTTAAATTTTCTTATATATATTTTTTTATGAATTTACATTTGATATTTTAGGTCAAAGGATATGACCAATTAAAGCTAGGGCTGAGATAGGGCCAATTAGGGCCAGGGACAAGGCTAATTAGGGTCAGGGACAGGGACAAGGCCAATCAGGGTCAGGGCCAGGGCCAATTAGGGCCAACCCATCCCGACCTGACCCAGTTAGGGCAGGAATGGGATTGACTTGGCCTTGTAGGGCTTAGGGCTAGGGACAATAATCCTTGGCCCTGAACTAAGGTCAGGGTGGAAATGGGCTCAGATTATAACATATAAGGCTGGGCTAGGGATTACAAAAGCCCGGCCCAGTTGCAGACCTAATCCACGTAGTTTACCTGTTTCTTCTTGAAAAAGATGTGTTCCACCAAAGTGTGGTTTGCACGTGCCAACATAGCGATTGGGTCTGGTATGACATGCTTGAAGGTGAAACAATTCCTTGATTTCCATACCTGCTGCCATACAATACAATTCATGATGTTCATAGCCAAGTTATGTCGTCCATATCCGTGCCCTTGAACCTTCCTTGAATGAAACAAATTAAAACCAGTTCCTAAGTCAATACTATGGTAGTTTGGTGTACAAAATCGAGGAGGGAGGGGGAGATTTCCCAAGTGATTGTAGAGTGGGAACATCGAAAGCGAGCATGTACCAGAGATTCATCATCACCTTTGCAGATTGGACAACGAGTATCAACCATAATTTGTCTATTATCACACAGGTTCTTAATTGTTCACTGCAACAACATTGCTGTGGCATTTCCAAGTAAAGGTGATTTACTTTACTTTGTTGAACAAATCACATTTGTATTTTTTTTAGTTGAATAATATTATTTACTTCTTACCTGATTGAATTAAATTCTACTTTTGCCCCTGTTGGGGTAATCTGGTCATTTACTTCTAAGTCATGTAACAAGTGAACCGGTTTGGTTCATTCGGTTTAAGTCATTGTATATGAGAGGCTTTGGGGTTGGTTCATGGTTAAATGCAATTCATTTTCTGATTCAAGGGCAATCGTTTTTTCACATTTGTATCTGTTCTGTTCTACGGTTCTTGAAGAACTCTTGGAGGTTTTCCATGGCAGCCATGCTCGAGCACCTACAACTCTGAGTTCCTTTGGATCTTGACGACGATTGTTGAGGGCTTTTGATCAGCAGGAAAGGGCGATCACTCGATGGTAGTTTGGGAGCATTTTGTTGCCCTGTACAGGTGTATTCGTGAACTTCTCCTTTCTTCTTCTTGTCTATAACATCCTTTACTTAGTGCAATTGGATTCAGTCCTGAATCCCGGAGAGTAGGCATATTGCCGACCTCCGTAATCATCTCTGTGTCTCTTCTTCTTCTTCTTGCTTCTGTTTTCTTGGTAATTCACATGACCGAATGGTTAGGCTAGGTTAGGGTTTACAGGTTGCGTTTCTTCTTATTGATTCAATTGATAATTCATATATGTTAATCACCTAATGCGAACATGAAATAAGATCTGGGAACATCAAATTGGCATCAGAGCTGAGGTTACCCTGTTAGCCTGAGACTGCCTATTTTTTTTTTGGTTAGGTGATTCGGTGGAATAGCCTGAGACTGCCTATGTATTTTGGTTAGGTGAATCGATGGAATCATTGATTAATTTTGATTAATCTGATCTCATAGATATTACAGATTTTTTATTGTTAATACTTTTGATCTGAAAATTGCTTCTGCTGATTATAATTCGGATGATGCTACTGCTGGTTATATAATCTGATTTTTTTTTTTATAATTTCAGCAAGTGTTAACCTGTTAGCCATGTTAGTCTATTAAATTGATAGCATGTGTTTCGGTTAATATATAGAATGATTTATTGCTTCTGCTGCTTACCATTCTGGTCTGCTGATTATTTATTGGTTCATTTCCACTGTTAATCTATATATAAGGATTGGTGATTCTGATTAGATTAATTTGCTGAATTAATCTCATATGAATATAGGTTGATTACTATTATATGTTGGTCATATATACTACTGCTGCTCCTGTTTGTTACCAGTATGTATTTGGTTCTAATTTTTTATGACCTGTTTTGACTTTGTAATTGTGATAATCTATGTATGAGATTTATTCTGTTTTTTTATTTAACTGTTAATTGATCACTGGTTATATAATTTCTGCTAGAATTTTATACAAGACTGCAGTAGTGATCTCAATTGATAACTTAGGTACTTTATTTGGTTTATATTGGCCTATTGAGTTAATAAATGTTTGATTGAATACTGCTAACACATGTATATAAGTAGATAATAAAATTGTGATCGATTAATTCTATTTATTATATTTTTCAGAATTGCTTATATCAGTATTGTGATTTTATTCCAATATATACTGATTGTGTGTGATTTACCTGCTCCAAAGTGGAGTTAAGCAAGGGATTTGGTCTACCAGGGGAGGGCACTCCTCCCAGTGTGGTCAGTGGGTTACCACAGGCTCGAGTAGAGCAGTAGGTCTAGGGGAAAGTCCTAGTTACCTAAGTTTAGATACTCCTATGGCGGGGTTCCAGGGTAGATATTGAGAAGTTTGATGGCACAGGGGATTTTGGGATTTGGAAGAGGAAGGTTCGAGCCTTAATGGCTCAGCCAAAGCTCCTAAGATCAATAGATGACCCAGATGCTTTCTTTGAAAGTATTGATCCAGTCTTAAGGACTGAAGTGATGGAGAATGCAATTGGTTGCATGCTCTGGAACATCACTGATGGGGTTATCAGGTGTCTTGATAATGATGACAATACTCCTATTAAAGTTTGGAATAAGCTTGAACAGATCTATCAGAAAAAGAATCTAGGTAACAAAGTTTATTTAAATGAGAGGTTGTATGGGTTTAAGATGGACCCTACAATCAGCCTTGACAAGAACCTAGATATGTTTAAGAAGTTGATTCAAGACTTAGCCAATACAGGGGAGAAGACTAAATTGGAAAATCAGGACTTGTCTATTATCCTATTGAATTCACTTCATAATGATTATCTTGTTGTTAAGAACTCAATCAAGTATGCTTGTCAAAACATTTCCCTAGAACAAATGATTGATGCCTTAAAGAATAGGGAGTCTGAACTATTGGCTTCTGGTAAGACTAAGGACAGTGGGGAAAATCTGTTTGTTAAGGGCAAAGGCTCTTACAAACAAGGGAGACCCAAAGGGAAGGGAAAAATATTTGAAAGTCATGAGAATAACAATAAGAATAATAATGGAAACAACAATTCTGATGCAAACCTCAAGAGATGCTTCTTTTGCAAGAAAGTAGGACACTTTAAGAAAAATTGTTTTGCTTATAAGAGAAAATTGCAAGAAGATGAGACATCTAATAATAATATACCTAATTCTGGTGAATTAAATATGTTTGAGGTTTTTTGATGACCTAGGTGCTTTCTATGTTAGCATAGACCTTGTTTTAAGACCTAGTGTTTGGTTTTCCATTGAGTGCACACTTTGGTTTATCCTATTTTGTTCCTTTGTTAAAAGGAGGTGGTCTATTTATCATTAAGGTGATATGCTTGTGTAAGGAAGCTGTTTATTTTCATAAATCTGAGACAACATGTTTTATGCCTGATTTTCTATTGGTTAAGATATGCCTTGTTGTGTGAGAATTCTTGACCAATTATGATAGTGTTGGCATGTTATGTATTTGTTGTTGTTTTTTGTACTCTCATGGATACTTTTATTTGCTTTGGTATACATGTCTGACTAAGTTTTGTAATGCTAGAGTGATAATAGGTGGTGTTGAGACTGTTTATTACAGTTGGTTACACATGAGGATTCCTATTTCACTTGGTATAGCATTAGGTGTATCCCTAGTGTTTGGAGAGGTATAGTTTCCATGTTTAGCATGAGTGCTGGTTTTTTGACACAGTGTTGTCAAGTGTTTGGAGAGGTTGGTCTCCAGGGGGAGAGGTTTGTTCTCCAGTTCTGCATTGGTGCTGGTCTTGACATAGGTGTTGTCAATAGGGTGTGTCCTCACAGGTTGGGGTTCACATGAGATTCAGGGGATATGGTCTGTCAGCTTGTATGATTTTGAATGGGAGTAGTTATTGTCAGATTTATTGAGTTGTCTGGTTAGATGACTTGCACCAGTTTTATTGGTTAGGTTATGTCTTGTTTGCAGTTATATTTTTATGTGGTCATTGAGTCTGGTCTTGTAGGTCAGAGTTGTTAAGTCTTATTGAGTTTACTTCTTTTATCTCTGGTTTGGTTTCTACTCTAGGTGACCTGGATGTGTCTAGTTGTGACTTGTGCCTGTCATGTGTGGTGAGTGGGTGAAGAGGTCCTAGTTTGAGTAGTGGTAGTAAGCCAGTGATGGATTGAGGAGCGTTATTGCCTATTTGGGTTTGTTTAGAATATTTTCATCTTGTTGGTTAAATGTAAGGCTATTAGAATATTTGCTATCTTGAGTTACTCTCTTCATTATTTTAATGGGTAATTGGATACTTGTTGTCTTTCTTTACTTTAGTGTGGAAGAAAGAAAGATTTGCAACTTCTTTAGCATTTTAACAGCTGAATTTGAAAATATGACTTGTTAATGAATCCTGTTGTGATTTCATTTGAATACCCTTGGCATTGATATATAAGACTTGATGTTTGAGTTTTTTGCATTGTATTTGCATTTTAGGTTGACAGTTGCCTCTAGTTTCTCATTTTATTTTTTGTGTCTTATATCTGCATCTATGTGGTTTACATATTGATTGCATGATTGTATTCCTTGGGGAAGGTTTTAAAATCAGAATTTTGAAATGAAAATACATGGATTTGTTAGGAATTTCCTAAGTTTTGGGATCTACTGGTTGAGGGGGAGAGATTTATGTTTACGTTATATATTTGAATTGTTTAATCTCTCTTCTCTAGGTTGGTTAAGTTCTCTTATGTATCATGTGATATGTTTTAGACTTGACTTGGCTTATATTGTAAGCATTTGTAGATTCATAGGCTGTGTTGGCATTGTCAATTATGTCTGGATCCATGTTGTTCATCTGTTGATGTGTGTGAGGTTCTGTTAATCTAGGTTGTTTTTTGGATATCACCATGGATTTCTTGAAGTTATACTTGTCTCTTGTTTAAAGTTTTACTTGTTTTAATTCATATATTTATTATGCTTTAGTTAGCATGAGTAAGTCTATGTGGTGGGCTATTATCTTTTGTGGAGATTGTATACTTGTTTTTCATTTATCTATGGTGTGGTGATGTCCAGGTATGTTTGTGTTTGTTTATCAGGTTTTGCATTTGTTGCAGTTTTAGGGGAGATGCTGCCCAAATTTTTATAACTCTTTCTTTGTTTGTCTCAGTTATGAGATATTTGCCTGGTGTGTGCATATGTGCTCTTTATAGTTATATGAGTGAGTTGTGAGTTATGAGTTATGATTAGGGTTGCTCTACCTGGTGCAATTTGTTGCATGGTGTATCTGCATGGAGTCCTTAGTGTTGCATAGTTAGTATATGTCTAGGTATTTTGCATCTTTATTATTTGCTTTATACTGTGGTCTCTTTTGTTTTGTGTGCGCAGGTACACTTGGATGATGATGGTTGTTATCCAGCTCACTATAGTCATTTTGGATGTACAGATTAAGGGGGAGATTGTTGGGGTAATCTGGTCATTTACTTCTAAGTCATGTAACAAGTGAACCGGTTTGGTTCATTCAGTTTAAGTCATTGTATATGAGAGGCTTTGGGGTTGGTTCATGGTTAGATGCAATTCATTTTCTGATTCAAGGGCAATCGTTTTTTCACATTTGTATCTGTTCTGTTCTACGGTTCTTGAAGAACTCTTGTAGGTTTTCCATGGCAGCCATGTTCGAGCACCTGCAACTCTGAGTTCCTTTGGATCTTGACGACGATTGTTGAGGGCTTTTGATCAGTAGGAAAGGGCGATCACTCGATGGTAGTTTAGGAGCATTTTGTTGCCTGTACCAGGTGTATTCGTGAACTTCTCCTTTCTTCTTCTTGTCTGTAACATCCTTTACTTAGTGCAATTGGATTCAATCCTGAATCCTGGAGAGTAGGCATATTGCCGACCTCCGTAATCATCTCTGTGTCTCTTCTTCTTCTTGCTTCTGTTTTCTTGGTAATTCACACGACCGAATGGTTAGGCTAGGTTAGGGTTTACAGGTTGCGTTTCTTCTTATTGATTCAATTGATAATTCATATATGTTAATCACCTAATGCGAACATGAAATAAGATCTGGGAACATCAGCCCCCAAATATTTTTCTAAATCCCAAATTAAACTTAACTGAAATGATATTTTATGTTTGAATTTTCTACATAAGCCCCTTCCGTTTCCACTAGAAACAAGGCGTACTCTTCCAAAATCAAAATGTTAAGAAGACCCCGACACTGAACACTGTTATTGAGCAGATGCCTTGGACTGTTAAAATTCAAATTGAGTTTTTAATACAACCATATTAACCCCCCAGTTGGGATAAAATGTCCATACTGCCCCCACTTTAAATTCTTATTTTTTAAGTTGTATCATCATCAATGCCAACCCTCATTCCTCCCAAGTAAATTCAACACTGATGACTACCATCACAACCTTCTCACTTGGAGCTGCGGCGGCACTCGTAGAAGATATGCGGCAGCCAAGGATTGGTAATTCCAGTGCCAATATCATGAGGGTCGACACTAATGATTTTATTCTTTATTCTACGTATAACACAATACCCCAGTTGAAGAAAAAAATCATAATCTGAAAGGGTTGAGCTAGAAGAGGCACTATGTTACATTGCAGGTGGATCTCATGGCTGCTGGAGGTATATCGAAACCAAGGAAGAAGAGAGGAGGGAAGGGAATAATACTAGGATATACTAGTCATTCAGATATAGTTTTAAAATAATTTATATAAAGTAATGATAAAAGCGTAAAATCACATCTCATTTTAATATGTTAGTAACAACACTAAAAGTAGAGGGGCTCTTAGTAAGATTTTTATTTTGACAAAAGATGCACCCTATTTCCTATGGAAATGGAAGGAACTCATGTAAAATTTTATTTTATTATTATTTTAAATCACAAATTACTTGCAATTGTACTAGTACTTAAACCCCTAAATCATCCTCAACTAATATTATTATTGAAACTTTAAAATACTCTCTATTATCTTAGCATTTAAAATGCTAAATTACTTGAAAAAGATTGGAGTTGAATTTGAAAGTAGGTTAGGGCTTTTTCACGGAATTTACTTTCAAGTAGGATAAAAATTTAATGTTTTAACTGAGTCTTTTAATATTCACTAGACACTATTGGAAGATATCCTCTGAAGAGAGTTAGCAGGCATGCAAGATAATTACACCATATCCTCCGAATCCAAGCTGATTCAGACATGCAAGATATAATAAGATTCCGATGGAAAAGAGATTCGGTAGGAAAAAGCAACAAATAAAAATTTCTTATTAACGTAAGCAAATTGCAAATGAAAGGATTCCTTCGTAGAGGGGTAAGAGACGTGGCAGGTTAACAACACGGTTTCTTTAAAGTTTATGTACGGAAAATGGTCGATTCAAGCACCAAACAGAGACTGACTGACTGAGAGACCCTTGATGCTTTGTTTTTTTTTCAACTTTCCGTACATATGATTGCTTTCCCAACTGCCCTTCCCTTTCCCTTTCCCTTTCCTTTCCTTTCCTTTCCTTTCAAGAGGAGGACTGACTGGAGAAGGTAATGTGAAGGTAACGCGGCTAAGGAAGATGGTAGTAGTGTGTGCATGTGTGTGTGATTTTTCTTTCATTTCTCGTCTGTTTTTACCCAAAGGAATAACTTTTCAGTTCACCATTTAAGTTGGAGTATCGATTGAGTTTTTTAAGGATTTCAGTTGTAGAAACTCAAGAGGTTTTCCAATGTCGGAGTGGTTGTTCTGTGAATTGTGTGATGGTTGTTTTCAGCCTTTTTGATTACAGAGAAAGAAGGTTTGAGAGGTGGTGGGTTGGAATTGCTGAGGCTTGAGAGTGAGTGATATATACTTTCTTTCAGTGGTGGCGTTGGTGGTGGTGGTGGTGGTGGAACGGTGAGTACGGCGTCAACGGCGGCAATGGCGAGCGGTGGAGTTGCAGATGCACAGTTTCAAAAGGCGAAAACGTCGGTTTGGTGGGACATTGAGAACTGCGCTGTTCCGAGAGCCTGCGACCCAGATGCGATCGCGCAGAAAATAAGCTCTGCATTGTCCGAGATGAGCTACTCCGGTCCGATCACCATCTCAGCTTACGGCGATACGAATGGTATCCCTAACCCTGTCCAAAAGGCACTCTGGAGCACCGGAATCGCTCTCAATCACGTTCCTGCCGGTAAAGATTTCTTTGATTTCCTCTCGATTTTCTACCTTTTCCTGTTGTTCCCTGTTCTTCCCTGTTCGCTGTTGGCGACCTTTATCTTTTCCCAGTTTCGTCCACCATTTACTCATTCGTGACTTGCCAACCGTAATTCACTTTTTGCTTTCTTCTTTGATTATCTGATCATAATCTCCTGAATTATTTGTCTCTTTGTTAAAAGGAAAATTGTGAACGAAGGAAGAAAAGTTCTTTTGTTTTGATGGTAGTCCTGCCCCTGTCTTTGATAGTCTCATTCTTGTTTCAATGAAATTTGGGCTTGACTCTTAACACTTATTCAATTGATGGCTAATTTTGTACATCTCTGAAACTCACGAGTATATCTTTTGCTTGTTTGTCTTCTTTTTGAGGAGGTTCATCTTTTTATTTCATTTTATTAAGATTCACGAGCTTCGCAATCTGTTGCATGCAACTAGTAAATGGTGTTCCTACTGAAGCACAAATCCATACACATGATCCCATTTCTTTTCTAAATTTTAACTTTCAAATGTGGGAATTTTGAGGCCTTAGAATGTAGGTTTTACAGCCTTGCTAAGTTACCATTGGCAGGATACTTGCTGTAATGCAAGATGATGTTCCATATTGATGTAATCGTCTAAAATTTCTGAATAAGGTGTCATGCTCAAGAAAATGGGCACCAAGTTTCACTGCTCCTTCTGTTTTTCACTGGTTTCTGGCACACTGCACATGTTGGTTCCAATTTTATTGTGAATCAAAGGAATACAACTGCATAAATAGAGAAGGCTATCAAGTTGGGCCTACCAGTCAGTTTACTTCTTTTTCTGATGCACTATGATTCTTGGGGGGGGGGGGGGGATGGGGGAGTCTGGTATTTCGAGAACTGGTTGTTAGCATGCATTTCTAATTAGAACAACAGCTTTGTATCAAAATGTGTTCTAGGAGCCATTAGGGTCTTGTGGCAGTGGTGGAACAGCAACAATGTGTTCCAGACACATTTCTAAACTGTATCATAGATTTTTCTTCTGTATGCCGGTGACCAATTAATAACATGTAAGGGTATCCAATCATGGGATAGATGAGGAATTTTTGGTGGCCAACACTCACATCCGCATTGCTTGACCATAAAACAAACCATATATTTATGGTATTTTAGATCATCTGACCATTTGTTTCATAGATTGATTTTTCACCCATCTTTCAACCCGGTATTTTACCTCATGGTGAACTCTATGATGCAAAAATGAGTTGATGGGAACATGTGGCTTTATGTCCACAAACATATGGTGCCAATTAAGCTGCCAGATCTAAAATACCTTTCATTTACAGTTTTAAACTATGATTCTTGTTATTGTTCCATTGTTAATATATGCTTCAGTCTTCTTCCTCGTGTCTCCCAGTATACAATAGATATGTATTTACCTGTCTTACATCTCATCAAATGGTTGTATTCCTATCTAACTTTGTCTGTTCTCCTTTCTAATATGTCTCTAATCATTATATCTGAATATCTTTCTATCAATCTCTGATTATTAGTCATAAATATTTCTGTTATAAGTTCCCCTAGTTTCAAGTGCTATCTTCTAATGTTATGTCTTTACGTACTGATATTTGTACATGGCCGGCCGGAGCCTCATCCATTTTTCCAAAATGTCTGGAGGTGCAATATGCTAAACAACATTTGGTGCTGGGTGCTTAGTACCAGTGCAACATACCTAGGGATCATTGTCTTAGTCAGAGTCTCTTGTTACGTTTCAATGAGCCAATTTTACCACATTGTGTTATAAAAGTACTTGTGTTAAACTTTGCATGCTAATTCAAACAGGTGTTAAAGATGCCAGTGACAAGAAGATTCTTGTGGATATGCTGCTTTGGGCTGTGGATAATCCTGCTCCAGCAAACTTGCTGCTGATTTCTGGTGATCGTGATTTCTCCAATGCACTCCATCAGTTGAGTATGAGGAGATATAACATTCTTCTTGCACAACCGAAGCAGGCATCTGCCGTGCTTGCTGCTGCAGCAAAACATGTCTGGCTTTGGACAAGTCTGGTTGGAGTTGGAGTTACAAATGGTGAATCATTGGAGCATGCTAGCAGTAATGGTTCAACCGATGGTGACAATTCACAAACACCAACGGCTAACCCTGGACAGACAAACCATTTTGTTTATCCTAATTCTAAAAGCCGAACATCTCGAAGTAAAAAGTCAGTCACCACTAAAAGGTCTGGTGATAATAAACATAAAGGGATACATGTTCGGAAGATACAAATTGGTATAAGCCGGAGCCAACCCAACACATCAAGAACTTCATGTGTGCCGGTTGGGATTCCAGGGGGTCAAACTAGTGGTAGTGACAGCCCACCTGCAGCGGCAGCCACTGTCAGCACTCAGCCTCTGCAGCAGCGTGCTCCACTGCCATTGTTGAGCAACAGAGGTAGCAGAAACCGCAGATGCCGCCCCCGTCAAGCTGCAGTAGTAGCCAGTGTCACTGCCCAGCAGCCGAAGCAGCAGCTACTGTCATTGCCCACCACCATCAGCAGTAGCCGCCGCAGCCGCCGCAGCCGACCGGCCAAGCAGCCGAAGCAGCAGCTACTGTCATTGCCCACCACCATCAGCAGCAGTAGCCGACCGGCCAAGCAGCAGCTACTGTCATTGCCCACCACCCTCAGCAGCAGTAGCTGCCGCAGCCGACCGGCCAAGCAGCCACAACCATTGTTAGTGTCCAGCAGCAGTACTGGCTGCTGCAGCCACCCAGCAGTGACTACCACTGCTCTGGCTCAGCGGAAGCCACTGCCAACAGTCAGCAGCAATGGCAACCGCTGCTCCCACCAACCAACAGCAGCCACTGCCACCGCTGCCCAGAAGCAGCATCTTCTGAAAAAGGAAAAGGTTAAGGGGAAGGAGCAGAAACAGGAGAAGAAGAAGAAAAAGGAACCAGAGAAGAAGAAGGAACCGGAGAAGAAGAAGAATAAGGTGGAACTGGACCACAAGAAGAAGAAGAAGGAAGAGGAGAAGAAAAAAAAGAAGTAATTCACCTAACGGCAATAGTAAAATAGATTATGATGCATGTACTTCATGAGATTATGATGGTTCATCTGTTATGAGTTCAATTAAGTCCTGTGCCTTCATTAGTAGCTGCGTGATTAGTTTTTCTTTTGACCTTTATTCAGTAAGGTTAGTTGAAACCATCACAAAGCAAGTTCAATGCTAGCAATATAAGCTTTATAGTCAGTTGTTTCAGCATGCTCTAGTCTCAGTTTGTAATCTATCAAAACAGCATAATTAATATATTTTAATGCTGTACATCATGCTTATGCCTTGAAAAGTTGTTGGATTTTAATTTTGTGGGTACTGGCTCCAGATTAAGTTCCTGGTGAAGATTATTACAGTTTGTCTCAGACTTTCTCATCAAGTGGTTTGTAAGTTTGCATTTGTCCGAACAGAATCACATAAAGCATAACCAAAGAACAAAAGAGCAACACGTAATGTTATGTGGGTTTTGTAATAGAAAGACGAACACTTCATATAAGATTGGGCGCCTTCAGGTAAGTATGCAACAGAGGCCATTCGCTTGCCATTTAGTTTTGCTACTGAAGGCTGTGCTTAATACTAGAGATACTTCACCCCTGGCTTGATTCAAAGAGGTAGGGGCTCTTGATCTTATACTATGAAGCATTGGTTTTGTCACGACAACTTAATCGTTTTTAAATGATCAATTATGAAAGAAATGTCTTTCTCATAGTCAAATTGCACAATAATACGACCAACCACAACACAAATGCCTTCAAGAACAGTGTTGTCAGATGCCCGAGGTGGATAACTTGTTTCTCTTTATGGATGTACCTGTCCACAAAACTTCAGCTCCACCTATTCCTTAATGGGTTTATCATCAAACTTGGAAACTATAGGGCTTCATCGAAATCTTTTGCAACATTTTTCGTTTGAAATCAAAAGAAAATTTTGATACATGTAAGAAGAAAAAGAAAGGAGAAACTTTTCCTTTGCTAGGTAAGGAAGGCTCGATGGATGATAGTCACCCCTAAGGTTTGCAAACGATGTAGACTTTTAGTATTTTTTTTAAGGACCCTCTTAATATCTTTCCATTCTCACTAGGGCTGTAAGGGGGGTTTTTTGTTTTTTCCGGTGGGATGACACCAAAAAAAAAAATACAACATGTTACTTGTCCTATCAAAATAATTAAAATCAACAACCCTATCATCTTTTACAAATTTTACGGCACCATCCATGTGCAGAGGTGGGGTGAGAAAAAGAGGATGAAAAAAATTAATATGTGAAACCCTAAATATAATATAGTGGGAGAATAAAAGAAAAACAAAAAGATTTTATATGTAAGTCTCATTTTTTTTCATATTTTCTTACAAAATTCTACATGTTTAGTAGGATTTTGAAAATGGATGAAGTGAAAAAATTTCAGCATGCCACATAACAGACAAGCTGTCAACTTTCTCACCCCATTGAAACAAACAAATTATACTTTTGAGATTTCATGAAAAAATATATTTTTTTAAAATTTTTTTGTACCACTTCACTTGAGATTCAGGAAAAAAAAAAAGGGCCAACATGATGCTGAGACAACTATATGGCCAACGATACTGATAAAAGAAGAGGTGTCTAGATATTAACTGGTTGGGAAAGGGATAGGTGCCAACAATTGTAATCCAAGATATTTTTATAAGCTCGTCGTAATCCCAAGATATGGGTATATTGAAGTCCTTGATAAAGTGGATCATCTGCTCTTAGCTGCCTCCATATATACTCCGCTACTCCTACTCTCACAAGAGTGTGGGGTCTGCACTGTGTTAGGCCTGTCGAGAGCAGAGGATTTGGACTCTAGTAAGGGTAAGAGCAATGGTGTATGGACAGCTTGGGAGCAGAGGATTTGGACTCTTGTAAGAATGGTAGCATTCCCATTGTCCCTTTTTCATGTCGGCATTATAAGAATCTGGCACCACAGGAGCAATAGTACAATTGGGTTGGACGAGAAGTGAATCTGAGAGAATCGATCATTGAACTTAGACCAAGGTGCATTATCCATATGGTAAAGCCACTGATTTATCAAGAAAAGAAAAGAGTCCTTGTGTTTCTCATATTTGTAGATTACTTGGTTCTTACCTAACCTGCTGATACTGTATGTTTCAAAAGCTCTATGCATGATTTTATGGTGTCCCTTCAGCTATTAAACCAAAAGTAAAAGTTGCAAAAAGGAAAAATCAAAGATATTAAAGAGGGTTTAGAGAATAAAGAAGCAAAGTAGATAAAGAAAATTCACATGGCTTCTGAAGCATGTGAAGCTTCTTCGTTGAGCTAATGCCAAAAAGAAATTCTTGCTTAAGATGCACTCATCACCTTTGCTACAGAGACCAAACCATTTCAGATTATATTTCTTTAATTTATATTTTTGATAAACAATTTTTAATTGCCCATAACTGCATCTGATCTGGCCGTGGATCAGAACCAGTTTATTATAGATATGGTTTTCTCAAACACCAACAGATTTAGACCGGATTTAACTGTGGAAGCCCAGAGAAGAATCTTAATCAATCAACTCAAACTGGCCAAGCATAGGCCGAACCGGGTTTGTTTAATGGTATCTCAATCTGGACCCGTTTCTTTTTAATTTTGCCTGTCTTATTTCTAAGTTTGTTAAAATGATATGGAAATAAAAGGGTTTCGAAAATTG